>NW_026897987.1:0-412500 GCF_033153095.1 Gastrolobium bilobum | reverse complement strand
TTGTAATATGTTAAATTATAATAGTAGGTGAGAATAAAATTATGTGTTCTATCCTTCTGATATTATTTTTGAAAAAAATTTAAAATCTTAAAATTAAACTTATTCCGAATAGAATTGCTTTACGTCAAAAATATTTATGGTTTATAAAAAAAAAATTGTAATTTCTCTTTCTCTCTTTATGTACATTTGTGCGTGTGCAGGTGGCTGCATACTCAGAAAATGATGGAGATTTATTTTTGTCTACTAAAAATAAATAAATAAAAGAAGTGTAATAGTTAGACAATTGGTGATGATTTCTGACTTTCTCCTTCTCTTAATTTTGTTTTGTTCGAAATGCTGTGTATTGTTTCCCTGAAATCTGAACTTCCATCATTGTGAAATCTGATAAATCTGCAAAGCAACAATATCGATCTGATACATATGTCAAGTTGCTTTCTTCTCTCTTCATCGCTGAATACATGGGATTGATTTCAATTCCATATCTTTGTGTTCTGCATGAGCTCTATTTTCCAAAGGCTTTTGCCATCATAACGACAAATATTATTATAAGCTATGACCTTCAACATATTTAGCCAATATAATTGTATAGACATTTCTGCATGCACAAAGCATAAGCGTATTCATAGATAGTCATTTGATATATCATCTATATATGCCCTCTCTCCTACTTTAAATTTGACCCAACAACAACTTAGTGTCTCGTTTGGTCCAAGCCTTTTCATTCCTTGTGGAATCGCCTTCGCATATTTATGCATGATTTCCCACACTTTTTTTTTTTAAAGATTTTTTCACTTGTTCATCAATTATTCGATTAATTTAGTCGAGTATGACAAGATCATAAAGACAACAAAATTCTCTCTACCAAATTTTTAACACAGTTGTGTATTCAAAACTCTAACACAAGACCACATGTAAAAGAAAAGAACATCAAAAATATCCTAAAATAAAATGCTGTCTGCGCATTCAACTACTTCTTAAGGTTCTTCTTATGTAAAAATTTAAGATTAACTGACAGCACGGACCATTCTCCTTCCTCTTTGAAACATAATCCACACAATTAATTCATGACTTAAATTTTTTTTTGAGTAAAGACCCTTTTTTGATCCTAACAAAAAAACACGGTCCCCACTTTAGTCTCTTATAAAAATAAATTAGTTAGTTAGTCCCTAACAAATTCAAGGTGGACCCATTTTAATCCTTTCGAAGGACTAATATGGATCTTTTTTCTAATGCTTCTTATCCAGAAATAACAATCTTCTTATTATTCTGCACTACTGAAGAAAGATAATACAAATTTTCATTATTTTTTATTTTATTTTAATTTTTTTTATGATGGAAAAACTGCAGGAAGGACAGCTTCATAACTCATAGGGCATTCTGTGATGCATTGGCTGAAGAAAGTGCAAGAGTATCAGCAAACCAATTACCCACCACAACAAACCCATCATTAGGTCAGTCTCTCTTTCTCTTCCAAAACCATCAGTTCAACAATTTCATTCCCTGGGACTCATCTCAAGAAAACCCTAACCCTAGCAACAATATTGATGCTACCTTCCAATATATCAAGCCTGAAGCTCAAAATCTCCATAACCCCACCCTCTCTTCTTTACCCTCACTTCTTCAACAACCTCATAGCCATGAGCAATATAAGACGTCACCCTTCGGGAACCTTCATGTCCCCACGCAATTACCATCATCCAACGCCACCACGTCAGCATACATGTCAGCCACTGCATTGCTTCAAAAGGCTGCAACCGTTGGTACCGCTGCTATCAATGGGTCAATGGGTCACGTGACTCACCACCTCGGCATGGGCGAGTTTGGAACACTGAGTCAACTCGACTCGGTGGTCCCCGATTACATGAGCATGCAGAGAGGGTTCCCCAAGAACGACCGTCTCACCAGGGACTTTCTGGGAGTCAAACGGGATGCCAACGAAGGAGTTGACGGAGGTAAAGGCTGCGTCGTTGACGTTAGCCTGAATGTGAAGGATGCGCTAACCTTCGCGGGAGGCGTAGAGTACCACCACCAACACGCGCCATTGAAGCCTCTTCAAGGTTTTGGATTACTTGGGACAACCACTGCCCCAGAAACGTGGGGGAATTGTTGACGCAAACAAGGGAATAATTCCAAGCCCCGAGGGTAAAATGGGCAATATATTTTGGCATATCAATCGTCAACTTGTGTTAATTTAGGGTTAAAGAGTTATTGTGTTACATGAAAATAATTTCTTCTCTTATACATATAATAAATATGTGGATTTCTTTAATTTTTTTTTCTATTTTTTTAATGGGATTCACCTATTTAATGTGTGTAAGAGAAGATATTCTTCTTATCTAATATGACAAATTTTTAAACCTTTAATTTAACACTTATATATATATACTTTTTCCTTAAAATTAAAGTTCAGACCTTTGTTTCATTCCCCCCCCCCCCCCCCCCCCCCCCCCCCCCCCCCCCCCCCCAATTTAAATTACGTAGCATGATATATTGTTTCAATTATTTGTCATGAACTTCCTCTCTCTATATATATATAAAACCCACCCAGGTAGCCTATAAATAAAATATAAATTTTGTTGTCTACATATGCGAATATTAAACCTTGTTTCTTCGATTTACGAGGCTGAAGCAGAAGCAAGAGAGATTTTCAATTTGGGTTGAAATTATTTTTTTTTTCTTATAATTTTTTACAATTCTTTTTATAATTAAATTTACAAAATAATATATATTAAGTGAGAATCATTAATTTAATTTTAATCCAACAACCATAAAATAATCGAGGATGTAAATGAAAAAAGTGTACTAACATCTCTCATTAATCAATTATATATGTAATTTTGTTTTATTAATCATAGTACCTAGCCTAGAAAGAGTACTATAATACCTGAGAAATGAATAATTTTTCCAAAAGCCGAGGCAAACTGTGACTGTGCGCGCGCATGTATATGTGTTCCATTGATGGAGTTAAGAGGAGCCACGATGGTGGTCTTTCTTTGTCAGTATGCAACAGCGAAAATGTCACATGCAAGATTATTATTAGTCCTCTTGTTGCTATCACTACCTATGTCCTATCTTTATCTCGACAACTTTTGATCTCGTCTTAGCTAAATGCAAAATTATTATTAGTCCTCTTGTTGCTATCCCAATATCACCTTAGATGCATCATCACATATCAAACATCTTTGAACCTACGATGAGAATAAAGAAGATTGTATTAAAATAAAAAATAACAAAGAGAAAATAAAAATTGAAGAAATTAAAATAATGCCATAAGTCATGAATTGACTTTAGTATTGCTACATTGAACGTTAAAGATGATGGTATCACTGAAGCAGCAGCACATATTACAAATAATGATTCATCATCATAATTAATTATTGGGAGGCAAATTTCTGTGTGGACCTCATAACAAAACAGAAAATAAAATCTGTGATTGACTTTGCCCAGCTTTTAGTGAACCAAATTGGGTATTGTTTGTTAGACGCGATGGGTTTCACCATTTTACTCTCCCGCGCATGGTAGCTGACTTATTGGTTGTAGTTGTAGTCCTTGAACCTGACAAGATGGGATGTAATGACTCTACTCTTTATAAAATTAATATTCTTACAAAATGTGTTGGTATTATTCTTCCTAAATATAATTCAAGATTAGTTAGTTAAAGTATTTTATAATAAATTATTAAATTATGTGAACGTATTTATGCTTCTCGCATCCCATCTCGGGTATGTGCTTCATTGCATTACATGCTGCAGTGCAAAAGGGACATTACATATTCGTAGTTCGAACTTTAGTACATAATTTGAATGGAAAATTCTGAACTAATAAGATGAAGTATCGTATATGAGAGAGAGAGCTGATCAAGTACGCAACAAGAGGATGGAAGAAGTGATCACGTGATGTTGGTATTCGCCCGCCACAACTTGCAACTTTTAAATGACACAAGTGTCCTTGGCCCCAACCCTCTATATATATTTTCTTTTTCCTTTTTTTAAAGGAAAAGAAAAATAAATTCCTAGGGGAAGTTAAGTCGTGTCGATAATTTGTCAAATTCATCACCATAGTCTTGTTTTTTTTTTTTTTTGGGTTAGATTAATATGATTCTAAATATAAAAAATTTCCACGGTGCTGGTGCTTCTGATTTTGTTTTTCAAACATTTGTTTAATGATTTGGTTGAAGTCGGTGTGGATGGCAAATAATGAAGATTCTCAAGCCTATGTTAAAGAAGTGATGCCATTTTGGATTTGGCAAATAAGTGCCACAGAGTTGCATATCATAACTTTTGTCTCCATCTATGCTATAAATAAGGGTCATGTTGGCCATTATTATTTTGAGTTCACTAAGTTACCTACTTACCCAAACGTTTTTTGTGAATGATATACGGAGTGAAACAGCTCATCTATGCTGTTTGTGAAATTTCAAATCCTAGCCCGTGAAATTTTTTTGGCTACAAAGGGATTATATTCACCCTCTAACACATACTAAAAACTATAGTAGCTCATCAGCTCTTTGTGTAGTGCTTCTGGACTAGGCTCTCCACTTATACCAAAAATAAAAATAAAAAACTATAGTAGCTGTCTACATGGGTCCCCTAAACTAATTTAGGGGTGGAAAATGTTCAAAGTAATGCAACCGAACTAGCAATTCATCTCAATAACGTGTTTCTAAATATATGAATTATGTCGTCATCCATAGCAAAATAGCAAAATCTTTTTACTTCATTCCATTCCCAACGATTGTTGCAAAATTCTAAACAAACTATGGTTTGGCTAATTTGGGAAATGCAGGGCACATTTATTGGCCAAAGCATTAACCAAACTCCAAGAAATTCTTTTCCTCGGCACTTTTTCTTTTTGGAAAAAATGGAGAGTTTCAAAGAAATGGAGGCTTTTCTAAAGAGGAGCAAGTGAGGCTCCAAAAATTGCATTATAAGCGTGACCAAAAAGGTAAACTAAGTTGATGGTGTGTATGTGTATTTGTGCGGAGTGTGATGGTGGTCCGTAACACATAGGGTGGTACTCAATTTAAAAGGAAAAGGGGGAGAGGAAAAAAAAAAAAGAGAAAACAAAAAGAAATATAAATGTCAACGGTTGCTCAAATGGAGCTTTGAAAGTTTGAATCATAATTCCCAGCCTTCTTTGCTGTAACCCTTTATCAAATTCTGTGCACATCCCCACATCACTCATAGCCTTTGGTTGGAAACTAAATCCACAAATGCACTTCAACATTATTGAAGTCAGTATCATGCAATTTACTAATTATTATGCTTTGCATGAACCCCTAATTTTCAACTTACCCTAAACGTGACTGTAACATATTTTACCAGATAAATTCATTGAACAGACACATTCAAAATTTGCCAACTTGCTAGTGTACTTAATTTGATGTCTATACCTTATCTGATCTTTGGAAAGCTCTACAAAATGAAATTCCATTTCGCAAATGAAGTCAAAAGAAAGTGTGTAATATAACTCAAAGAAGTGTATGTAATTGACCAAAATTATTAAGGTTGGCATTAAAGTTGCACTTCCATGCTCGTCATCTTAGACTAGGTTAACAAAAAGAAAGGAAAAAGTTTGTTGTCACTTAAATTCAGTTAAGTTCACTGCAAGAGAGAGGAAGGGAAAAAGAGCCTAGGGATTAACAAAAGGAGTTGGTGTGTTGGGTTTTATGTTATATCCAAGCTTTTAGAAAGTATAGTTATAAGTTGCAGGGATAAGGTACATTACATCCCATTTGCCTATTAAAATAACTGCCTCTTTTCATATCCCTCTGCAGCACAAAGAGACAAACCAAAAGCCTCTTAGATTCCCTCCAACCATCTTTGCATATGTCATCTTCCATTAGGAAATCTCATTTCAACAATCTCTCCTTTTTCTTTCTTTTCTTCCTTCCAATCCTAATAATTACCACTACCAAAACTTCATATTACGTGTTTTTCTCAACTTTTTCCTTCCGCGGCAAATCCTCTCACAATACCATGCATTACACAAATTTAACAGAAATATAAGTAGCAATAAAATGGCACTCTCAGATAACAGTATCTCCAACGATGATATTTTTGTCTAGCTGCTTCGAAAACCAATCTTCATTAAGGCTTCCTAAATTTAATTTCCAACTCACTAAATAAAATCCACAATGGTTCAATTTCAAGCTCCAAAAAGTTACTCATAAATCCCAAATTTCCACACAATGCCATCACACTCAACCCTGATTTCAAGTACAGCATATCAGTGATACCTTATCCTCTCTTTTTTCTTTCTTTTTTTCTCTTATAATCGAATATATGTAATGAGAAAACAAGAAAGAAGCGGATACTAATGAAGTGAAAAGAAATATAACTTAAAACATTACAATCTGAAAGGTGTGATCAGATTAAGCTCAAAATGTTGGAGATTCATCCTCAACTTGTGTTACTATACCAATATTTTTGTCCAACTTGCTAAACTAGAACAGGTCACTGATCTAGTCCTGGTATCAGATCAGACCACCTTTCTTTCACGCATATTTATAGTTGTCCCTCCTTGTGGTTAAACATGAAGATTTTCGAGTAAGAAAACTTAATTTTCACCAAGGGTCCTTCATTTTGCTATAACAAGCTAGTTTAGCTAGTCCAGATTCACAATTTTTTCAAGGAAACATGAATCGTGGAGCTAGAGAATCGACTCAATAAAATTTCAATCTGTTTTAAGTTACATTCAACTCAATGCATTAATCAGATAATGTGCATACAACACTGTTCAAATTAGTGATAGTCATCTACTCAACTGTGAATTAAACTACTGACAAATAGAAAAAAAGTATAGATCAGGATAAAGAAAAGCTTCCAATTTCAAATATGCATCAATTGCTCTTCGGAGATACCTGGTGGGCCAATTCATCTATAAAGTTCCCTTCACTAAGCATCTTATCTGACCCCCCAAGATTCGCTCCCACAAATTTACCCAATACATTCTTAAATGCCTGCACCATACAGGAAAAAGAAAGGAAGCAAATAAAAAGGAAAGAAAATGAATATTTTCATCTTCAAAGTCGTGCACATATTTCGTCAAGGAATAAATTTTTTTTGCCATTTTGGTTAGTTTGATTTACACGCTTTACATTTTAGCGTGTACATCTATTTGGCTGAAAACTAAGAAGATCTTACAATCCAACTGCATATTCTCTCCCATGTATTAAAGAGAAACTAAAGTTCCAATACACATGCAGAGCAACCAATGCCAAAGATTCATGCACTGAAATGATGGCGATGATAGAGAAAATTGGAAAGAGAAATATGCCATTGTCAAAGTATAAATTGAGGAAATCTGTCCCTCTCGGGGAAAAAAGAAGAAGCGACAATACGGTTCAAAATTGTCTAAATCACTTCATACAAGAAAGCATAAACTGCTTGTTTGGTCAGAAAATCATAATGAGTTTGAAAGAAAAATGAAAATGTCATATATACGAAGAATATGTTATAAATGGTAAACTTTGGCAAGCAAAAAGATAAATGGATATAATGAAGCACAAAATGCTAAAAGAAAGGTTAGGATTAAAAGAATATGAGATGAGAAGCATATTAATGCTTAAATTACACAATTCTTGCAATGCGGTTATGGCACAGATGAGAGGCCTCATATCAACCTCTTTGCCATTACCAAATCTTTCTCATCATTAGATAAGCAGCAATTGAAACTAGACTGAAAATAGCTTCCTGTTTTTCCTAGCACTAGTCTTCCAGGATCTAGACCAGATTGCAAAAATCAAATAGCTTTTTCATGTAATGAACTACCAAAAGAAACATCAAATACAATGTTTATACTTTCACAACATCACAATAGGGAGGATGTTGTCAAGTATTCCATGGCATACCAAAAAAATTATCTCGAGTCATTACTACCATCACTGATAGGCTTTTCCAAAAATAGAAATGAAAACAAAAGGTCAGCATTTTACTAAGTGAGGAGAAAAAATCTGTAATCAACCGTTGTTGCTCACTTTCCTTCACCCTAGTAAACTAGTTACATGAACTAAATGGACAAAAGAATCAGATATACTTCCCTGCCATGCATTTTTACAGCCTATTAGATTAGATAGTAAGTGATCTCAAAAGAGAAAATGGAAATAGAAACACCTGAATTGCTTATTAACCAAATTCTCAAAAGGGGGAAAAATACTTCTAAAGGCCTTACAGAAGTTGTAGCTCAGCTCCCACCACAAAAGCAACACTTGACTATCCAACCAAATATAGAAAAACATTTTACAAAGTATACATTTCATCATAACTAGAAGGACAAATTCAGTGAGCACAGTAATTAAATTTCAAGTCGACTATCACTATTTCTCATGCTTACCATTCACTCCAAGCTCAAAATCATTTATTGAATCAGAGAAAAATTGCTGATCATGAATTTGCTTTGCTAACACAGTTGTGAACCAAAGAAACAAGTTCATGAAGCACCACAACTGCAGCAGGTTTTAATTCAGGTAATATGTTCCCCTCTTTAAGTGTTTTCTCTTTTAAATCCATCCCTTTCAAGTTTCAACATCTGACTATAATTGCCATCACAGTGATCAGGTAAGCAGATTATCAAGACAAGCTAGAGAGCCACTAAAAAAAAAGATAACCTCAAATTTCTTTGTAACAAGACATTCATAGAACATTGTTTACGTCTATATATATAATATAGCAGCCATCTTATTATTAACTTATCATTCTCATCAATTATTAGGCAGGTTGCATACATTCTAGTTTTCCCAATGAATTATGCAGTAGTTGATCCTGTCCTAAATTGAAAAATCTTTGACAAACTGATGCCCCTAATAAAAAATTATAATTGGTGAGGGAAACGACAATCAGTACCAGCCAGTAGAGCGGCAAAACGGACTTGGCTCGGCGCGCCAACCCGCCTCACCCGCCAAACGGAAGGTGGGCTGAGTTTTACAACTCATCTCAAAAGTGGGGCGGGCTCGTTTTTTGGAGGGTATAGGCGGGGCGAGACTGGTTAGTGTAAAATAGGCTGGGGTGGCGGGTCAACCTGCCCAACCCGCCAAACGGGACGAGACGAGCCGAATTTTTCAGCCCACTTTCAAATGCGGGTTAGGACGGGTTGGCTTGTTTTTTGGCGGGTTGATACCGCCCCGCTCACTTTGCCACCTCTATAACTTAGCTTAATAATGAACTTTGTGAGACATATCTGAATCTGCTCACCCATCTTTTTTCTTTGCCAAGTATTTCAGATATAAGAACTGGAAAACCAAGATTGAAACATCTTGACAAAGGAAAGAACAAATAGAACGTTACAAAACTCTTAATCACATTACTTTATGCATTATATAGATTAAAACATCCTTAAGCTGTAACAAGTAACAACTATTGAAAATTGCTAATAAATAGATACAATATTCCTGATAAGGAACAACAGCACCACTACTGTAGAGAAAAACCAAAATCCATGCAAGGAGGGAATATCGTGCATCAAGAAGAACCCATATACCTTTCATTGTTTGCAATTGGAAACTATGCACAAAATATTGTGGTGTGGATCATAGTGAGTACTTTCTCTAGCTTGGGCTTCCTTCACCAACAAATTGATAGAAGATAGTTCTATTATCTCCTGAATTGGTCGGTGCAGAAAACAACTAGTTTTAACTAGAATTCCATGAATAAAAATACCAAAAATGCAGTAATAACAAAATATTGGAGATAAATGCACTGATCATCTCAACAATTTATATTTAAATTTGAGCCCTCTCCTCATGATCATTGTTCATAATTAGTAGCACCTGAGTTACATGTCACCAAATGTATTAACAAAATATGGCACTAACACATGACCTTAACAACATTTTAAAACAAAAAAGGAACGTAAATGCACAGTATAATTGTCAAAAAGAATCAAAATTCCTTTCATGAACCAATTGAAAAAAAAGGTACTAAATATCACATAGCTCTTGAATTGGTAAAGGAACCTGCAACTGCAAGCAATGGAAAACAAATTAAGATTCATTTAATATCATCCGAAGAAATAGCAATGTAACATTGGAGATGCCAAAAGCGTAGATAGCAATTTACCCTCTCATGGCATTGCCTCCACCATGCACACCAAGTAACACTGCAATCGAACCGATTGTATCATGTGTACTTATTATGAAATTCGATTCGGTAATTTTCTTGCTTTGGAAAAGTCAAAATCACATTTGATTCATTGGGGCAAAAACGAAACATGTCCAAAATGGTGAATTACTACTATTGAGACGAACCTTGCTATGAAACTTGGAACTGGTAATGGCAGCATGTAGTTTAATTGGGCCAAATCGGTGGTCCAATTTGTCCATGTGTGGATCGAAGCCCAATAGTTGGCCATCGATATTACTGGGCTTCGTAAATGACAGCGAACATGTACAAGTGGTGAATGCAGAGTGTACTGGCTCTATCATATTGAAAGAAGTGACATTTTTTTTGTCACATTTAAAACAAAAATGTTGTAAGATCAAATAATTATATATGAAATATATTATAAAATACGTCGTCATGATTGTGTATCTTAAACAAGATGATTAAAAGGAATGTAGCTGCATAGTTTTCCTCTTCTATATATAGTTAAATGTAAATTAGTATACTTCAAATAATAAAGTTGTATGTTAGTACTTAGTATGGTTACAATAAAAATTCTATGATTCAGGGAAAATATAACAGCTACCACAAATTTATAAATGGAAGGAAGGACCCGTTAAACCACTTAGCCAGATTTTAAGCCGTATAAAGTTCCTACTTGATGAATAATTCTTGGCATTATCCCAAGAGAGATACAAAGTGAATCAGGAATTAACAACCGTAGCAGAGTGGGAAAATGGATTGGTCTTCGAAGATCTGCACTATTGTGATCGCTTTCCTTGGTACCATAATCTGTCGCGGGTTCGCTCTCTCAATCAGTTTAAACGATAAAGAATGCGTATCAGAGTACGTTCAATATGACGGAGACACTGTTTCTGGCAATTTTGTAGTAATGGACCACGATATTTTCTGGAGTTCAGACCATCCTGGCATTGATTTCATGGTAAGCAACCCCACACGGCCCCTTCTTTGTTACACTCTGATAATAATGTGCAAACAAGATGCATTAATTATAGGGAAAAACTAGTTTTCGGCCACATGAGATGGATTTATTTTCCAATAGAGATATCGATCTTTGAGCTTTGTTTTTTATTTTTATTTTATTTTTTTTATAACTATGTGGATTTCACTGTATGATTGTGAGAGTGATAAGAGAGAAGATATCTCCTATTGATGGAGATTAATAAAACCCTTAATTATATTAATCAAACATAAGGTACATATATGTATGTGTGTGTGCAGTGGCAGATCTGCGTATTAAGTGTGTGCAAGTGCACACACAAATTTTTTGGGAAAAAAAAAAATATATATATATATATATATATATATATATATATATATATATATTTTGGGTCATCAACAAAAATTACTGAACCCAATTTAATCTCTTAAAAAAAAATCGACTTGTGATCCTTTTAAATTTCAAAATAGACCCATGTTAATTATTAATGTGGGTCTTTTTGAATTTCAGATGTCCATGATTTTGATTATCTGGGTCTACTTCTAAATTCTGAGAGATCACAAGTAGACCTTTTTTTTCCTAAAAGATTAAATCGAGGCCCGTAATTTTTGTTGATGACTCAAAATATTCTATTGTAACAGTTTACTTTCTTTATATTAAGTTAAAGTTTTTTTTTTATATTCTTTTGTATTTTAATATATTTAAAATTTCCTTTAAATTTTTTTCTTTTATTCTAAATGTGCAGATATTAAAAGAAATTTCTACGCTATTGTGTTTGTGTGTGTGTTTCAATGTGTGTAGGTGACATCTCCGGGAGGGAATATAGTGCACGCTTTAAAAGGAACATCAGGGGACAAGTTTGAGTTCAAAGCCACACAAAATGGATTATACAATTTCTGCTTTCACAACCCTGCTTCGACGCCCGAGACTGTGTCTTTCTACATTCACATTGGCCACATCCCTAATGAACATGACTTAGCTAAAGATGGTTAGTTCCTGATTTTTGTGTCTCTATAGAATTAACTTACCTAAATTTACAGGATTACCTATCAATGGTTTTTATTTTCTCATTTTTGTTTTTTGGGTTCAGAGCATATGGACCCGATTAATGTAAAGATTGCTGAGCTTAGGGAAGCATTGGAGTCTATTATAACAGAGCAAAAGTACTTGAAAGCACGCGATGCTAGACATCGACATAGTAAGTTGTTCTCACTCGCTACACGCTATTAACTTATCACACACACACACACACACACTAAATACTAAGTTTTTCTAAAAAGACCCTGATTGAGGTCCCATTTTTATGTGTATTTATCAATGTATGCATCTTTGTGGATGGTAAATCGCTTTTAATTCGTTTTATGTATTAAATTTTTGCAATTGCAGCAAACGAGAGCACCAGAAAACGTGTTGTCTTGTACACACTTTTGGAGTATATATTATTCGCTGCTACAAGTTTATTACAAGTGGTATACATCCGTCGCCTCTTCAGCAAATCATTTGCTTACAACCGGGTGTAGCCTTCATAATGAGTCCTACTAGTTCTCCTTTGATTACTTTGTTTCCCCATTCTTCACACTTATTTTTGTAACTTCTCTATAATCAATTTCTCCATTTGGGTTTTCTGGTCAAGCAGCATAGTTCAATTAGGATATTATTGTTAAGTTTTGCGTTAGATTGGGAAGTTTTGATGTCTCGGGTTTGATTCTCGTGCGCTCATTTTCTTTATGAAATTTCTTAGTACAGTAGGCTGAGCCTAAGTTCAATGAGCTTTTTTGTGAAGGGACGTGTTAATGAAGTATATAAATTATTGATGGAATTTACTTAATACTTTAACCTTTTTGGTTGAATTAGTTCTTTTCAATTATTTTAATTTATTAAACCCAGGTTATTCATAAGACCATTTACCTTTATAAATTTTATAATTTGTGAAATGAGAACATAGTTTAATTTTAAAGACTTTTTATTGATTTATACATAAAGTATTTTTTCATGTAATTTACATGCATGAGGAGTATTTTGCTTACACTTTATTTTGTTATTCACTACATACAAAATGAAGTGAAGGAGAACACATGGTGATGGTTGGTCTTGCAATCAGGCTTTTTGGAAAGTATTGATTGGGCTCATGTGTCTCTCTTTCTTTCTCTCTGAGTTTGGGTTGGTCCGAAGTTACAAAACCCAATTCAACAGGCCACAGAGCCTATTTGATTCACCTACCCGACATCTCGTTATTGTACAGTTGGTTCGATATGGAAAACTATAGGTCAACTTGAACCTTAATTAAGAGGTCCTAAACTTTGTCTTAATCAAAGTATGAATGGTTTATCGTATCGGTCATTTGAAGGGTGAATTCGATGTGCAAACAAGTTTTGAGGGAGGACAACAATGCTCTGACGCAGAAGATACGATGCTGCATTATGTTAGTGAGTTATTTCTATTATGTATACAGTTTTGTCCATTGTGCCGCATAATTAAAGCATAATAAGATGATTAAAAAAAAAAAAAAAAGAGCATAATAAGACAAACCTCAATCAAATTAAATCAAAGCAATCGTGAATTCCCAATTTTCAGAGAGCATGAAATGCAGATAGGTTAGAATTGCGGTCCAGAAAAAATGTTTTGGGCAGGAAGAAGGAATAGGTACCGATCTTTTTTTATTAGAAGAATTCAATGCAGTTTTAATCCTTAATTTTAATCTAAGTACTTACAAAAATTTCTTTCATCTCCCACAATAAAAAATATATTTAAATTAACATTAATTTAAATATATTGTTTAACTCTTTAATAACTTTTTATTAAATAATTATATCATAAAATTTATAGTTGAATTGAAAATTCATATCATATAAAATATATCTACAAATTTTTTATTATTTTAAAATTATTTAATATTTCATTGTTATATATTAAAGTTAATGTATTGTTATTGTAACGAGAAATGCATTTAATATAATACAAGTTAAATTAATCAAACTAATTGACAATCAATATAATTAATTTTATAATAAAAACAATAAAAGTTTTTATATCAGGTGATAATACGTAAGATATTTAAAAATTTATAATCTTATGTAACTGCAGCACTAATTAAGATAATGAAAAATAAAAGGATATAAATTCGGATCTGGAACGGATCCCACTGGATAATTAATTGGATGTCCACACGTTACAGGCCTATGAAGCAGCCTATACCAACAACTTAGCCTGAATCAGACTCTACAGAACTTAGCTGTCACTAAATCACACCCACCTTTACAACGCATGCAAAGTATCACTGGGAATCGTCAAAGGAAAATAGACCCTAACCAATTACCGAGTAAATAATGAATGATCCACATACAGTCATACTCATACACCTCACATCTTCTATCAGCTTCTATTAATATAAAACCATTAATAAATTGAAAAAGATAGTTGTATAGTATAGTTTCATAAAAAAAAAATTACAAATAAATGAACGTACGGTAAAATTAATTTCATTAAAAGTAAGGAAATTCTAAAACCTCTTCTAAAACAAGACAATGTAAAATGTTTAAAAATTAAATTTTATGTAAATTAATAAATTATGCAAAGTGATTCCAATAAAAAAAATTATTAACGTAAAGTTAATCCAAAAAACTATATATAAATTCAGAGTTTAATGTCTTTTATTTTATAAGAAATAAAATTATGTATTATATATATATATAAAAATTTGTGAGATTTATATTTTTTTTTCCTCTCCTTTTTTCATATGACTCTACATGGGGCTCATATATTTTTACGTATATAAAAATAATTTTATTCCTTATAACATAATAAACATTAAATCTATACAGAGGCTTTTTAGTAGAGGAAAAATTTATTTTATCCGAAAATCGTGATTCTCACGAATATGGTGAAAAAATGATTTTCGCATAAATGTTATTAAAAAATTATTTGATAGAAAAAAAATATTCACGTAAATATTGTGTTAATTTTTCTGATATTATGTTTGATTGATTGTAAAATATTGTTAGAAATATAGATTGCGGTTAATAATATCCCAAAAAAATCATCAAATATTCTCATCAAATGAGATTTTCAAAAAACCATTCATTGGTATTTTAAGATTTTTTTTTTCTTCATAAACATGAATCTTGATAATCCGACTTTTTCGGAAAAAAAATTATAATATTTGCATCAAATATGGATAAATTGAATTTTCAATCTCACGTGATTTAAAAATATTTTCATTTATCAAGCACCTATAGATTTAATGGGATATGATACGTTTACAAATTTTTTTTGCAAATTACACTAAGTACGACCGATTATACACTACATGATTCAAATATGATCGATCGTACTTAGTGTAATCTGTAAGAGTTTATAAACAAAAAAAATTTGTAAATATAATGTGCTACAAATTTAATACGGTGGTGGATGGGGAATGCGTCGTTGACGACTAGAAATTAATTGAAATCCAACGGTTGAGAGCGAAGGAGTCAGGCCTCGGCACTGAGGTGATGGTACAAAAGGAAAAGGATGTGTATTTGTTGCGCTGCTCTTTTTCCTAGATGGCTGGGAAGTAGGGAGTAACATTGAATTGAAGATACCCAAAGCATGAATTGACAACTGAGGATGATCACGCTCTCACTTGTGCAATAAGCAGAGAGAGAAAGAGAAGGAAAGTAAGAGAGGTTTGAGCCAAAACAAATATAAAAAAATATGCATAGAAATTCTAAACAAGCCCCCCCCCCCCCCCCCCCCTCCCCCTTGTTTCTTTTGTTCCGGAACCCAATAATTGTAGGGTCTGTGACTTTTTGTCTCTGGTCAGTGTGGTAAATTTGAATTGTTTGAGTGCAACCTAATCTTTGTTTATAACCTCACAACGTAATAATAAGGGTGTTTTAAAGACACACACACAGAGAGAGGTTCTGGAATAGGTGTCTCTCCCCTACTCTATCATCTCTGACCCGTGCTATATAGCTAAGACAACTCTTCAATATCTATCATCATGCGTCTTCTGTTCCTTTTTAGCTTTCTTAGCTGTTAGCATTTTGAATTCTCCCTTCTTAGCTTGACTCTACTGTGCATGTATGATCCTCCCTTTAATTCACTGTTACCCTTGGTGGGTTTTGTCTTTATGAAACCCCTTTATTGTCTACATCTTTTACATCTCTCCCATTTTTCTATATCTATATCTATATATATATATATATATTCTACTCATCGTAGATTCTTCCTTGTGTACTTATAGCACTGCTCTAGTTTTTCCTTTCTTGCTTCATGTTCAACCCTTCCCTTGGGGTTCTTTACCTCTTGTTCGTTTCTTTCCTAGCTTAGAAGTGTTGTATGGAATCAAATCCCTATAGAACTATAGCATGCACCTTCAAGGTTTCCCAACCCTTTCCTCCTCTTCATTCGTAGCTTATTCACTCATTTATAAGATAGGTTATAAGTATATATATATATATATATATATAAATAGTTGAATAAGCTTTCTCCCCTCATTTTTGATTGTGCATGCTTGCTGAAACATGTGTGATGTCTCCTTCTATGGTTCCTTAGGGTTTTGAATATTCATCATATACACCTGCAGAGAGTGGAGTTGAGAAGTTCACAAAGGAAAAAGTGAAGCTGCCAGCATGATCTATCTTTGGTTAGAGAGCTGAAGAAGTGTTAACCTTGACTAGGTCATGCTGTGACAGCCTCACTCCTTCCTATTTGGGGACCCAATAGATTCTTAACGATCTGAATGACACAAACTTAAAAGCAAAAGGTGAGTGAGTATAAGAATTCACTGTTTGCATATATCGTATATTCCTTTTCTGAGTTTCTGTTCTGGCAGGCGTGCGTTTTTACCTTTTCCCTTTTACTTGCTTTTGTCTCTACTTTTATTTTATTTTTATTTCTCTTGTTCTTTCTCCTTGTATTTCACGCCAAATTTGTTTACTGCGCATTGTTGACCATAATATTCATTGAAAGGTCATGGATTATTACTTATCTTTTTGCTTAGGGTTTTAATTAGAACCAAAGGTTGATGCATATATGTGTTATTTTAAGTGTTCAAAATTGATTGCGATTATTTAGGATCAGGTGTCCTTTCTTTTGTATGGTTTAAATGCTTCAAAACCCTAGAGGTTACTCTGATGTTTAAGCTTCTATATATGCGATGATCAGTTTTTTTTGGGGCCTGAGAGTCATATTAAGTAGAAGACGTTGTTCCTGTTCTTGTATCCGTTGTGTTTTTCTCTTATTAGGGGTAACTGCTTATTTCTCTACATGAAATGTCGAAGCACATAACATGGTGTGCTTGTCACTACTATCCATAACAGTTGCATATTTGACAGATTTTGTTTGAGATGTGTAAAGGCAGGTTCAGAAGATTAATGGTTACTAACAGTACTTAATCTTAGTTTTATGCTCTATGTTGAATGAAGATTGACCACCATCCGGAGGAAAATATTATATTAACGTTGGACCAGGCCAAAAGCTATATCGATCCAGAAAACAAGCGAAACGAGGAATAAGTATTTATGTAGGATTTATTGTTCTTGTTCTTTTTCTTCAATGAAGGGAGAAGACCAAAGTGTATTCTGTACTTCATTTTGTTGCTGCCGTTGGAGATGTCTTCAAATAAAAATCTATATCATTCTCATATTATTATTTAATAATAAAATAACATTTTAATATAGTTTTTCTTTATTTTTTTTCAAACATGTAAAGTGTAAGATTAAAATAAGAATTTTAAGGTGTAATTTTTTTTTAAGAAAATTGGCAAGTTATCTGATTCGGAATATTATATTATGTTGATGTACCATTAAATGGTGTAGAGGTGCATTTTGTGCTTTTTATCTATTGTCTAGTGGCGTGTATTGTGAGGTTTATATTTGTTAAATTTTGTGTAGAGATGAATGATCGGAATATTCGTATTTCTTGGCTTCAATTTGTCTTGTGGAGAAATCGATGGGTTGTTTCGGAGTTTTTTGTTATTTTAGACTTATAAAAGGTCAACCGAGTGATTACCATTAAAGTGAATAAGCTATATACCTACTAAAAAAATAATGAAATATAATGCGAGAAGGGCAATATCTGTTTCTCATGTTATTATATGAGATGTATTATTTTATGCAATATACAAAAAAAAAATATGGATGGTATTCATTAAGAAGAAGAGAGAAAAAAAAAATCTTATTTAATTATACGAGATAATTTGTCTCGAGAAACATATTTCCATGGCAGCGAGGGAAAGGTAAATCATAAAATAGAGCAACATAAGCACGGATCAAGTTCTAGTTTTCCTGAACACGTAACAAACCCCAAGAAATTTCCTCAGACCCATCGATGCTAATATTAGTTTTAATTAAGACTGTAGAGTATATATCTGGTTCTTTTCTTCAAGCCTATGTTTTGCTTACATGCATCTACAATATTGGGGCGTATCGCAATGACTATCTTATTCTTCTTTTGCAAGTTAATATTATTCTATGAAAAGCAAAAGGTTTGGTGCATTTCCATGAGGTTTCTGTTTGAACATATGCTTCCTTATACAGCTTTATTTAGTGCCCAATGAGAAGAAAAAGACACAGGAATGATTGATACGCATGTTTGTGTCGTCATTAAGAAAATTTGTGGGACTTTAAATGGTAACAGAATGTCTGGATCTATGGCTAACATTGGTATTTAATAATATAAAAAGTACATTGGTATTTTTTAATTTATTTTATATGCATATTTACTAGATTTATTATTCTTATTGTTATTACTAAGCTATATGTGTAGAGAGAATAATAAGCTAGAGATGGATCGATAGCTTACATTGGTATGTATTAATAATATGAAAAAGTTTTACGTTGACATCTTCTCTAATCTACTGTACCCATTATTTATTTTTACCTTATTCTCTTGATAATTTTAAAAAGTAAATATGTCAAATAATCAAATAGATAATAGTATAATATTTTTACTCCGAAATATTGAATATCAATTAAATTTTGCATGAAAAACTAGGTAATATATTTTGGAATCGACTGTTTCACAAAAAACACAAATTGGAAATATATAGTAAAGAGAGGAAAGAAGAGTGGATACACGATTTACTCTGATTCATCCAATATAAATTACGTTTAGTATGTTTGTAATATATTCTTTCACTGACATTTATTACTAGTCACTCAATTTACAAAAAAGAATATAAATAAAATTTAGAAACCTAATAGAAAGATCCATATCCAACAATATATACACAAATAAGAATCTTATTGAGTAGCTGGTATTAGTAGATACCCTTTTGAAGCCAACACGATGAAAACTTTTGTAATAGAATATTGTGTTTTCCACTTTCTCTGATAACATTAATTGGGACGACTCTACAGACTACGTGCATCTATTGGTTCCATCTGCTGGACCTACCAAAGAGATGGACACAACACGAAAGAAACAGAATGTCAAAATCACAACAAACTTTATCATAATCCATATGAGTTACCATGTTTCGTTTCTCGATTAGCTAATACCTTCCTTTTGTTAATAGCTATTCCACCTGTTTGTTTGGTGGATTAGACATTTAAACTCCTAAGAGAAACTTTTAATTTTTAATTTGCAAAGGACACCAGTTAATTAGAATTTCAGATCAAGGATTAATTAAGCCGCTGACAGATGGCGATTAATTAGCAGTTCTTTTTTCGGTTGGAACAATTAGCATTTGTTTGAAATTAAAAGAAAAGCTGTCCTTCAAGCACAAAACAAATATATGATACACAGTCTTTGAAAGAAAGAAAAATAATAATTAAGACCATTAAAAAATGAAATTAATGGTGTATTGCCACAGAAAAAGGAGAAGAGTGCTCACATGACTTTGTTTTTTATTTTTTTAATTTTCCACTCCTTCCCAACATGACTTTGTTGAGTTTAGATACTACCTTTCTTTTGTGTTAAATTTGTAGGAAGCCATGCAAGTGGCCCCCCATAAACTTAGTGGTTAGCACTTTTACTTTGGTTGATGTATACTCTAAGGGAAGACTTAGAACTACTCAAAGCCTTTGATGGATCGGTGGAGCATGATAATATTTCAAATTGTCTTGCTTTGGACCACTATGCCACATGTCCTATATATATATATGCTGACAACCACCGATTATTTTATCTTATTTTGTTAAAAACAACAATTAATTAGTTTATTACAAATATCATTAGCTTTTCAGTTCCTTAACTAAAGAATTAATATTGCAAATTAATAGACAAAATTTAGTCATGCTTTGGAGTACGCTTACTCTATTTATATCCTTCGGCTCTCATCTAAATTTCTCATCTCTCTCTCTCTCCCTTTCTCTCTGGATATAGCTAAATGTAAACAACTGATCGTGCACCAATAACAGTTGAAGCTGCCAGCATGATCTAAACTTTTCTCTCATCTAGATAAGGAAGGATTGGATCATGTGACTGCTTCACCTGTTTATGGGGTCACGGACGGAAATTACTTCATACGATGATTGTTAGTCTTTACTCCAATTCGTAGCCCATCTTCGATATCCCCTGGAAAAAATGAAGTGGTTCTGCATTTTGATTTAAATTTTATATGTGTAAAGGTTAATTAGTGTCATTTTCCCTTTCAAATTGTTTGCGAAAACATATCATTTCACTTCTCCTACTCATTTGCAAATCTTATAAACAAGTTAGTTAGCTTTTTGCATCTTTTGAGAAAAGAAACACTTATTTTGAAGAGTTAGATATTATGCCTATTTATATATATATATATATATATATATATATATATATATATATATATATTCTATTTATTTCTTTTTAATATAATTATATCACAATCTAAAAAAAAGAGAGAGGGAAAAGATCAGTTGAAATTGTGATCTAACAATGTTGAAGAGATCGAAGTAAATAAAAGAGACATAAAAAAAGATAGAAATAATATCATATTCCTTTTTTTAATTGGGTTTGGATTTTAAGGTGGTTTTACATATTCAAAAGAATCAAAACACCTCCCAATCGCCTTCATATTATATATATGTGCACCGTTCACTGCATTTAATAACTTATCTTCTACCAAATGATGGTAGTTCAGTTGGTAGTAAAAGAGCTGAATAAGCGGATCGAAAGGAAAGAATCTCGGTTCGATCCCCACATGTCACCTTTGAGAGGGATTTAAATATCTCCATTTCTAACCTGCCTCGCACTCCTGATTAGTCTATAACCGGCTAAAAGAATCAAAGCTTATGAAAATACTAAGGGGAGCCAACTCGCCTACAAACTTATATTCTTGGTGTCCAAATTTTTCCGTGAGTCTTAATAAAGACCATTGTTTGAAGGGGAAACAAACTTCACAATAATCATATAATATTTAATATATAGTACTGCAGATCGGAATTTGCTTTTTTGTGTGTCTATTATGCTGGGGAATCTTAACAACATAGTATAAGATATCACTGTTAGGGTTTTGAGTGACAGGATCTCTCACGTCCAAATACTGTGTTGGTGCTTTTGAGATATCATCTTGTATCCATGTGTGAAGTCTCATTATATTCCTTTTAGATCAGTTCAAGACAATTCTCTTTGGTTTTGCATCTAACAATTATATATTATACTAGTGTTGGATTTGATCAAGAGCAATTAATTGGTCTTTCTTGGCATGCTTGGAACATAAAGCGAATAAAATAACATTACTTCCTATACGTTATCTGTAATTCTTACAAGAGTTAAAATTTGATGCCGTGTAATTTTATTTTTTTTATCATATACATTATTGAAAGAGTTAGACTTTTTAAGATAATGTTAAAAAAAAACATAAAATTTATTAATGTGATTTTTGTTGGGGTGTATTCCTCCATTCAATGTTTGGAGGCTTTGTATGCACCGCATTTATGGGTGTAGCTGACAACCACCTTAATACATGCCCAACAATATCATCATAATCGATGAAGACTCTAGAAGGTGTAGGGTTTTCTCCTTACCTTATATAAGCATAAGAAACCATTTTGAAAGGAGTTAGTCGATTGCGAAGTGATATTCTAAAGCAAAGTTTGAGAGTGAGACCTCTTTAGAGAGAAACTTTCTAACTACCATTGTTGGTGAAACTTGGTGAAGCTTGAGTGTACATCTAGTGTGACTAGAGAAGTTTTCTCTCTTTGTAATCCTATTATTTCATAGTGAAAGATTTTTTGGACTAGTGTCCCATGATTTTTACTCTTCAGTCTTAGGAAAAAAATTTCACGTTAAAATTTATTGTGTCTTCTTCTCTATTTCTCGTTACTGTATTTCTCTATTATTTTTTTCCGTGTGTTGGCCTACCTAGTGACTTTTGACAATTTGTTGTAATGCCGATCGGTAAGCTAATAGCACCAATTGGCAAAACTACTTCCACGAGAACGATTTGAGGGACCACGTCCCAATAATGGTATTAGAGCCCGACCATAAAGGGTTCTGAGGTGATGAGACAGAGACCAGCAGAATTATTCATGATGGAGATATGTTTAAACTGACTGCTGATAATTTTACTCACTGGAGATTGATGATGGAAGATCATTTGTATTGTAAAGAACTGTATGAGCCTATCCTCAGTTCCGAGCGGCCTGAAGGAAAGAATGAAAAAGAATGGGAGATCCTGAACAAAAAGGCTGTAGCTACGATAATATGAAGTATATTAACAAAAGCCTCTTTCAGCATGTATCCGAATTTACCAATGGACCCGATCAGTACTTAAGTCTGATCGGTACTTGCTATTGCAACATCAATGGACTTGGAGATAGAACATATGGGTGTGAAGACTGTATTCCTTCACAGAGAAGATATATATAGAGCAACCTGAGGGGTTTCGAGCTCCAAGAAAAGAAGATTTGGTCTATCGATTGAAGAAGAACCTTTACGGCTTGAAGCAAACACCTAGCCAGTGGCATAAGAAGTTTGAATCCTTATGATCGAGTACAAGTTTAGGAAGACGGAGGCCGACCACTACATATTTGTTAAAAGGTATGAGGCCGGAGATTTTCTCAATCTACTTTTATATATTGATGATACGCTGATTGCAGGACAAGATAAGATAAAGATAATCACCTTGAAGAAGGCGTTGAACTCATCCTTTGCAATGAAGGACCTTGGCCCTAGAAAGCAAATCCTCAGAATTAACATTATTACAAACCGACAAAGAAAGCTCGTATGGTTATCCCAAGAAAAATACATTGAGAAGATCTTGAAGAGATTCAGTGTGGACCAAGCCAAGACAATGAGCACTTCCCTACTCGAACACATAAAACTAAGCCGGAAGCAATATCCGAGATCAGATGATGAAAGAGATGAGATGCTGAAGATCTCATACTAGTTTGCGGTCAAAAGTTTGATGTATACAATGGTACCCGACCTGGCATATGCTGTTGGAATGGAGAGCTGGTGTTTGTCTAATTCTGGCCAGGAACACTAGAAATCTGTCAAGTGTATTTTCAAATATCTCAAAGGAACAATAAGCTTATGCCTCCACTTTGGAGATGGTAAAGCCGAGCTGGAAGGCTGTACAAGTGCTGATTTAGGAGGAGATACCGACTCAAGTAAGTTAGGATCGAATATCTAATGACTTTTGCATGAGAAGTTGTCTCTTGGCTATGAAAATTGCATAAATATGTTCCAAGGACTAAGGTTGAGTATATAGTGGCGACTGAAGCCTGTAAAGAGATGATGCGGATTAAAAAATTTCTCATTGAACTCGGCCATGAACAAGAAAAATATGAGCTAAAGTGTGATAACCAAAGTGTCATTCATCTGGCGAAGAACTCAACTTGAACTTGCCAAGGTTCATACTAATCAAAACTGGAAAAATATGATGATGAAGTCGGTCAGTGCAAGAAAATTTGAAGATTGTTGTGAAGGTGTCGAGCTTACCGATCGGAACTGACCCAACGCATTAAAGTCGGAAGTGGGAGATTTGTTGGGGTGTGTTCCCCTATTTAATTCTTGGAGGCTTGGCATACACCGTATTTATGGGTGCAAGTCTCGTTGTCTAACAACCACTTTAATAAATACCCAACCATCTTATCATTGATGAAAACTCTAAAAGGTGTCGGGTCTCCTCCTCACCTTATATAAGCATAAGAAACCATTTTGTAAGGAGTTAGTCGATTGTGAAGTGAGATTCCTCTGAAGAGAAGTTTGAGGGCAAGACCTCTTTAAGAAGAACTTTGCAACCACCATTGTTGGTGAAGCTTAAATGTTTTCCACCATTGTTGGTGAAGCTTGAATGTACCACCATTATTGATGAAGTTTGAGTGTACCTCTAGTATGACTTGGAAAGTTTGACCTCTTTGTAATCCTACTATTTTATAGTAGAAGATTTTTTTTATTAATGTCTTGTTGTTTTTACTCCTCTGCCTAAGGGGAGATTTCCTACGTTAAAATTTGTTATATCTTCTTCTCCATTTCTCTTTACTGCATTTCTCTATTTTTTTTCCCGTGTGTTGGCCTGCCTAGTGACTTCTGATAGTCTGTTGTGATACCGATCGGTAAGTTAAATAATATCGACGGCAAAATTATTTTCGCAAGAACGATTTGAGGGACCAAATGCTTGAATTGTCAAAGCCTATAATATCAGAGCCTAACAACTTTCTCTTAAAAACTTGAACTTTTGCATTGAAATGATTTTTTGCATGATATCAGAGCCTATGTGACCAAATGTTCACGAATTTGATCCTCGTCATCTCATTCTATTAATAAATAATATCTTGTTGCTTGCTGAGTAGATGTTAATTTCACAATTCAACCCAAATTTTGATAGTTAAAACAACATAGGATATAGTAAAGTAGTAATTGATAAAAATAAGAAACAATATATGTAATTCTACACTCCGATTTGATACTCTTGCAAATAGCATAACAATTCGCCTAGGCATTAAGCTAAGTACAAGAGTTACACATTGCCTCAAATGATAAATACCCCTTAAATACCACCAATTAAACGGATTCTAATCATTAGCACCAAACATCTTTTAAATTTATGGGGTGTATTGGATTGAGATTTCAAAGGATTTTAATGAATTGTTTTTGGACAAAAAAATCCGTTGGTATTCGATTATGATTTTAATGGATTGAAAAAAAGTCATGTGGTATTCGATTAGGATTTTAAAGGATTATTTTAGAATCCGTCCAAATCCGTTGGTATTCAATCAGGATTTTAAACAATGGAATCACAATCTCGTGGTATTCAAAAATCCGACGATTTTAATGGATTTTCTATTGGATTTTGTGAGACTTTTTAGTGAAAAATATAAATAGGATGTCTCTCTCACAATCTCACCCCAACCCCTAGGATTTCTTGAGATTCTTCTATTGCAGTGTTTTCTTCTTCCTTTGGCAGGTTGATGGCTCGAAATTGGGTTCCGCTATGGGAGCATCGTCAAAACTAAAAAAAAAAAAGCATATTTTCGAGCAATTTTAATCACAAAACAATCCAGAAACAACAAACCAACGAGATTTTAATATAATCTATCTCAAAAATAACATATTTTTTAGCCATTTTTTAGAAATTTTGGAAGTTTAAAAAGTGATTTTTCAAGCTATGGATCACAATTTTTTTTTGCACAAAAATGTGTGATTTTTGTATTAAAAACAACATAAAACAGTGAAAAAATAACAGGGAAACTAAAACCCTCAAACCAATTTTCGTTTTACATCAATGAAACAATATTAATTTAAAAAAAGATTGAAATTTTCATAATATGAACCCTGTATTTTGTAGCAATACATTCATGAACGAAATTCCTTCATTATAGGAAATGATTTCAAACAATTTTTGTGTCAATAGATAACTAAAAGCTTGTTTCTCAAAAGCCCCAAAGCAATTTAAGGTTTCAATGTATCGATTGAAAAAAATTTGAGAAATTTTCTAAACTTTCATGTAATTAAACCCAAAATTTCAGATTTATATGGTTAGAAAATTCCAAAAACCCCAAGGTTTTCAAGATCAATTGCAAAAAAGTACAAACAAAATTTTATCATAAACTTTAAGTTCTATATGCAAATTTAAAATTATTTTTATAATTAAAAAAAATTGGGTCTTATAATCATATATGCATAACTTTGATACCAAATGAAGAAGATAATTTTTAACCCATTAGATATGTGAAAAGCTGTTATTTAATAATTTTGAATGTTTGTTAAAAATTATATTGTGTTTTACTCATTGAGAAAATTATATTAGGTTTTACTTTTTTTTATTAATTTCATTGCATTTCTTTGTTATTTTTTATGGGAAAGATTATAATTACAACCTATTTTTGTTTACAGCCTTTTACAACCATATCTCAGCCGTTAATTTTCGTCAATCAATGGTTATTATTTTTGCAAATCAAACTCATTAATTAATATTTAATTTGCAATGAATGATAACTGTTGATTGACGGAAATCAATGGTTAAGATATGGTTGTAAAATGTTATAAACAAAAATATGTTGTAAGTATAACCTTCCCTTTTGTATTGACTCTTGTAATTTTGAATGTTTGTTAAAAATTCATATGATTTTTTAAAATCTTATAAATCCATATTGTCCTTTCAAATCTTATAAATTCTATTAAAATCCTTTAAAATCCAATCTTATGAAATCTTGATTGTAAAAAAAGTCTTTTAGAAAAGTCTTTAAAGTCTCTCCAATTCTATAATGTCTTTTAAAATCTGTAGAATTTTTTATCTCGAAAAAGTCTTTTAAAATCCTAATTCAATACACCTTGAACCCCAAACAAATACATTAATTATAGTTAGTTAATTATTAATTATAGTAATTAATTAATAATTAATAATTAATAATATATCATTTATTTGTTGACCCGTTGCATTTTATTTAATCCAAAATAAAAATTATTGAATATATTAGTTTAATACTCGATTAACTACTAGAAAAATTCTTCATATGTTGTAATTCTGGGTCATTGTTTAATCTAATCCACATAATATAGCGAGAGAGAGAGAGATTTTTAGAGCCCGTTTGGATGGACTTTTTTTTTATAAAAAAAAAAGCACTTCTCGAAAAAAAGTCTATTTGAATGTCTGCTTTTAAAAAAAACAGAAGTCAAAAAAAAAGTCAAAAATTTACTTTTTTCAAAAGCTAAAAATTTTAGCTTTTAAAAAAAGCAGAAGTCAAAAGTCAAATATTTTTGTCAAAAAATAAATATTTTTTTAAAAATCTAAATAGCTGTAACTTTTATAAAAAGTACTTTTAAAATAAGGAAGTGATAAAAAAAACTTTTTTCATAAGTCAATACAAACGACCTCTTAGTCTACTTGAAAAGGTAGTTTATGATTTATACCTACACTTCCTCTTATATTCCATTTTAGCCACTATGATTTATACCATCTTCTGATTAGCCTTCCTAATTAAATAATCACACACCTCACAACTATGAATTGGTTTATTTTATTTTATTTTTGGTAAAAATGAATTGGTTTATTTTATTTCCCAGTATAATGACGAAAAAATTCTTTCCGAGTTTAAACCGTTATGAGGTCCAAAGTGTGTTGCTGAGGTCCAAGAATAATTTTCGAAGTCATGTCAATTTGGTATTGAGATCTAATGGTAATAATCTTCCCATAGATACAGAGCAGCGTCCAAGAAAATTTGGATAATGAAGCAACAGTTACAAATTTCAGATAGCATGTTAGCAGCAACATCAGAAGACAAAACTACATATAGATTTATCCACGTGAAACTTGATCTGAGCTTGGATCAAGTCTTCAATATCAACGAAGTGTTCATTAGAACTATGTTTTTCTTTCCTTTGAGTTTTCTCTATGTTTTTGTGGTTCATCTTGGCATTGGTCATAAGTCTATAGAATTAAGTATATTTACTTTTTAACCCTGCAAAAAAAAAAAGTATATTTACTTTTTTGTTTTACTCAAATGAAGGAACAACAAAGTCAATGAAATTAAACCTTTTAAGTTGTTTTTCTTTTAATTTTAATGTATGTTCATTGCTTGCTGAGTAGATTTTAATTTCACAATTCAACCCAAATTTTGATAGTTAAAACAACATAGGATATAGTAAAGTAGTAATTGATAACAATAAGAAACAATATCTGTAATTCTACACTGCGATTTGATACTCTTGCGAATAGCATAACAATTGGCCTAGGCATTAAGCTAAGTACGAGGTAATTATCATCATTATGCTTTCACATTCCAAGAACTTAGTAACTACTACTCCTACCTACAGTTCCAAGCAGGCTTTTGCTAAGCGAAATCCTAAATTCCAAATATCTTAGAAAATTAAATATGGGATATTCAGGTGTAACACACATGGAAATTCAAGATCCTCGTATGTTTGAAACACAGGGATCTTGAATTTCCATGTGTCATAAACTCGAATATCTCATATTTGAGTTTTCAAGATGCTTGTAATTTATGATTCCTCATACTAGAAACCTCATTGTAACTTGAGGTAAAATTAAAAAGACTGCTTAATCTTGAAGAAAGGTTTCTCTGAAACAGGTATGAACTTTACTAACCAAGCAATTGGCCATGACACAGATGCAGTTACAATACAAATTCCCCATTGGTTCCATGTTAACCTTTCCGTATCAGCAAACTTCCTTAGGAATTCCACCATCATGACTTGAAGAACAATAGTAAATCCCACAATTCCAAGAAACAAGTGGCTTTCGTGAATGCCTTCGAATACATTATGTTTCTCCATACTTCTCGAGTTGAACTCGTTGAAAACTTGGCAGAGAACAAAAGTATTAAAGATTAGAGTATTCTTTACCTCCTCAGTTACATGGAAGATTGACTTTCCATGGAATTGTAAAACCAACAAGATAGCAATCTGATATAAAGCTTGAGCTAAAAGGTTTCTCCACATAATGTTGGTAATAAGTGGCTCAGTTCTACCTACTGGCCTTTTCTGCATTAACTCCTTTGTAGGCCGTTCTGTAGCCAGTGCCAAAGCTCCTAGAGTATCCATAATGAGATTCACCCATAGTAGTTGAACTGTTGTTAGGGGAACATTTCCAGAAGAAACTGCAGCTATAAAATTTATCACAAGAGCTGCAACATTAACGGTAAGTTGAAACTGGATAAATTTTTGGATGTTGTTATAAACACATCTTCCCCACTTTAAAACAGTAACAACTGAATTGAAGTTATCATCTAGGATAACAATGTCAGAGCTTTCCTTGGCAACCTCAGTGCCTTGGATCCCCATAGAAAGTCCTATATCAGCTTCTTTTAGAGCAGGTGCATCATTTGTGCCATCGCCGGTGACTGCAACTACATGGCCTTTCTTTTTCAAACATTGCACCATCAAATGTTTGTCCAAAGGGGATGATCTTGCCATCACAAGGATCTTGTCAACTTTCTCCATTCTCTCTTCCTCTGTGTAGTTTCTGAATTCCACACCTTCTACCACTTCTCCCGCATTTACATGGTTATTAAGATCTAATATTCCACATTCTGTTGCTATTGCCTTTGCTGTGAATATGTTATCACCAGTGATCATCTTGATTTCAACCCCTGCAAGTTTGCAATTTTCGACCGCCTTCTTAACATCTGGCCGGCATGGATCCTTGAGGCCAACAATTCCTAGCAAGGTCAAGCCATCTTCTCTTAGGATTTCATGTGCTTTCTCAAAATCTTCTGAAATCTCCATGTGTGCAAAAGCAATACATCGTAGGCTGCTAGCTGCCATGCCTTGAATTATCTTCTCAAGTTTACTCCGTTCTTCATCAAGGGACTTCATTGTGCCATTACTATCAATATAATTAGAACACATTGCAAGTATCATCTCTGCAGCTCCTTTCCAATGCACGTGAACTGTGTTGTTAGTCTCCTTCCTTATTGCAACGCCACTTCGTTTCTTCTGTGAGTTAAATGTTTCAACATGGAGAACTTTGTGTTTCTTCTTCAATTCATCCATGTCCATACCTAAATCTGACACTGCCCATAAGAGTATAGCTTTCTCCGTTGGGCTACCTGAAATTTCAGGTTCAGATTCTGATGAAGGGCTATAGACAGTGCCAGTTGTATTGAGGCCTACTCCTTGGTGGAATAACTCGAGAACATTTGGGGCCATTGCATTAGAAAAGTTTTCAATAACATTTTCTAGGCCTAGCCAAAACTTGCTCACTCTCATCTGATTCAGCGTTAAGGTCCCAGTTTTATCTGTGCAGATAACTGTTGCTGACCCCATAGTTTCACAAGCAGAAAGTTTCCTCACCATTGCTTGGTCTGCTATCATTCTTTTCATGGAATAAGCTAATGTGAGAGTGACAGCCAATGGTAGACCCTCAGGGATGGCCACAACCACAATAGTGACTGCAGCTGCAACAATACTCACAACAGCATTGAACGTGTCATTTATATCTGTTCTACCCCGCCTGAACTCCTTAATCCCATTCTGATCTTGTGTGTTTCCAGTGAAATACCGAATCAACAACACTAGGAGAACAAGAAAAGCGACTGAAAGGCCTACCTTTCCAATAGAAGAAGTTAACTTGTCAAGGCGAGCTTGTAATGGTGTTCTTTCATTGGTGTCTCGGGATATTGAGCTCATCATTTGACCCCATGCTGTGTTGATTCCCACAGATGTCACAAGCATTTGAGCATAGCCATCCACAACCTTTGCTCCAGACAATAAGAAGGGGCATTTTAAAGGCTCAATTTCTACATGGTCACTCTCACCTGTCATGCTTGATTCATCCACTTGCAAAGAATGGCCAGCTAAGAACACTCCATCAGCAGGAATTTGGTCACCAATCTTAAGGGATACAATATCTCCCACAAGAACATCAAAGATGGATATCTGTTGTGGCCTTCCATTTCTCACAACTTCAACTTTGATGTTGTTACTTATCTTGGATAATTTGTCAAATTGTCTCTCTTGTCTGAAGTTGCTGAGTGCACTGACAACAATCACAAGAAACACTGCTACAAATATGCTCCCACCTTCATACCAGCCTTCCCCTGGTCCATGTTCTTTTATGCCAAAACCAAGGGAAAGGCCAGCACAGACAAGAAGAATGATAATTGTGGTGTCATTGAAAGCTTCCAGCACAAAGTGTAGGAAGACTTTTGGTGGTGGCCTTTGGTAAGTGTTTGAACCAAACAATTCGCGCCGTTTGGCAATGTCATCATCATTGCCAAGGATTCCCTTTTCTGGAATGGAACCAAGAACATTTGCAACACCTTCAACTCCTTCGAATTCAGCAAGGGCTGTCAAGTTTTTGTCCTTGACCATATTAGCAAGTCTGGCTTTATCAACATCAGGGAGCAAAGAATAGCGGTTGGTTTCATTGCTCACATGTGGGGTAACTAGGGGCTCAAATATATCAAGAGTGCTGCTGGAGCTGGATGACTGGGTTTGGAAGTGTTTAGTGTAGTGATGGAGATTTCTTTTGGATATGACCTCTTTGGCCAGAGAAAGCATGACCCTTCTAGAATAAATTGCTGTATAAGCAAAACGCCACCTTTTTTTGGCATTGTTGATAGTGTAATTGGCAGTGACTCTGGTGAGAGCGCTACTGATGTCAATGAGAAATGAACTGCTATCATATTTCTGATTTTGGCTGCTCGACATGTTGGATTGAGAGTAGAATCAGAAAATGAGAAGTGGGATTATTAGTTAATCGAAAAGTTGAGAAGGAAAGAACTTCATTCTGAGTATACAAGGGATGTGACCTATATATATACTGATATGTAGTCAGGTGGAGTGTGATAGGGTCCATAGGGATAGTTTCCGGGTAGCTTCCTAGAAAACTAAGCATATACTGTCATTACTTTTGTCCAATTTGGACAAATTTTAAAAAGACTTGCTTAATGTTCACATTCTTGCCACGCAAGTTAATTGGTTGCTATGAAGAAAGTTACTACTCTGTACCAACTCACATTTAAATGGCAGTTTAGTATAATGGGATTCATAAATTTCAAGGTAAAAACTGCATAATCTGGTAAATGGAAAAGCTTTTTTTTAATATTCATTCTCATGAAGACGGCATATATACGAGTAGTCCATAAGCATAATCACTATTGCTATTCAATACATAGTCCAATATAGGTGGGAGCACTACTCTTATTAGTTGACTTAGAATCTATGTTTAGCATACTCTTCTTATGAGGTGCAATATGCTTCGCGTGGAAGGTTATGTGTCCTAGTTTTTCCTACCAACCAACCAACTAACTAAAAGATAACTGCACCGTGTGGAATCAAGCTACAGTGTAATAACTCCAATGTTGAGTTGGTCCTGTTGATTTATGAAACAATTATCCTCTTTGCAAAACCTAGAACTGATCGGTGACTGCATGTTTGATCTTAACGTTCATTTTAGTTTGTTTTCACAAATATCAAAACTACCTCAGAAACTCCGAGTGATGGCATGCCGTCCTGGACGGAATTGGAGTTTGAGTAGAACATGCATACATACAAGTACAAAATTACAAAAGGAAATTTTGGTTACTCCAACATTTTTTTTTCACAAATAACAAAAAATAAAATAAAAAACTGAACTGTATTAAATTTTTTAGTAAATACTTATCATTTAATTTTTCGTTTTATACACGATATCCCTTCTATTATAAAACATATAAAATCCATCATAATGAATACTTGTAGTCATATCATTTCTACAATTGTTCAGTCTTACATAAACTAAATAGAAAGATCACTTCATTTGATCCGGTTGAATTACAATTTTAAGAGTAAATACCCTTTTTAGTCCCTGACAATATCTACGAAGTCCTTTTCAGTCCCTAGCAATAAAAAAGGACCAAATTGGTCCCTGAAAGTACAAGAAAAGGGCCACTCTACATATTTGGGAGTTGAGATAAGGACTAACATGACCCTTTTTTCGTAATTTCAGGGACCAATTTGGTCCTTTTTTATTGCCAGGGACTAAAAAGGACTTCGTAGATATTGACAGGGACTAAAAAAGGTGTTTACTCAAATTTCAAATAGTTGAGGATAAAAGTGATCAATAATTTTTTCTGCATAAAATGAATGTATCAGTCATATTTTCTCAATATATATTGGAGATTAAGTAAGGATATCAGTTTACCGAAAAAAAGAAAAGTAAGGATATCAAAAACACTCAACCACAAAACATATATGAACTAACAACTCAATCAACAAATATTTTGTCATACGATATTTTAAAATGAAAAAGATTTTCAAATTTTTATAAAAATATCTCCTACATACACATAAAAATATGTGAGGTCATATGAAAAGAAAAAAGAGAAAAAAAAAATATGAACTTTGTACATTTTTATATGTCGGAGAGATAATTTTACCTCTTAAAATGTGAGAAACATTAAACTCTTTTTATAGTAAAGAATAAAATCAACTTAAAACACACCAAATACAAGAGATAAGAGAATAACTCACTTATACAGTGTGCTCACCTCAAATTTTCGAAAATATTTTCAGCGTTTCAATTATACCAAGTACTCGGTACACCTTTTATCAAATATAATAAAAAATAATATTTTTACACTACCTTTATCTTTATATTCATTTCCATTCAAATCTATTTTTTTATTTTTGGTTAAAGAGTATGTGCTCAGGATGTACACAAAATGAGCTCCGCATTTTCCAACTTGAAAACAGAGTCACTGACCGGCTTTTTAACCATTTTGTCCCTCATTAATTAATTAATAACTATTTTACCCCTGATTCGAAAGTATCTACCAATCTGCCCCTCTTTAATCGACTAACTTGAATTTTTAATCGACTACATGGTTGTTGGGAGATTTAATCGACTAAATCTCCCTACTTAATCGATTAAAAAATCATACTGACTTGTTTTCCTTTATTGTCTGTTGAGAGATTTAGTCGATTAAATCTCCCAACAGCCATTTTTGCCTGTTTTGACTATTTAATCGACTAAAAATGCAAGGTAGTCGATTAAAGAGGGGCAGATTGGTAGATAGTTTCGAATCAGGGGCAAAATGGTTATTAATTAATTAATAAGGGACAAAAAAGTGAAAAATCCGTCACTGACCCGTACCCTTCGGGCTTTTGCTTATTGCATAATCAACATGACTATGAAGGCTTTTTGACCACTATAGCCTTTTTTTAATAATTAATTATCAAATTGACCTTATTTATAAACTATTTCAAAAATTTAACCTCTCCAGAAAACATAACATCAATCTGCCCCTGTTTGACCGTTGACCATGAAGCCTACCCGGGTACACCCCTACCTACCCGGGTATATTTTAAATTTTTTTACCTACCCGGGTACACCTATCTCTACCCGGGTAAATAATTCAAACATTTTTCAGATTCAAGAAATATACCCGGGTAGGGAGGGGTGTACCCGGGTAAATAATCATAAACTGGTTGTGTGCACCCATCCTCTTTGTGTGAACAGCAAATGGAAATCTCTAAATTGAAGGACCTCAAAGACAAACTTGAAAAATGGTGATGGAAATTAAGGACGACAGTACACGTGACCTCAATGCATGGAGAACAAAATCTGAAAACAAGTTATTGATGAAAGATATTCCACTGGATCATATGCCTGAGATTAGTGAAGCAAATAATCAAGGTTCTGCTCCAACAGAAGATGCTATTACATGTCACCAGTCAGACAATTCAAAAAAATGTTCAGAATTAGAGGTGGAGAAGGAATTGGGCGTTGACAAGCTTGAGTTGTGGAAAACTGTAAAAGAAACAACTGAAGATGGCAAGAGGAAGATGTTGGAGAGGGTTGCCTCAGATGCTTAGAAATTGGCCATTCTTAAAATGACTCTGCAACCAGAAACAAAGAAGAAAAGCAAGAAGAGAAAAGCTTGAGTTATGATTATTTACCCGGGTACACCCCTCTCTACCCCGGTAAATAATTCAAATATTTTCCAGATTCAAGAAATATACTCGGGTAGGGAGAAGTGTACCCGGGTAGGTAAAAAAATTTAAAATTTACCCGGGTAAGTAGGGGTGTACCCGAGTAGGCTTCATGGTCAACGGTCAAATAGAGGCAGATTGGTGTTATGTTTTCTGGAGAGGTTAAATTTTTGAAATAGTTTATAAATAAGGTCAATTTGATAATTAATTATTAAAAAAAAACTATAATAGTCAAAAATTCTGACTATGAACATCGAAAAGCCGAAAAGTTATTCTCCATTTCCATTCACCATAACGCAAACAAGGGACGACATCAAAATTTGCGGCTTGTTTCACACCATTGAAACCGAAAGGCAAAAGCTATTACATCCTGACTGATGCGTGGTCTCCTCGTGCTGCGCGGCAAATGCATGACATTTCACTAAATCTAAGGAAATTAATGACAATGACCTTTAAAAATTAAACAACCATTAAAAAATGGATATGATATTATAACAATCAATTAAGATTACTATCAATGTTACTAGCAATCAATTTCACCATTAGATCGATTATTTTGATACAACGATTATATTTATTTCCATCTTTATATGAGTATAATTCCCCATATTTAATGTATGTGAAAGCTTTAAATATGAAAAATCATAACCATACAAAAGTAGAAATAAATATAAAATATTAAATATAGAAAATCATACTCACACAAAGATGAAAATAAATATAACCGTTAGATCAACATAATCAATCTAACGATACAATTGATTGGTAATAACATTTGGTAGCAGTGGCGGACCCAGGAAAAAAAATTTATGTCCGCACAATCAGTGGCGGGGTTCGGCGGCAGCGCCCCAGAATTTTTTTTTATATATAAAAGTTTAAATCAACGCTTGAACCCGCTCATAATCTAGTTGCTTCCATAACAAGCTGCAGACAATAGTTTGACCAATTATTTTCCCCCTAAATCTTATCAATCCTTCAAAACAAATATGAGAATATACTCCAGTACATCCATACATCATCATTCTATTTTGGGATATGTTATTTTACCTAACATTTTTCTACCTACCTTTGCCTACCACTCTCCAATACCGTTAGATCAAAATCTCAAGAAGAGAGAAAAAGATAAATGTTAGTTAAGATTCTGATCTAACGGTGTTGGAGGGTGGTAGGTAGAGGTAGGCAAAAAAATGGTAAGTAGAATAACCTATCCCTTCTATTTTATAGTGGTGAATAAAAAAGTTAACACTACCTGTGCAGAAGTAAAACAAAATCACAGTGAAGGTCTCGTCTCTAGATATTAACTTATTTGAGAATGTCAGACCTACAATCAATCATCTCTTTTTATAAAAATAAAAAAGGAAACAAAGGATGAAGAGAACGTGGAAATGAGTACGTGACAAGGGAGGAAGAATAAGTTTTCTTTCTAATCAATGTGCGTTGTTGCGTTGTTTTAATCATCTTCGTACGTTGTTACGTTGCTAACTAATATAAGAATAAATATCTTTTTTGGTCCCTAAAAAAAATTTGGTCCTCACTTTAGTCCATTATAAAAAAAAAATTAGTCACCTGATCCCTATGGACCCATTTTGGTCTTTCTGTGGGACTAGTGTAGGTCTTTTTTGAATTTGTGATGGACCACGATTTTAATTAAATTGATCTACTTTAAATTTTTTAAGGACCTCGAGACTAATTTTTTTTGTAAAGGACTAAATTGAGAATCATGTTTTTTGTTAGGGACTTAAAAAATTATTTACTCCTAATATATATATTGAATCAAGAGACAAATAACAATCTACAAAAAAAATAAAATAAAATAAAAATAAAATAAAATCAAAAAGTTTATGACCGCACTTGCGGGCATGGGTCCGCCAATGTTTGGTAGTAACCATAATTGATTGTTACAATATCTTACTCCTTAAAAAATAATATTTAAACTAAAGGGACAAAAAAAGGTTAAATTATTAAGAAATTTTTTTAAATTTTACTAGAGAAAAAAAAAACTATCTAATTTCATGTAATGATTGGGTTATCACTCACTTTTAATTAACTTATAACAATCCATGGGTGACTATCACATAAATGGTTAGCACTTTTTTTTTAACTGATCGATAATAATCACTTAAGTGATCAACAATTTGTTATTTGTTTTCAAGGGACATTAATCATATGTGATTGGTTTATAAAATTACTTTTTATTATTTTTCAATCAATTCATCAATTATCTTATTAGTTTGGTTCGAGCACAAATTTATATTAGGGGTGACTATCCCGAGACTATCTTTTTATTCTTAGGGTCCAAGGTTGAGAGGAACAAACTTCTTACTGTTTGACAGGTAATTGTTGATATAAAGTTATATATTCAATATATTAGGGAAATGGGTACTCATTTACAGAAAATAACAAACAAAATGAAGTTAATTATAAAAGAGTGGACAAAATAAATATAAATAAAAAGATTTTTTTTTCAACATTAATAAATGACGTACTAAATTATTTTAAACCTATAGATACCTATAAGTGAATAGCTACAATTCACATTAGTGGTCAATAGGACTCATGAAACGATAAACAATTTAATATTTCTTATCAATAATTATCACTTATATCTAATTGGTCAGTGACAATTACTAGGTGAGAATCAAAAAATAATTATCACTCATTTTTTAGTAATTAGCCGCAGTATTTAAATGATAATAATCTGATATTTATGATCAAAAGTTATCACTCATCTTTAACTAGTCAATTTCATTGACGATAATTTTAACTATTTCGTAATATCAAATAGTCCTCTATAATTGAATTTGAATCTTTTTAATAATTTTAACTTATTTTATCTCTTTAAATTTTATTTTATTTTATTTCCAATGATCCTTCTCATTAATTTTTCCAAGGGACATAATACAAAGTCAAATAACCGTTTCAACCACGAAAATGGCTGAGAAGGGACTAAAGTATATTATAGTATATAATTAACTAAAACGACAAGAGTTCAACGAACCAAACAAGATGCAGTTCAAATAATAATGATAATAATAATAATAATTATTATTATTATTATTATTATTATTATTATTATTATTATTTTAAGACAGGACAAAGTGACTAAAGTATCTAGGCAATCTTTAACAAGTTAACAATACATCACATTGGTATGAACGCGTAATGCTACCCATATACTCTTTAAAACTTTTTCATTATATGAAATTTCATGCAAATCTCACTAACAGATAGTGGACCAAATTATTTAAAAAAAATATGTTAATGATATTTTTCATTTTTTCTTATATGAATTAGGAAATACATAAATTAAAAAGCAACTACCATGCCTTTTTCCTGCATTCTTATTGGCTTTCCTTTTTAACTGGTTTACTTTGACATTATCGAGCTAGTGCCCCATATTCGGGCTACACTTTCTTACCTATTTTCCAAAGGTGACGAACACGATTAAACAAAGAGAGCACATTGGTACAAAAAAGGTTACTCACATGACATGTTTCGTCCATTCTTTTAATACTCGCTCCTTCCATCGCAAGATTACGACGAGTAGTCGTTTTTTATTAATCGAAACTACCTAGTAACCTTGTGACTCAAAATTTGCTGACTTTTTCAACGTTTAGCAACATACTAAACAACATCCCACTTGCAGAAAGGAAACTCGCTAGTAATTTCGTCAAACGATAATTTTGAATTGGTAAGCTGAAGTGAACAAAACCTGGCACCTGACAAACAATATAAATCCGTCTTGGGCCGTCAGTGCAATTTCGCAGCACCTTCCAATTTGGATAGCAGAGAAAATAAAGGAAAAACGTCCCTTTCCCAATGACCCATTCGTTGATTACTAATAACTAGACAAATCTTCACAGCTGCTGCCCAGGTTCATGTTTTGACAAGCCGGTACCTTAAATTAATGTGGAAACAAATAAGCAAGTCAGTGCGTCAAGCTCAGAGATTGGCAATCACAGGTCGGCCTGTAGTCATCAGGTTCGTGTTTTGACAAGTCGGTACCTTAAATTAATGCGGAGACAAATAAGCAAGTCAGTGCATCAAGCTCGGAGATTGGCAATCACAGGTCGACCTGTAGTCATCAGGTCGACTTTATGCAACAGAAAACAAAAAAATGTGCAAAGAAGAGAGACATAGAAGAACACAGTCAAATTTTATCGTGAAAAACCTTCTTCAATATGAATAAATAAAAATCAAGGGACACTGATCCAGAAAAACTTTCACTATGTCAAAAGAAAGATTACAAAGAGATAAGCTTCCCTAATCTTTCACTAGAGATACAATCAAGCATCATCAATAATTATGGTATTCTCAAACTTTCCTAAAGAGGTCTCACTCAAACTTCTCTTTATAAGTATTCTCAAATTCACTTAGGTAACTTATTATAAATGAAATTCAAGGGGTTTATATAAGGCGAGGGGAACCCTCCACCTACTTCCAGAATCTTCCACAATAATGAGATGGTTGAGGTGGTTGGGCTCCCTCGAGCCTTGCACCAATTAATGAGGATACATGCTAGCATTAATGGAGGAACACCACCCAACAAATTTCCCCCTTCCGACTTTAATGGGTCGGGTTCGACAGCATCCCGACATGTTCGCAGTAGTCTTCAAATTTCCTTGCAGGTATTGGCATCGTCATCATATCAGGCCAATTGAGGTCGGTGTGCATTTTGACAAGTTTGAGTTGTACATCTTCCACCACATCCCGGATCCAGTGATACCTCACATCAATGTGTTCTGTGCGAAAGTGATAGGTCGAGTTCTTCGCAAGATGAACGGCGCTTTGGTTGTCACACTTCAACTCGTACTTGTCTTGATCATAGCCGAGTTCAGAGAAAAACTTCTTCATCCACAACAATTCTTTGAAAGCCTCGGTCGAAGCTATATACTCGGCCTCAGTCGTCGAAAGTGCCACACAATTCTGCAATTTTGATTGTTAAGAGACAGCTCGTCCTACAAACGACATCAAGTATCATGTCGTCGACTTTCTTGAGACGACATCTCCCTTAAGTAAGCATCGTAAAGCCCACTAGCTCGACCTTACCTTCTCCAAAATGAAGGCATAAGCTTGTCGTTCCTCAAAGATACTTGAAGATCCTCTTGACGGCTTCCCAATGCTATTTGTCGAGGTTTGACAGATATCAACTTACCATTCCAACAGCATACACCAAGCCGAGTCTTGTACAAAACATTGCATACATCAAACTTTCGACGGTGGACTGGTACAGGATCTTCAGCATCTCATCTTTGCCTTCATCAAACCTCGGACATTGCTTCTGGCTCAGTTTTATATATCTGGCTAAAGGGGTGCTCACTGTCTTAGCTTTGTTTATGCTAAATCTTTTCAGAATCTTCTCAATGTATTTTTCTTGACTCAGCCACAATAGCTTTCTATGTCAGTCTCTGATTATCTTTATTCCAAGGATTTGTTTTGTAGGGTCGAGATCCTTCATTGCGAAGGACGAACTCAACGCCATCTTCAGGGAGGCTATCCTCAACTTGTCTTGCCCTACAATAAGCATATCATCAACGTATAAAAGTAAAATTAGAAAGTCACCGGCCTTATACCTCTTATCGAATACGCAGTGGTCCACCTCCGTTTTCATGAACTTTTGCTCAGTCATGAAGGATTCAAACTTCTTATACTACTGCTGAGGTGCTTGCTTCAAGCCATATAGGCTTTTCTTCAAACAACAGACCAACTCTTCTTTTCCTAGAGCTCGGAACCCTTCAGGTTGCTCCATATATATCTCTTCTTCAAGGTCGCCGTGAAGGAATGTCGTCTTCACATCCATTTGTTCAACTTCGAGGTCCATTGAAGCCGCCATCACTAACATAGCTCAAACCGAAGTCATCTTCACAACAGGAGAAAAGATTTCATGAAAGTCTACTCCTTTCTTTTGGTTATAACCTTTCACCATAATTCTGGCCTTATATCTCGGCTTTTGGCCATTCTCTTCATGCTTGATTTTGTAAACCCATTTATTTTTCAGAGCTCGTATTCCTTGAGACAGCTCGATCAACTCATAAGTTTGATTTCATGCAAGGACTTCATCTCGACCTACATTGTCTTTTCCGACTCTTTCTTGTCTGAGCTCATCATAACCTCATCATAACTATGGGGTTCTCCATCTTATGCAACAAACACGTACTCGTCGGGTGGGTACCTTGTAGAAGACCATCTCACTCGAGGGGAGTGTCTGGGTTAGTTTTCAGGTTGAGGTCTCAACATGCTCATACTGAACCTTAGCATCAACTTCAACAGTTGGTTCTTGTTGCTGGTCATTCACTTCAGTTTCTTGGGTTTTTTTTCCCTTGCTTCAGCTCGAACAAGGAGGGACGAGTTCTTAACTTCGAACAGTAACCCGTACTTTGGGCTTCGAGATATCATTGATTGTCTCGTTCTATTGAAAGACTACATCTCGGCTTTTTACTATTTTCTTGTTGAATGGATCCCAAAGTTTGAATCTGAACTTGCATCTCGACGAACCGAGGTAAATACATTCTTTAGTCTTTGCATCGAGCTTCGCACTTTCATCTTTAGGGATATGCACGAAAACTCGGCATCCAAATACTTTCAGGTGATCATTTTTCCCTTGCTTCAGCTCGAACAAGGAGGGACGAGTTCTTAACTTTGAACAGTAACCCGTACTTTGGGCTTCGAGATATCATTGATTGTCTCGTTCTATTGAAAGACTACATCTCGGCTTTTTACTATTTTCTTGTTGAATGGATCCCAAAGTTTGAATCCGAACTTGCATCTCGACGAACCGAGGTAAATACATTCTTTAGTCTTTGCATCGAGCTTCGCACTTTCATCTTTAGGGATATGCACGAAAACTCGGCATCCAAATACTTTCAGGTGATCATAGGTCGCTTTCCGACCAGTCCAAACTTCCTCAGGAATTTCTCCCTCATGTGGTCGTGATGGTGAGATCAAGTCAACAACAGTTCTGACGGCTTCATCCCAAAATGATTTCAGCAACCCGGCATGGGATAACATACTTCAGACCCTTTCTTTCATAGTGAGGTTCATTATTTCAGGAACTCCATTCAGCTGAGGAGTCTTGGGGGGCATCTTCTCTAGTCTTATCCCGAGCGCTCTACAGTAAGCATCAAATAGGCTGAAGTACTCACCATCATTGTCAGATTGGACCACTTTCAACTTCTTGTCAATCTCTCTTTCCACCATTGCATGGAATTCTTTAAAGGCTTGGAGTACCTAGTCTTTAGATTTCAACAAAATATACCCGCAACTTGCAGGAATGATCATCAATGAAAGAAAAAGCTCCACCAAGAGATCTCTCCGACATGGAGCAAATATCGATATGGACGAGGTCAAGAATATACATGTGTCATCTGGGCTAATTCGATCTCACAAAAGAAACTAGGTGTTGTTTTCCAGCTAGGCAGTGCGTGCAGCTCTCCAGAACTTGACCTTTCAACCTGGTCAGTAATCATTTCTTTTTCAGGATCTGAAGTCCTTTCTCGCTCATGTGGCCGAGGTGTTTATGCCACAACTCAATGCTAGGTACATCTTGGACAGAGTTAGCTTTTCCACCATTTATTTTTCCTTGCATCATATACAAGGAGCCTTCTTTCTTGCCTTGGGCAACCACCAAATTTTCCTTGGCCAATTTCCATCTTCCATTTCCAAAGTAGTTCACTAACCCGACATCATCAAACTTGCCTACCGAGATTAGATTTAGATGCATGTCAGGCACATGCCTTACATCCCTCAGCATAGGCACCCAGCATTCGTGGTCAGGGTTACATCATTGACACCAATAATATTGCTCGTCACCTAATTTTCCATCTTAATAACTCTGAAATCACCATTTCTATATGAAGAGAAAAAAACCTTGTGTGGAGTAACATGGAAGAAGGCTCCTAAGTTAATAATCCAAGCGCAGTCATATAAGCAACATTCAAAAAATTATTCTCACCAATGAGGAAGATCTCGACATCAGCATTGGCAACCACCGCAGTGGTACTCTTGTCCTCTTTCTTTTTTGGAACAAATTGATTTGGCTTCACAGTGTCATTCTTTTCATCTTTCTATAGAGTGTCGTTAGGCTTCTTGTGGCCGAGCTTTCCACAGAAGAAGCATTTTAGTTCGTATTTCGGCCTAGATCGGCCTCTGAACTTATCACGTCTGTCACGACCCTGGCTCTTGCTCCGACTCTGAGCGTCGGATCTTCCACTGTTCTTAGCCACGTTTACCTCGGACGTGCTGGTTATACCTCGTTCTCTTCTCCTGGATTCTTCATTCAGGAGGCTGTCAGTCACTACATCCATTTTCAGTTTTCCTTCAGGAGCCGAGTTACTTAAAGTAACAGAGTATCCCAACTTTCTGGCAGCAAGCTCAACAGCAGCAGAACCTGCACTCGTCATTTATCTTCATCTCGACTTTGGAAAGCAGATTCACAATACCTTTGTAGGTGTTGAGGTGCTCAATCATACTCATGTCATCCTTGTATTCGAGTTTCACAAGCCAGCAAACCAAGTGTGCCTTGTTCTTGGGAGTCTTCTTCTGAATCATGGACTCCAGCTTCGTCTAGAACTCGTACGCATTCGTGAACTCACACGTGCTCAAAGAGGCTTTCGTCGTATATTTCCTAATCACAGCGACAGATTTTCGATTCAGGATTTCCTACTCCTTCTCGATTTTGCCTTCAGGCATCTCTTCATGAACAATGGGCTCATACATGTCCATGCAGTACAACTGATCTTTCATCATAAGTCTCTAGTATGTAAAGTTGTCAACAGTTAATTTAAACATATCTCCGTCATAGGCAACACCACTAGTCTCCTTTAGAACCCTTCGAACTCAAGCTCTGATACCACTGTTGGGACAAGTCGGTCCCTCAAATTGCATGTTAGCTTGTCATATCCATGTTATTTCCTTCCTTACTTTGAGCTCATAACAATTTTAAATAAAGTCCTTTTGATTTGTTATATGGATGAACTTTTAAATAAATAATTTTTTAACCCTTACGTATTTTAGAATGACTTTTTAAAAAGTTAAAGTTATTTTTGTATTTGAATTTAGTATAGAAAAGCAGTTTTAACTAAGTATTTGAAAGTTAAAATTAAAAAGCACTTTTAATGTATAAAATTACTAAAAACACATGAAAACAAATCATTGGAGCAAATTTAGTTGTGGCAGAGGCAGTGGTGGTGGTGGCAAGGTGGTGATAGCGACAACGATGGTATGATTGGTGGCCGGGGATAGTGTCAACGATGATGATATAAAGGTAGTGATTACGGGATGTGATTGTGGTGGTGGTGGCAACAATGAAGGTGATAGTGGCAATGGCTACAACAATAATGGAGGAAGTGGTGGTGGGGACGGTAGCGGTAGTGACGACTGGGGAGGTGAGATTGGTTGAAGTTTGGACAAATTTGGATTTTGAAAAAAAAAAACTTTTGACTAATGATATTTTTAGAAGCCAAAAATATTAGCTTTGGAAAAAAGCAAATTCTTAGCTTTTTTGTGACTTCTTTTTTTTTTTTTAAATGAGACATCCAAACATTAGTTTATTATGAGATTTAAAAACAAAAAAACAAAAAACAACTTTTGGAGAGAAAAAAACTCATCCAAACAAGCTCAAAGTCCTTGTAGCTAAATATGAGTGTTTGGATGTCTACTTAAAAAAAATCACAAAAAAAGAAAAAAAATTGCTCTACTTTTTAAGTTAAAATTTCTGGCTTCTAGAAAAAAGTAAGTTAAAATTTTTGGCTTCTAGAAAAAGAAGAAATCAAAAGGCAATTTTTTTTTTAAATCCAAATTTGACCAATTCTTACCTCCACCGCCACCACTACCATCATTCACCGTCGTTGCCGTTGCCACCACCATAACCCCAAACTCAACTAATCTTATCTCTATCATCGTCACCACCGCCATAGCCACCATTACCACTATTGTCATCGTCATTGCCCACCATCACCACCTTACCATTGTCGTTGTTGCCGTCATCACCATTGTTACTACCACCTCACCACCACCCATATCACTGCTGCCACAATCACCCCACCTCCACAACCTTGTCGCCTGTAACATCCCAAGGGCTGACAACGGCAGGGAATGATCATTGATGCAAAGGAGACATGGACAATGAGCATCTCATGCCGAATCTTGCAGCTGAGGGATACATGAAAGAATCGAATCAACACCCAAAAAAGAAGAATTCCAGAAACGGAGCTGGTATGGGACGATACGGTTGGGATAACTTATAAGAATTAATTAGTACTACCTATATTAACAAGATGCATCTACTTTTCGGTAGCCCGAAACGAAGAAACTCCATAGTTAAGCGTGGTTGACTTGGAGCACTTCTGGGGTGGGTGGCCTCCTGGAAAGTTTTTCCACGAAGTATGTGAGTAAGGACAAAGCATGCTGAAAAGTCTTGTATTAGTTTGGGGGGGCATTCATTGATCCTTGCAAGTTGTCGGGGCGTTACATGTGGTATCAGAGCAGAGCCTCTCTCCCAGTATGGTGTGGTTCGAGGACGAACCAGGAGGAAGTTGGTGGACATGTAACATTCCGAGGGTTGGCAAGGGCAGGGAGTGATTGCCGGTGCAAAAGAGGCACAATCTTGCAGCTGAAGGGTACATAAATGAATCAAATCAACACCCTAAAAAGAGGAATTTCAGAGACTATGCTGGTATGGGCACGGAAAAAACATGTTGAAAAGTCTCGTGTTAGTTTGTAAAGACATTCACTGATCCTAGCAAGTTGTCGGGACGTTAAAAGTGGTATCAGAGCATGGTCCCTTTCCCAGTATGGTGTGGTTCAAGGACGAACCAGGCAGAAGCTGGTGGGCATGTAACATTCCAAGGGTTGGTAAGGGCAGAGAGTGATCATCAATACAAAAAAGGCACAGACAATGAGCGGCTCATGCCAAATCTTGCAGCTGGGAGTACATAAATGAATGGAATCAACACCTGAAAGAGGGGGATTCCAGAGACTATGCTGGTATATGACGGTACAATTAAGGATAACTTATAAGAATTAATTAGTATTACCTATACTAACAAGATGTATCTACTTTTCAGTAGCCTGGAACGAAAGAACTCCATATTTAAGCGTGCTTGACTTGGAGCAATTCTAGGATGAGTGACATCCTGAGAAGTTTTCCCAGCAAGTGTGTGAGTGAAGACAAAACATGTTGAAAAGTCTCGTGTTAGTTTGTGGGGACAGTCATTGATCCTTGCAAGTTGTCGAGGCGTTACATCGTCGCCCCCACCACTAAGGGTGTAAATGGATCAGGCGACCTATCAGAGGCCTACAACCTATCTTACCTTAAGTCTAACTTGTCCTAGTCTATTTCGAAAATAGAGCAAGTTTAGACTTATAGAAAAATTCATTTAAAAATTAGGTTATAGGCTTGCAACTGCCCTTTTAACTTTTTTAATAAAATAATATATTTATGAAGACTACCAAGAGTAAAGAAAAAGATCCAAAAAATAAATATTTTATGTTATTATGAATATTATTTAAGGATCTTTGTTATCTTGCTAAAACAATTGTCTGAGAATTTTCATAATTTGAACTCTTGCTGGAAATATTGTTTAATGAATGAGAAATTTCGTCTTTTTTTTTTATTTTAGTTTAGTTTGTAACTCTGTAGCACTACAAGATCTTAGGACATGTTAGGCTTTTCATTTTTTACAACAGACTAAGTTAGGCTTATAAACCAAGTCTTTAATAGGCTAATAAACTAGTGTACACTCTAAATGTTTTACATATGTTTAGGCTATTAAGGCTAAAGTTTGGCTTAGTCTGACTCATTTACACTCCTACCACCACGCTTCTCTCACCACCAAATGCTCCTATGATTTGTTTTCTTATGTCCTTTTTAGTAATTTTATACATAAAAAGTGCTTTTAATTTTAACATCCAAATAATAAGTTTAGTTAAAAATGTTTTTGACATATTACATCTAAATGTAAAATAACTTTAACTTTTTAAAAAAAAACTTTTAAAATAAGCAAAGTATACAAAATTAAATTTTTAAAAACTCATCCAAACAGAGTATATATATATATATATATATATATTTGTGAAAAACTAAAAGTAAAGCAAGCTTATAATAATGCAATTATCCAAAGTTGAATTTTAGTGCAACACTTGCCTTCTAAACACTTCAACGATTGAGTGTAATTTACGAGGTTTTGTCATACTTGATTTATTCCTTTCAATTAAAGATTGTGTTACAGTAAGGAGATCTGCTAGGGAGAAGAAGCATTCCACCCGATTGACTAACTTTGTATCTTGAGTACATATACTGTGTAACACTAATTAGCGGTTGCATGTATTACTTTGGTGATATTAGTTAGTTGATGAACACGTGGACAGTGAGCTGGCATTAGTTAGTTAGGAACTATCGATGGGGTGAATTTGTATAAAAGGAATTGATTGTACAATTGAAGAACATCTATTGAATAAAACATTTCAGAATTCTTTCTCTGTTCTTCGTGTTTTTCCCTCTTAGGTTCATCTGAACCTAACATTGGTGCTTTCATTCGTACTCATTTTGTTCATCTCGCCATGATTAGGGTTCAGGAATTGACAGAGGAGTTACATTCCTTCCAGACTCGTGTCTATAAGCAGTTTGATGAATTGCGTGCGCAAGCAACTACGCAAGCCACAAATAATCGCACCCAAATTTCATTGTTGGTGAATCAGATTCAACAGCTTCAAGAAGTTGTACGCGTTGTTCACTCTCCTCGACGTGAATCATCCAATGGAAATTCTTCGTCGTCTTCGCTCTCAAGGCCTGATTCCAACGATCATCGTTCCTTTCTCAAAGGGGTTCGCATGGAAATGCCTCTGTTCAATGGCCTTGATCCTAATAATTGGATCTTCAAAGCTGAACTTTTCTTCACACTTCAAGCGATTCCAGAAGAGTCCAAGGTAGCCTTGGCTGGGTTGAAGATGGAAGGGATGGCTGCTTCATGGTTCCAGTGGACTTTCAACAGTGGTATTGCACGCTCTTGGCGTGAATTCACTGTCTCCTTACGCCAACGATTTGGCATATCTTGGTTTACAAACTTGAAAGGTGTGTTGTCCAAATTGACCCAAATTTCATCTCTTCGCAATTACATTCAGCAATTTGAAGCTTTGGTAAATTAGATTCCTGATTTGGATGATGATATTCTTATGAATTTTTTTGTGTCTGGTCTTCAATCTGAGCTTCGTAGCGCAGTGCAATTGAGGGAACCAGTTACATTACATCAGGCTATGCAGCTTGCAATGGCTTATGATGATCATTTTGGTAGTTTGAAGAGTTCTTTTCAGGTTCCACCCAAGAAGTTTTTTCCCAACTCCACCCCTGCATCGGACAATAATTTTGTTCCATTGGTTCAACCTTCGATTTCTGCACCACCACAGTTAGCCTTACCAGCCCCTTCTTCTTTTAAGAAAATAGGCCATATTGATTTCCACAAACGCAGGGAACAGGGTCTATGTTACTATTGTGATGACAAATGGACAGCCAAGCATAGATGCCCAAATAAATTGATGTTATTAATTGGAGAGGATGATGACTCACCGATTGACATTGAAGATGAACAGATTGTTTGGCAAGCTGATATTGCCGTGGGTGAGTCCAAGGATGCTTCATTGCATGCCATGTGTGACAGGAACCACCAACGTTCCTTGCTGTTTCAATCTTCCTTAAAGGATAGGGAGTTTATGGTTTTAGTAGATTCTGGAAGTACCCATAATTTTGTCCAGAAGCAATTAGCTTTGGAACTATCCCTTCCAGTGACACAGGCCCACAAGATTCAGATATTTTTGGGTAATGGAGAAGTTATGTTTTCTGATAAGAAATGCTTGAAGGTACCTCTTGTGATACAAGGTGTTTGTTTTGTTACTGATTTATGGGTTTTGGAATTAGCTGACATCAACATCATCTTGGGAATGCCTTGGCTTGAAAAGCTAGGAAAGGTTACTCACGATTATTGTAATAAGTCGATGGAGTTTTGTTGGGAAGGAAGTCCAGTTTGTTTACAGGGTTGTCAACCACATGATGTGGATCTTGCAACACTTGAACCTGATGATCAGTTTCGTTCTATGTGTCATGTCTTGCATAGCAGTGATGCTCTTCCAATCCACGAGGATATTTTCCCTGAAATCTTGACTTTAAAGGCTTCCATCCATGAAGATTTGTGGCCAGTAATCTTGAAGTTCCAGGAATTTTTTTCCTTACCGCACACACTACCTCCATTTCGAGGGATGGATCATGCAATTCATTTAGTGGAAGGTGCCAAAGCTGTCAATGTAAAACCCTACCGATATGCTCATCATCAAAAAATTGAAATTGAGAGGCAAGTAGCTGAGTTACTCCATGATGGCTTCATTCAACATTCACACAACCCCTTCTCTTCTCCTGTTTTGTTGGTCAGAAAACAAGACAATTCTTGGACACTTTGCATTGACTATAGAGCCCTAAATGAAGTTACTATCAAGGACCGTTTTCCCATTCCAACTATAGACAAATTGTTAGATGAATTGGGAGGTTCTACAGTGTTCACTAAGCTCGATTTGAGAGCCGGTTATCACCAAATTAGGATGCTTCCAAATGATGTAGAGAAGACTTCCTTTCGAACTCATGAGGCCACTATGAGTTCTTAGTCATGCCTTTGGCCTCACTAGCGCTCCAGCTACATTCCAGGCTGTTATGAGCCACTTATTCGAACCTTTTCTTCGCAAATTTATCATAGTTTTCTTTGATGATATATTGGTTTTTAGCAAAACAATGGAAGACCATGCTCAACACTTGGAATTAACTCTTCACTGTTTGCAGGAACACAAGTTCTTTGTTAAGCTTAGCAAGTGTTCTTTTGGTGTCAGGACAATTGAATACTTGGGACATGTAGTTGCTGCCAATGGAGTTTATGCTGATCCAAAGAAGATATCCTCCATGCTTCAATGGCCTGCTACCACAAACATCAAACAACTCAGAGGGTTTCTTGGTCTTACAGGCTACTACAGACGCTTTGTTAAAGGTTATGCATCTTTGGCCTTTCCTTTAACTGAGTTGCTGAAGGTTCAAAAGACTCCAAAGCCCTCCAGTGGTCCACTACAGCCGATACAGCATTTTTGCAACTTAAGGAAGCTATGTCCCAAACACCTGTCCTTCGGTAGCCCAATTTTCAGGAGCCATTTATGTTGGACATAGATGCTTCAAACTGTGGTGTGGGTGTTGTTTTACTACAAAGAGAGCAACCTATCTCCTATTTTAGCAAAAAATTGGGTCCCAGGTTAGCCAATGCTTCCACTTATATTAGGGAGTTATATGCTATAACCACTGCAGTTAAAAGGTGGCGTCAATATTTGTTGGCATCTAGATTTGTTATACGAACGGATCATAGGAGTATTAAGGAACTCCTTACTCAAACAATACACACGGCAGAACAACAGAAATATTTGTGTAAATTGATGGGGTACTCCTTTCACATTGAGTATAAACCAGACAAGACAAATATTGTAGCAGATGCCTTATCACGGGTATTTGAAGATGGTGCTTTGCATGTCTCTTTTTCTGAACCAGAATTTGACTTATTATCTGAGGTCAAACAGCAGAATTTGCAGGATCCTCAACTCCAGCAATATCATCAGAAGCTAAGAGACAACCCGAATGGGGATCTGGATTATTGGGTTCGAGATGGAATCCTGTTTTATAAAGGGAAATATTTCCTTAGTTCCACATCTTCTATGTTGCCTATGTTGATCAAGGAAGCTCATTCATCCTTGGCCAGAGGACATGCTGGGGTGTTACGCACATTTTTAAGATTATCAGCAACCTTCTATTGGCCTTCTATGCACAAGGATGTCAAGAGTTTTGTTCAGAACTGTCATGTTTGCCAACAAGTCAAATATAAGACATCCAAGGCTGCTGGTTTGCTGCATCCCCTGCCCATTCCTGAAGGGATTTTTGAAGAATTATCCATGGATTTCATTACGGGTTTACCACTTTCCAAAGGTTTCACTACAATTCTTGTTGTTGTAGACAGGCTGTCTAAATTTGCCTATTTTGGCACCTTGCCTACTTCTTATACATCACTTTTAGTGGCCACATTGTTTTGTGATTTGATTGTAAGAACCCATGGTTTCCCTCGTTCTATATTGACTGATAGGGATCGGGTTTTTCTCAGCCAATTTTGGACTCATTTGTTCAAATTAAGTGGCACCACTTTAAGAACTACATCTTCATACCATCCTCAATCCGATGGACAAACAGAGGTCACCAACAGGTATTTAGAACAATATCTGCGTTCTTTTTACTTTGAACAACCTCGTCTCTGGTCCAATTTCATTTGTTGGGCACAGTATCATTATAATTCTGCTATTCACTCGGCAATTGGCATGGCTCCCTACCAAGCAGTATTTGGCAAACCTCCAATGATGATACTTTTCTATCCACGAGGCCCCATTAAGGTGGAGACTCTAGATTCCATGTTACAACAACGCAATATTGTTTTAGCTCAACTCAAGTTACATTTGCAAAGAGCCCAGAATCGTATGAAAGTGCAATATGATAAGCATCATAAGGATCGATCTTTCAATGTGGGAGATCAAGTTTGGGCTAGACTCCAACCTTACCGATAGATTTCTGTTGAAAGAAGAGCCAACCATAAACTTGCTAAACGATTTTTTGGGCCTTTTGAGGTTACTCGTGTGCTAGGTCCTGCTGCTTATGAGGTGAAGCTACCGGAAGGAAGTCAGATTCATCCAGTCTTCCATATTTCACAGTTGAAACCGTGTGTGGGTTCTTCCCCAATTGTTCCCAATTTGTTACCACCTTTTGCCGTGGATAATAAACCAGTTCAAGTTCCTTTGGCCATTTTGGATGTGCGTTCCACAACTTGCCAGGGTCAACCTCAACGTGAGCTGCTGGTACAATGGTCAGGCATAGCTCCAGACGATGCTTCATGGGAGAAGGAGCATGAAATGCGTCAGTGTTATCCCAACATCAACCTTGAGGACAAGGTTAATTCTGAAGGGATGGGCAATGTTACAGTAAGGAGATCTGCTAGGGAGAGGAAGCATTCCACCCGATTGACTAACTTTGTATCTTGAATACATATACTGTGTAATAGTAATTATCGGTTGCATGTATTACTTTGGTGATATTAGTTAGTTAATGAACACGTGGACAGTGAGCTGGCATTAGTTAGTTAGGAACTATCAGTGGGGTGAATTTGTATAAAAGGAATTGATTGTACAATTGAAGAACATCTATTGAATAAAACATTTCAGAATTCTTTCTCTGTTCTTCGTGTTTTTCCCTCTTAGGTTCATCTGAACCTAACAGATTGCCTTGTTTGTTTTAATATGTTAATGTTACTTTATGAATGTTATAACTCCTTGAAACTATAATTACTCTTTTTGCTCATGTTTTTGCATGTTTGAAGTTTATTGGAAAGAGAGTTTTTAAAATATTTATTTTCTAAACTGTGTTTGATTATTTTTGTCCTTTACTATTAAATTTCTACTTTGCACAAGACATGCAAAAGCTAAATGTTGTAATACCTTTTTTTTTAACCATTTCTTACTACCAATTCAATTATCGTTGAATCAAAATTAAATCAACGACTCTTATTTGATGTTATTTTGCAACTGTTGATTTGATTTTGATTCAACAATAACAAAATTGATAATAAGGGGAGATAAAAAAAATGATAGTAAGTATACATAACCTATCCCATGTGAAAAATACAATAAACATTAATTTTCATATATTAACCCTCATATTTACTAGAATAAACCACTTATGCATTTAATTGACTAATCTTGGCCATATTTTTTGAGTTTGGATTGTATTATTCAATAATAATTGAATTATTTGATATTTCAAACATAACTTGAGTTATATACATTTAATAAATATGAATTATATACTGTTAAAAAGCTTAAAAGAAAAATATCATTGGAGAGATAACGTTTAGGGATACAACTCACATGAATAATATGTATTCCAATTACACCGTTTTGATGGTCAAAATCAAGTTACAAAAAAAAAAGTAAAAAATGAAGGTACAAGAAAAATCAAGAATGAAGAGCTTTTGAAGAAAATACAGCCAAAATTTCTCCAAATTCTCTATAGATTGAAGGATGTGAAAAACGAAAGGGGATTCTAAGAGTTGAAGAAAGAGAAGCATTTAGAGACCAAGATCTCTTCCCTTGGTATATTTTTTTTTTTTTTTTCATTTCTCTTCTTTTCTTTTTGGCTCCTCTATTGATGGTTAAGATTTTTGTAATAAATCCTTAAAATCTTGAAAATATAGTTTGATCCTGTAACTTTGCTTTGGAAAGCTGAGATCTTTAAATTTCACATCAAAGCCAAAATTAAATTTTAGTAATTGAATTTTCTTTCAAAATAATTATGTTTATATCATTTATATTTTTATTTCATTTATGTCTTTTTTATTTTTTAATTAAAATAAATATTTTAGATTATTAATGATTTACAAAATTAACTTAAAGTAATTATTTATAAATAGATAAATTACAATGCAAAGAGATTTATTTTTCACGTATACATACTCTCGAACCTAATCTTAATTTTCAAAAACCAATTTTAAAAATAAAAAATGTTTGTATATTTTTTTCTCATTTAAATACAATTGATGACAACTCTATTCACATTTTTAATTTTAATAAATTTCAATTGCCTCTCATTTAAATACAATTTATAAATAGATAAATAGATAAATGGCTGTGACTCAAAGGATATGGAATCTTGTAGCAAGTAGAGTTGGCAAAAACGAGCCAACGGCTCGTAATCCGCCAAAAATGAGCCGAGTGGGGTTGGCAAAAATTAGCTGCCAACTCGACCCAAGCCAGCTCATGAAAAAATGAGCCAACCCACGGGTCAAACGAGCCAGCTCGCGGGTTGAGTTTTTTTTTATACAAAAATGGACAAAACTCACACATGTTGTCATCATTTTTCTTCCTTCTCTAAACCTAAGTCCATAATCTTCTCACATCCCTGCCATTTTTATATTGTTAGGTTGTGCTGGCTCTGTTTGGTTCAAATATCTTACCCACTTGGTAGCAAGTGATTCTGATTGTTTCTTGATGTTGATGCAAATTTGTTGCGAAGAAAATTCGAAAGTAAAATATTTTACTTTTATTTATCATTTTGTAACCCTTTGTTTAAGTTGATGGAAGCCACATAGTTACTGCATTAATACTACAGGGTCATTTAAATAGGCTGAAAACGAACCAACCCGCAAGCCAATTTTCGAGCCAACCCGCGAACCAAATTGCGAGCTATTTTTTCAAGCCAACCCACGAGCCATATTTTTGAGCCAACCCTAACCCGACTCGGGTCGGGTTGGATTTTCTGGCTCGTTTTTTTTTTCGAGCCAACCTTAACCCGGCTCGTTTTTCGGGTTGAATACGGGTTGGGCCGGGCCGAGCCGGGTTGGCCCATTTTGCCAACCCTAATAGCAAGTGGAAATCAACATAATCATTGTAATCGAACAAAAAAAAAACACTTAATCATTGTAGGATTATGGAAGCTAGACTTTTGTGAACATTATGTCTTCACGAAGCCGATTAAAGTCGAGCTTAGCACTCCAATTCATGGAATCAAGGGCACGGTTGACTACATGAATTCCGATTTGTTGGGCCGGTTGATTTTTCAAAGAAAATTTGGGTGTATATCTCTTCTTCTTTTTTGGTACAATGGGTGTATCTCTTGATTTTGAAGCATAAGAATGATGTCCTCCCCAATTTCAAGAAATGGAAAGCGCTAATCGACAATCAGATCGGCCAGAAAATCAAGCGTCTTTGAATAGACAATGGTTTGAGTTCTACGGGACTGATCAACGAGTTCTTTAAGAAGGAAGGCATGGTAAAACATCATAACATGCAAAAGACACCACAAAAAAATAAAGGGGCAAAACATATGAACAAAACTCTTCTAAAGAGAGCTCGATAAATGCTATCTAATGTCATGTTGCCGAAGGAATTTTGTATTGAAGTTATTAATATGTCTTGTCATTTGGTGAATACAAACTCCTAACGAGGTACAGTCTGGTAATCCAGCTGATTATCCTGATCCAAGAATTCTTTAGGGGACGTTTGGTTGAGGAAATTTTTTTGGAATAGTAAGGAAATGTAATAGATAGAGAAATGATTGGAAAGATAGATAAAGTGAGATAGATAGAAAAATGTAAAAAAAAGTTGTTTGGAGGGAAAAAACTTTACTGGGAAAATTAGGTAACTTTATGAAATCAACGGTGCATTAAAAGCCAGATAACCAGTTTTCCGAAAAATCCCACCTTCAAATTGGGTTTCTAAACAGTGCGGATATCTATGTTTCTCATAAATCCAGACAAATTGGATAGATGGGTTTTTGGTGAAAATACGTTGAAATAAACATGGTGTTTCTAAAAGCCATACTTGAGAAACATAGATATCCGCTGAAAAGCTCCCAACCAAACACCACCTTAGTGTCTTCCATATGGGCAAATAGATGATAGCAAGCTAGAGCGAAGGGCATAAAAATGCAACCATGCAGGGTGTAGATTGTAGTATACAGAAACTATGCCTGCTAAAGGACGGAACATCATTGATTGCAAATGGCTCTTAAGAAAAAGGAAGGATCCCCTGGAGTAGAGTGAGTGAAGTAAGCTATCCCGCTTAAATGATTGGGTAGGCAATTTGGGTTGGAACAAGATACTCCAGTGGTTTATTATGATAACCAAGGAAAACATTTGACTACAAACCAAATGCATAAAAAAGAACCAAACATATTGACATCAGCTATCATTTTAAGCAAGAGATCATCTCTATAGGATTTGGAGGTTTTGCTTTGACGAAGCAAAGATAAATAGTTTGTTTGTAACTCGCTTTTATATTAGGAGATGCTAAATGTTTGTGTTGCTTAGCTCAAAACAAGGACATCTGCACATGAGGCTATGGAGGCACTGTAAAAGCACACTCTTGGTGACATTCTTGAATCATCTCAAACATAACATCTCTCACAAAGAAGTTTCGGTTTCAACATTTTGTCTTTGTTTATTTGTTACCAGTTGAGTGTATGCACCAGTGAGAAAATACTGTAAGCTATTATTTGGGTGTATTTAGGATTTGGATTTGAGTGAAATGTGACCATTTTGTATTCTCCATTTTTTTTTTTATCAAATATAGTAGTCTCTGCATGTGAATGTAAGCTTTAGGCAGAATCACATTTTCAAACAATAGATTTGGCCTATAAAATCCTGGGAACAAAAAGACATCACAACATCTTCACAAACATTCCACCCATAAAGGGAAGCATTTTATTGATTTATATTCAAGAATAAACGAAAGACTTCTACCCCCCACCACCCCACCCTTCTCCTCCTCTTTTTATCTCCCTTATCACTTGAGAAGCGGCTAAAAGGAACCACTATTTTACTTAACTTCTCAATTAAAATTATCCTAGGTCCATAGCCATCAGATGTAGACAGGAGTACAGAACAGAGATGGAACCACTATACGAATAAACATGTACAAGATGTAATGAATCTCACATCTCAGAATTGGGCTGAACTCACCAACCATAGACACAAACAGTAAGGATAATCGAGGCAGAATGTCTACTGAACTAACAATGAAACCTCATGCCAAACCCAATCAAACAACTCCAAGAGCAAGTCAATGACAATATGCAGACTCAAAAATTTTACAACTTATAGAAGATGAAATATTACCTTCAAAATCCCCTTCAACATTAATAACCAACCATGCAAGAGAAGAAAAAAAATATTAAAAAAAAATAAATAGTAAAAGACCGTATGGTTGCAATCCACAAAGGTCAGGCTTCCATTGAGCATGGTAAAAATTGAACAAGCAGAAAAACAATAAAACAGCATGGTAAAAAGGAAGTATTTAGTGGATATAGTTTTCAGATTCAATTCAATTAGATTCCAACTAACCTCTGTGTACTTCACCATATGCAGTATTAAAATAGATGGGACTATATTATATTTTTTATGATTCCACTACACAAATGAAGACCTCTTTGTAACTTACTAATAAAATAATAGTCAGAACACAATCCAAAAAAAGAGTGAAGAAAAACCTGGATGCTTAATTCCCCAAAACTCTACGAGATGGCGATTCTGATAATTTCTGCACCGACCAAAGAAGGAATATGTTACTAGCTTCTTAAAAAAATTTGTTCAGACAATTAAACTTTAAAGTTGTGTGTTAAATAACGAGAGAGTGAGAGAGAAGAGAGGAACATTTGAAATAATATTCTGTGTGTATTGATCTAATTCAGAGAGTTACAATATATAGAGACTCTAATAGGCTTTAAGTGAAAGGCCCAGACCTAATTACAATCATCATAATAACAGACTAATACAATCAGCATAATTACAGACTAATCAGCATAATTACAGACTAATCATATTTAATATATTTTAACACTCCCCCTCAAGCTGGAGTGTATAGGTCATAAGCACCAAGCTTGTTACATATAAACTCTATTCGAGGACCCCTCAAAGATTTTGTAAACACATCTGCTAATTGCTCATTAGAGGGTACAAAACTAGTTTTAATTTCACCAGCAAGAATCTTTTCTCGAACAAAGTGACAATCTATTTCTATATGCTTGGTTCTTTCATGAAACACTGGATTTGATAAAATGTGCAGAGCTGCTTGATTATCACAAATAAGAGTTGTCTGTCCAGTGTCTCCAAACTTAAGCTCTCTGAGAAGCTGTTTAAGCCAGATGAGCTCGCAAGTAGTAGTCGCCATGGAGCGGTATTCTGCTTCAGCACTTGATCTGGCAACCACGCTTTGTTTCTTACTTTTCCAGGAAATCAAGTTGCCTCCAACAAAGACACAATACCCAGAAGTAGATCTCCTATCAGCTGGACAACCAGCCCAATCAGCATCACAGTACCCAACAATTTTATCATGACCTTTATCTTCATATTCAAGGCCTTTTCCTGGAGATGCCTTGATGTACTTAAGAATACGAATGACTGCATTCCAATGTTCTTGACATGGAGAATTGAGAAATTGACTGACAACACTCACTGCAAAGGAAATATCAGGCCGAGTGACTGTGAGGTAGTTCAATTTTCCAACCAATCTTCTATATTGTTCAGGATCTGAAAAAGGCTCCCCCTGATTTGGTAGAAGCTTGATACTTGGATCCATAAGAGCATCAACAGACTTTGAATTCAACAGAGCAGTTTCTTCAAGGATATCCAGAGCATATTTTCTCTGAGATATCACAACACCAGTTTTAGATTGGGCCACCTCGATTCCCAAGAAGTATCGAAGTTTCCCAAGATCCTTAGTCTGAAAATGATGACATAAATGTTGTTTCAATCGAGTGATCCCATGCCGATCACTGCCTGTGATAACAATATCATTCACATATACCACCAGATAAATAGATCCAGAAGCAGAATGACGATAAAAGAGAGAATGATCAGCTGCACTCCGAGTCATGCCAAAAAGTTGAACAACACTGCTAAATTTACCAAACCAAGCTCGTGGAGATTGTTTGAGGCCATAGAGAGACTTACGGAGACGACAAACAAGACCTGACTCCCCCTGAGCAACAAATCCAGGAGGTTGCTCCATATAAATTTCTTCCTCAAGATCACCATGAAGAAAAGCATTCTTGATATCCAGTTGGTAGAGAGACCAATGGCGAATAGCAGCCATGGCAATAAAAAGGCGAACAGTAGACATTTTCGCCACAGGAGAAAAAGTATCAATAAAATCCAAGCCAAAGACTTGAGTGAAACCCTTCGCCACCAAGCGAGCTTTAAGACGATCCACTTGACCATCAGGTCCAACCTTAACAGCATAAATTCATCTGCAACCAACCACAGATTTTCCAGAAGGAAGAGGCACCAGATCCCACGTGCCATTATGATGAAGAGCACTCATTTCATCAATCATAGCTTGTCTCCATCCCGAATGTGAAAGTGCATCACCTGTAGTCTTAGGAACAGATACAAAGGACAAAGAGGAAAGGCAAGCAAAGTATGATGGAGAAAGACGATGGTAACTAATATTGACTGTATACCTGGCCGGAGGGCGAGTATCACGAGTACCCTTACGAAGAGCAATGGGAAGGTCACTATCCGAAGGTGGGACCGAAGCCGTGGGAGGAGATGCAGTTGAATGTGAGTCCACAGAGACATCTGACGAACTATGCTCGATCTCATTAGCAGAAGAGGTGATAGAAGGAGAGTCAGAAACATAGACGGGTAAAGACGGAAGGTAAAGAAGGTCACCTGGGAGGGATGACTGTACAGAATCAGTATCCACAGGAGTAGTAGAGGATCCAAAAAAGGGAACTGATTCAAAAAAGGAGACATCCGCCGAGATAAAGTATCGACGTAAAGTGGGAGAGTAGCAACGGTAACCCTTCTGAGACCGAGGATAACCCAGAAAAAACACATTTATGAGACTTGGGAGCTAATTTATCCAAACCTGGACCAAGATGATTTACAAAACACGTAGAACCAAACACATGTGGAGTTAAAGGATATAAAGCTTGATGGGGAAATAAAATAGAGTTTATATGTAACAAGCTTGGTGCTTAAGACCTATACGCTCCAGCTTGAGGGGGAGTGTTAGAATATATTAAATATGATTAGATATGATGGGGAGTGCACAGACAACATTATGTTAATATTATATGCAAGACATCAGACAACACTCTCCACCAACACAGTTGACATTTTCCAGCATAACATAACCACGTCAGGAATGATGAATAGCATCAGTCAATAAATTTGCTAAATATGATTTCTAGTAGTCATTACCAAGTTGCAAATACAAATAAATGTCTACGACTATGAAGGATAATAGCATTATATCCCTCATTGTGTGACATCAATTTATACAAATAAATCAATGAAGGTTGCTTGGTGCACATATCTCATAAACTAGTGTGGAAATACCTGCGTATAATGCATTTGTACAGCTCAAAGGCAATATGTATTTCTCGATTTCTTTTACAACAAATCAACAAACATTATATTGTCGCTACTTTATTCTACACGCATTACAATGAGCTAAGCCAATAAGTTTAAATACAAGTGTTGGAAATGGAAAAGCTACCTCCACTATTAGGCGGCAAAATTATACCGAATGTGCTTCCTCATTCAAAACACTGCTTTAGTTTTCGGTGCCTTGTTGCCGCTCACCCAAAATGCATTTCACACAATCATCAGATCCCAGCAATTCACTAGCCCTGCAATTCGTCACTGCGAATTCACTACCAAACAGGCACCTAGAACCCATTTGACTCATAACCCACGAGCTCCTCCTCTCAGGTACTGATACCCAATGAATCAATTTCACAGCTTCCTTCGAATTCAAACACCTTCCCCTAACCATAATCCGCGCATCCCTGAAGGGAACCAAACACTTATCCCTAGCGAAACCAACACATTTCTCCTTCGCCGCAGCGAAACAATCCTCCATCTCGCGCTCCTCGCAAAGCTCCCTCTCCCTAAGATCAGAGGGTTTGGGTTTGGGACCCACTAGAGCCTTCCACCAAGGAGGCTTACACTTGCTGGAAGCGCTGATGGCGCAACCAATCCTTGCCCCTTCCGCACACTGCTCAACGATCTTGCGCTCGCAAGCTATGAATGAAGAGGCCCAAGCTTGCGGGTCTCTGAAGGCCAGGACGTATGGCCCCGCCGATTGGTCGTCGGAAGGATCCGCCGGTAACGGTCCTCGAAGTAAAGGGATGGACCGGTCGAACTTGATGACGGTTGAAGAAGGTGAGTAGTCGTCGAGATTGTTGGTTGCGGATGCATCCATCGCCATTGCTAGTGTTAGGGTTTATAAGGTTTGGGTTAGTTGACAGAAAAGCTCAAAAACCAAATGAGTGCAGAGTAGAGCACCAGAATTGAGAAGTGAGAGCGAACCCAGAACAAAATTCAGCGTTTGAGGAGAACATTCTCCGTGCTCGACCTTCCCGCCACTGCCGCCGCTCTCGATAACCGGTCTTATGTTTCAGTATTCTTGTAACATTATATCATTTAACATTCAATATATAATTATGGGGTTTGATTTTGTCAATATTGAATGAAAATTCAATTCTCATGTTGTTGTAAGATAAAAAACATATGGGACTCATGTGTTGGAAAAAATTATATGTAGGACCCAGGTTAGCACGAGAATCGAAATGTGTGTAGGAAAATTTGAATTCTCATGTTGAATGAGAATTATAAAACCCTATAATTATTGGGTTGGCTTTTTGTACGGTGGAACCAAAAAGATGTTATTTTGTGATGAAAATTAAGTTATTTTTATAATTATAATTTTTGAAAAATATTTTTGCAGTTAATGTGGATAAGTTATCTGCATTTACTTCTAAAATAATGTCGTTTTGGAATTGAAAGATTAGAAAATTATAATTATAAAAACTATAATAATCCTAAAATAAATTAAAATTACAAAAATACAATGATCTCCGTCCCAAAACGACGTCGTATTAGTCTCACTGCAGATAACTTATCTGCAGTAACGGCAGAAAAAGCGAACCCTTATAATTTATTTTTACGGTTATAACACTCTTTTTTATTATAATTTTTTAACCGAAAATAATGTCATTTTGGAAGCAAATGTAGATAATTTAACTACATTTACTTTAGAAACATTAAAGTCATAATTATATACATATAAAATTTCATTTCTTAAAGTTATTTAGGGGCGTTTGGTCTAGGAAAAAAAATTGGTAGAGAAATACAATTACTAAAATATAGTGGGATAATAAATTTGGTAGAAAAGTTAAAAAAAAATTATTTGGTGGGCCAAAAGTTTACCAAAATATGGGGTGAAATTTATTAAGCATATGTTTGAATGATTATATAATATTACTGAAAATTTAGTGTGATATTACAAATACACCCATCTCTAGTTTAATCTTTTTCAGAAAAACAGAGACCAATGAATGGGTGAATGACATTAATTATTACTGTTTTTGTTGTGGAAAACGACATAAAAAAAGTGAGAGGCCATTACAATCCTGAAATGGCTACATGTTCATGAATTGTCATTTTGTTTCTCTTTTGTTGTGTAAAACAAAAGCAAAAAGAAAGTGATACTACTAAAAGGGGAAGAATAATTTGCTCTGTTTTCATCACACAGTTCTTACAACTAAGGGGTGTATTGGATTAGGATTTAAAAAAAAAAAAAAAATCCTACAGATTTTAAAAGACATTTTCGAATTTGAGAGACTTTATAGACTTTTTTAAAAGACTATTTTTACAATCAAGATTTCATAGGATTGTATTTTAAATAATTTTAATAGAATTCATAAGATTTGAAAGGACAATATGAATTTATAAGATTTTAAAAAACTATATGATTTTTTAGCAAATATTTAAAATTACAAGAGTCAATAAAAACAAATAACAAAGAAATGCAATGATATTAATAAAAAAAATTAAACTTAGCAACGGGTTAAAAATTATCTCAAAAATTACTAAGCAACAACTCTCCAGATATCAATTAAATCTAATATAATTTTCTCAATGAGTTTGAGTTTAAGTTTGATTTGCGAAAATAATAATCATATATCAACGGTTAACTTCCAAGTTTAATTAATGAGTTTAATTTGTGAAAATAATAATCATTGATTGACGAAAATCAACGGTTAAAATATGGTTGTAAACAAAAATAGGTTGTAAGTATAATATACCTCATAAAAATAACCAAGAAATGCAATGAAATTAATAAAAAAAAGTAAAACCTAATATAATGTTCTCAATCAGTAAAACATAATATAATTTTTAACAAACATTCAAAATTACTAAACAACGGCTTTTCACATATCTAATGGGTTGAAAGTTATCTTCTTCATTTGGTATCAAAGTTATGCATGTATGATTATAAGACCCAATTTTTTTAATTATAAAAATAATTCTAAATTTGCATATAGAACCTAAAGTTCATGATAAAATTTCGTTTGAAATTTTTTTCAATTGATCTTGAAAACTTTGGGGTTTTTGTTTTACGTGATGAGAGTTTTCTAACCATATATCATATGCATATTTTTATTGAATATTCTAAGAAAATTTTGAATCTGAAATTTTGGGTTTAATTACATGAAAGTTTAGAAAATTTCTCAAAAAAATTTCAGTCGATACATTCAAACCTTAAATTGTTTTGGGGCTTTTGAGAAACAAGTTTTTAGTTATCTATTGACACAAAAATTGTTTGAAATTGTTTCCTATAGTGAAAAAATTTCGTTCATGAATGTATTGTTACGAAATACAGGGTTTATATTATAAAAGTTTCAATCTTTCTTTAAATTGATATTGCTTCATTGATGTAAAACGAAAATTGGTTTGAGGGTTTTAGTTTTCCTGTTATTTTTTCACTGTTTTATGTTGTTTTTAATACAAAAATCACACGTTTTTATGCCAAGAAAAATCGCGACCCATAGCTTGAAAAATCACTTTATAACTTCCAAAATTTCTCAAAAATAGCTCAAAAATATGTTATTTTTGAGATAGATTATATTAAAATCTCGTTGGTTTGTTATTTTTGGGTTGTTTTGTGATGAAAATCGCTCAAAAATATACTTTTTTTTAGTTTTGACGAAGCTCCCATGGCGGAATCCAATTTTGAGCAGTCAACCTGTCAAAGGAAGAAGAAAACACTGCAACAGAAGAATCTCAAGAAATCCTAGGGGTTGTGGTGAAATTGTGAGAGAGACATCCTATTTATATTTTTCACTAAAAAGTCTCACGAAATCCACACCAATAGAAAATCCATTAAAATCGTCGGATTTTTGAATACCACGAGATTGTGATTCCATTGTTTAAAATCCTGATTGAATACCAACGGATTTGAACGGATTTTAAAATAATCCTTTGAAATCCTAATCAAATACCACGTGAATTTTTTTCAATCCATTAAAATCTTAATTGAATACCAACGGATTTTTTTGTTCAAAAACAATACATTAAAATCCTTTAAAATCTCAATCCAATACACCCTCCTAAAATGATTTCTACTCAACAGAAAAGTTCAATTCTTCTCACCACATAATTACTTTGAAAAACCCAAAATCCTAACCAATCGTGATTAGTGGAGGTTTTTGCAAACCTGCTTTGGCCACTACAAAGGGGTTATAAAGTGTTATATACCTGCAAAAACTGCTGATATAGAAAATATGGGAAAATATTAAGTGTTAAAGGCGATTTTTCAATGAAAGAAGGAACTTTATCAAAAGGAAACAAGGATCAAGGATGATATAAATCCTCCTTATGAAGAAGGACTTAGAGGGTCGATGCTACCAAACAGACGTTATGAAGAAGGATTTGGTTACTGCAAAAATAGGGTTACGCCATTGAACTTTTTGAAGAGGCATTGTTTATCAATTAATTTTGTGAAACGGCATTATAGAGGGTTATTTTTGTCCCCAATTTTGCTTACCTTTTTTCTTTCCCCGGTAATAGCAAAATACAACTTGAGATGTGGTATTATGAAAGAGTGATTTTTATCACATTATACACACAATTGACAAATGCTGGGAAATCATTTACATGGTTTAATTTTTGTTAAACTTGTACCAAACATGGTAAAGTTGGAATATCAATTTGATTTGCCTGGGTATATAAAAGAAAAATCCCTACCAAACAGCCCCTTAATGTTATCTAATGATATTATCAATAAAAATTTGGGTTTTTTTCCTGCGGTTGCGGTTGCTGCAAAAAGTAAAATTTTGCATCAGATGCAGAAAAATAAGATTCATTGGTTTTTTTATAATAAAAAGGAGAAAAAAAAGTATCTAATGTTACTTTAGACAATTTTGTCTAATGTTCATTGAAATGGTGTCATTTTGGGTTGAAAAATTAAAAAATTAGAATGATAAAGATTATTATAACCCTTAAATAAATTAAAATTACAAATACACCATGATTTTTGCCCCAAAACGATATTATTTCAGCGAACATTAGACAAAGATTTAAAAAGTAACTTTAGAAAAAATAAACCTAAAAAAAATGTCAGGATCCAATGTCGTATTCTAGTAAATATGTGTCTGCTGCATAAAAACTTCTTTTGCAGCAACATGAGAAGTATAATTGCCTAAAAATTATCTAATGCTATTTCATATTTAGTGACGACATGAAATTTAAAAAAGTAAATAAATAAATCATTTGATAGTTTAATGTTAAGTAATAAGATTGTTTAGTGCGTGTTTGAGAGATTTTTTTTTAGCTTCTCTTCTATAAGTATAAGTTAGGTCAAACAGGTTTCTACAAAAACTCTTATAACAAAAAGAGTTTTTTTGGATAAACCATGAGAGACAATCCTGTTCGGGACTGATCCAGGATTAAGGCTTTAAAGATACCAAAAATAGTACTAGGGAAGATCGAACATATGATCTAGGACAAGCTTTTTTAAGTTGTATGAACTTATTTTTAATTTGAGCTTTTAAGTAACTTTTAAGCAAAAAAAGTTTATATAATCATGAAACAGTTTTTAGCTTTATTTTTAAAGCTCTTTTTTTTAGTTTTAGATTAAAAGTAGCTTTTTAATTAAAAAAAATTGTGTCAAACATACTCTTAATACGTATAATGACAAGCTTATTAACATGACCCTTTTTTATGAAAATGAGGGGCCCAACAAACACAAGACAACAACACAAACAGAAATCAAATACCAATTCTACGGACAAAATTTACAGAAGCCAAATCAGCCAATCTAGAAGACTCAGACCAAGTGGGGGAACATGAAATCGAATAAATGTGTCCTAATGTTGATTGTCCAGTGACAAGTTCACTAGCCAGTCAACGCACTGATTAACTTCCATATAGATGTGTTGAAAACGAACCCTCCAATCCTTCACCAACCATGCTCGTATTCGAGTCACCAGGTGGGACTCATGAGCAACATAACCAACTTTGGTGAGCACCATTATTGCATTACTTGAGTCATTGTCATTGATCACCCTTTTCCATCCATCTGCTTAAGCCATCTCGAATCCCTTAAAGGATTCCCCATAGCTCTGCCACCAGAGTCGAACAGTAGCCAATCTTATATGAGAAACCACCTAACCATTGCCCATCATGATTCCTAATTAATCCACCACGTGCAGGAGGGCCTGTGTTCCCTTATCTTAACCCACTTAAACTTGAGGGGTCCTAGGAAACATGGATCTACAATGTAACTACTCCTAGAGAGTGTTTGATATGAGTATTTGGTATGGAATGATGGGGAAGTGAAGTGGGGAATATTTAATTACCATGTTTAGTATGGATATTCTGAAAAAAATCCCAGCAAATATTTTTCCATGTTACTTCCTTTTTCAACTGCACAGAGGTATATAAATATACCACTGATCCTTTGTTATTTTTTTCTATGATTATGGATTCTGATTATATTATGTTAAGTCAAAAACACCCTCACATGTTCAATAGATTTATCATAGAAGTACGCCATCATCACTTTCGTGTTGCTGATCTTCGTCTGCGACAATAGTATCAATATTCAAAAGTAATTATAAAGAACGTTGGGATACCTACCCCAAAAGCTAGCTCAAAGGGTGGGAGTGCCCAAGACCTTATAAATTCCACATTAGCTGCACATACAACCAATGTGGGACTATATATCTCAACACGCCCCTCACACGAGAGCCCATTGGGCTTGAAGAGTGGACAATGCAACAGGCCCAGTCTACCTGTGCTAAGAAACGCCACAAGAGAAAGTGGGGGGCGGCGAGGCTCTGATACCATGTAAAGAACCTTGTGATACACCACCCCAAAAGTTAGCTCAAAGGGTGGGAGTGCCCAAGACCTTATAAACTCCACATTAGTTACACATACAACCAATGTGGGACTATATATCTCAACAAAAGATATGAGTTATGTTCAAAAGTAAATAAATTCTGAGCTGGTATTTTGGTATTCAAAAGTAATCACTTTCCATATTCAAAAAATTAAAGGGTATTTTGGTATTTTCGATTCATATTTCCATCAATATTTTATCATCAACCAAACATAGTATCAGTAAAATGAACCCAACTTTTCCGACAAAATTTTGACCAACCAAACGTTTTTTCATAACTTATCCGGGATAAAAAAATTCTTACCAAATCCCCAAGCATCTTTTTTTCTCGGTAAAAAAAATATCTTTCATACCAAACGCCCACCGCGGGCAAACTAATGCTTTTGTCAGTAAGCCTCACTAACATGGGATGTTCGCATTAGAATAAGTGAAGCACTATAGGCTCTACCAATAATATTTTGTCCATGCACATGTGTATTATGCCAATTCTAAACTTAAGAACAAGCCATGAAAAATATCGTCAACCAAGGGATCTCCTCCACTTGGATATCATCTTGCGTCATATTCTTTTGAAGCCATAAGCTTATATCATCTCGAAAAATATCCCCCACTATATTCATAGGTAGTAGCTCAACCCACATGCATCTTACATATTCACAATCTTTAAGCACGTGAATATTGATTCATTTGACTCATGGCAGAGCGGACATCTGGGGCTTGTTGATCCCCATTGGTTGGAAAATGATTAGGCACGACTTTCATCATGAAAAGTTTCACCCGTTGCAGCTCCTTCCATCTCTGTAGGATCTCATATTCTCCCATTTGCTGGACGAGGGAGCGGGTTATTGTTGAGATATTCAAGTGTGATGAGTCACACATTGGTTGGTAATGGGCTAAGTGAAGAGTATATAAGTGGAAGGGACCCATGAACCCAATGTCTTAAGGTTTTGGGTTGAGACGTGATGTCAGACCCACTTGATGTACTCGGTGTAGCTTAGCTCATTGGTGGTGGCCCCCGCCACGGGCTTCCCTCTGGACCCGCCTGACATTGATATCAGAGTCGGGTTGTGCTCGAGCTAGCCTGATGATTGGCTAGGAGGCGGGTTGAGTACTTGGGCCAGGAGTACTCGGTTGAGGGGGAGCATATCAAATGTTGGGTTTCACACTTGAGGGGGAGATTGTTGGGATATTCAAGTGTGATGAGTCCTTCATTGGTTGGTAATGAGCTAAGTGAAGAGTATATAAGTGGAAGGGACCCATGAACCCAATGCCTTAAGGTTTTGGGTTGAGATGTCCACTTGGTGTACTTAGAGTAGATTAGCTCATTAGTGGTGGTCCCTCGCCACGGGTGTCAGACCCACTTGGTGTACTTGGAGTAGCTTAGCTCATTGGTGGTGGTCCTTGCCACGAGCTTCCCTCTGGACCCGCCTGACATTGGTATCAGAGCCGGGTTGTGCTCGAGCTAGCCTGATGATTGGCTAGGAGGCGGGTTGAGTACTTGGGCCAGAAGTACTCAGTTGAGGGGGAGCATATCAATGTTGAGTTTCACACTTGAGGGGAAGATTGTTGAGATATTCAAGTGTGATGAGTCCCACATTGGTTGGTAATGGGCTAAGTGAAGAGTATATAAGTGGAAGGGACCCATGAACCCAATGCCTTAAGGTTTTGGGTTGAGACGTGGTGTCAGACCCACTTGATGTACTCGGTGTAGCTTAGCTCATTGGTGGTGGCCCTCCGCCACGGGCTTCCCTCTGGACCTGCCTGACAATTATTCCAGCCAAACACTCGTAAAGTGCCTTCGTGGTAACCCTTGTGTCACCTTGTAGTGTTCATCGTTTCCTATCACTACCATCTTGAGGATCTGGAGGAAGAAAACTCTGTATACTGAGCACCATTAAGGCTAGAAGCCATTGTCTAAGGGATTTTATGTCCCATTGACCCACGCTGTTAACATACTATGTCTTTCTCTTTTGCAAATCCCTTGCATGGGCGACATGTGTGGCATGCTCAAGGAGGTTTCGATCATCATTTTGCCATGTGTCCTGCCAGAATCTAACTAGATTGCCATCCCTTAATTCCCAAGCGCTGTTACCATCAAAGTACTCCCAAGCTCCCATATTTTACAAATATTCACCCATTCGCGATAATCTCCTTTCCTAGTGGTGAACATTTCATGGCCTTTGTTCACATTGCAATATTTACATCGAACTAATTGCACCCATAGCGATTCCTCATATGTGTAAACTCTCCAATCAAGCTTTGGAAGGAACACATTGTTCATTAGAGACAGCCTCTTAATCCCCAACCCTCCCCCTATCACCTTCGACTGAGTAATGGTGTCCCAGTTGATAAGGTGGAGACATTGCTTATATGAATCATCCCCCCAAATAAAATTCCTTTGCAGTCTATCCACTCGATCACATATAGTTAACAGATTTTTCCCACTCTGCATATGGAACGTGGGTATATATAGACGATAAAATTGTTTGGGATAGGGTGATCTTGCCCGCTTGCGTTAGACTTATACCAAATCACTAGCTGCAGAGATGGCATCAGCTACGACCAGAGACGGATCTAGGTATTAGAGAGGGGGGCAAGTGCCCACCCTTAAAATATGATGTAAAAATAAAAAAATATTCTTATCTTAAAATTTAAATTTTTCCAATTTAATTTTGGGTAAGATATTGTAACAATCAATTAGGGTTACTGCCAATCAATTTCACCGTTAGATCAATTATGTTGATCCAACGGTTATATTTATTTTTATCTTTGTATGATTATGATTCTCCATATTTAATACTTTATATTTATTTTCACCTTTGTATGGTTATAATTTTTATTGTATGATTATGATTCTCCATATTTAATACTTTATATTTATTTTCACCTTTGTATGGTTATAATTTTTCATATTTAATACTTTTACATTAAATATGGGGATCATAACCATACAAAGATGAAAATAAATATAATCTTTGATCAACATAATCGATCTAACGATAAAATTGATTAGTAGTAACATTGGTAGTAACCCTAGTTGGTTGTTACGATACCCACCCCTTTAATTTACCTCATTTTATTTTATTTTCCCGTGAGTTTTTTTTCTCCTCCATCTTCATTATCCAAACCTAACAGCAAATAGCTCTATTCCAGACACATCGTTTGCATCTACATACTGATTCATCTCCTCTCAAATCTCAACCTCCGTTATTAGAAGTTTAAACATTTGCTTCTTCCTCTATCATTGATCCAGTTGAGTCGCAATCTGTCCAGATCTAGATCTAAACCAAACCCGGCCGGCAGCTGCTCGCAAGTCGCGTTCAAGACCAAATCCAAATCTACATGTACTTGAACTTATTGAGTGCCCACCCTTCATTAGTTTTCTAGATCTGCCACGCGCTACGACATTCAGTGTGTTCCTCGAGAAGAAGATGGAAGTTTTTTGTATGCTAACCCTTTGCCCTGAAATCTCAACAAATAACAGGAGACATTGCAACATTATCTGGAGCTATGCTTGGCTAGCCCCTGCGAACAATATGAGATCATCGACAATAATTATACGTGAAATCCTTGGACTACCCTTCCTTGCTTGAATCGGTTTCCATAGAACACTATTAACAACGGTGTTGATGATATATGTCAATATTTTCATTACAAAGAGATATGGGATAAGGGATCCCCTAACATACCCCCGTGTTGACTTGAAATCGCTGGTAACATGACCTCTTTCAAATAAGGGTTTTATAATTCTCATTCAACATGAGAATTCAAATTTTCCTACACACCCTTCGATTTCTGTGCTGACATGGGTCCTACATATAATTTTTTCTAACACATGGGTCCCACATGTTTTTTATCTCTACAACATGAGAATTGAATTCTCATTCAACATGAGAAAATCAAACCCCTTCAAATAAACTTAAAACTTCTTAAAAGATAAGTAATGTTATATACAATTTTATTTTTTAATTTAAGTTCTATATAATCATGGAAGGATGCTATGCAACACAAAATGTATCAAAGTTTTCAATAAAGGCCACACAACATGAAAAATATATAAAAAAAAAATTTAAAAGCAATTTCTTACCAAAGAAAAAAATTGAATATATTATCTTCATATTAAATTTATAAAGGAACTTAGGTTACAAAAATATTTATAGATTAGATTGAGAAAAATAAACAAATTACAAAAAAAAAAAATTACAAGCACACACAGTATTTTACTTATAAATTAACTTATTATTATAAAATATATGAATTTATTTTAAAATAATTATAAATATTGTTGTAAAGGCATTGTGCATTGCCCAATCTAAAAGGCTAATTTTATGATAACTTGTATATTTTATTTTATTTTTCATTCTTAATTGAAACTCTCTTCAATTACCTTCTGATTTGTTTTACATCTATCAACGCCAACGGACTATGGACAAAATATTCATGAGATCATACTTCAAATGTTATTGACAAATCTGATATTTATAAATAGGATTAATGTTTCTCATATTGTATGAGATACAATTATTTCTTATATATATATATATATATATATATATATAAAAATGTGTAGGGCCCATATTTTTTTTGTCTTACTCTTTCTCTTCTGCTCATATGGCCTCACATTGATCTCACATATTTTTAAGTATATGTAACATGAGAAACATTAATCTCTTATAAAAACTATAAAAAATAATTGTTTCCGAAGGTATTGTTTTCTTATAACTTACATAATTATCGTTAAATTTCTTAAACATTTTTTTTAATTTGAAATTTTTTATTTAAAAAAACACATACGTGACCTTATTTTTTATGCATTTTAAAAAATTTCTTTAAAATGACTGTCTTTACTTTTTTTTTTTTGGAGTTACCCAATCCTAATTATCTCTTTGAGACGAGTTGGCTCCCTCCGGTATCCCCACGAGCTTCGACTCTTTGAGCCGGCTATGAAACTAATCCGGAGTGCGGGAGAACAGTGATGGCTAAAAGTTCAGCCCCCTCCCCAAGAATGCATTCAGAATGACTGTCTTTACTTGCATTTCATTTGTTTGGCCTTGCATTTCATTTGTTTGGCTAAAGGATTATTTTAATGCGGTTATTTTATTTTGTTTTATGCAATATTTTAATTTTTTTTTCAAGTAATGTACATTCCAACATATGACCAATGTGATTTAAAGAGTCATGTACCTCATTCATGTGGCACTAGTTGTAAAGAATCTTGAGATACATTACCTCAAAAGCTAGCTCAAAGGGTGAGAGTACCTAAGACCTTATAAAGGCCACATTAGTTGTCCACACAATCAATGTGAGACTATATATCTCAACAACTAGTCCCATATATCTCTGATGTGTTGTATATTTGAAAAAAAATTTACTATGATTTAACCGTCACTAATTTCGTAACAGTTCCGCCTAATCTTAGGAAATTAACCATGTTTAAATTATGATTAATTTCAGTTCAAATAATCCGTTCATCTTACCGCATGCCACATGTGACAGTCTCGCTAGTTTCAATGGACGGATGTGGGATTTAGTGTACTACATTGTTAATATATTTGAAGATTACATTATATAAGGTATTAGTTTTGATTTAGTGGTAAAGATTTGGATAGTTTATATTAAATTACGTGTTCAATTCTTATTCGTATAAAATAAAAATTACATAAAAATTCTTAAATAATTGTTTATCTCTTTACTTGTATTCTTGTAATAACCTGAAATGTTCACGTTTATTCCTTTTCCATTCACAATTCATTAAATATGAGCTCAGATTTATTTATTTTTTGTTCAAAGAAAAATATTAAAACATAACGCGTAAATGAAAGAGAATAAACAAACGATGAAGCCATTAACAATTAGAAGTCAAGTTAATAAAAGGTGGTGTAACCTAGTGCGTCTTTTATACGTCCCGCGAAAAGTCTCCTTGACTTTCTAATTAAAAAACGATGGAGTAATGAGTGATATGTCTTTCCATATTTTTTTTTTTAAATATTCATCTCCTCTTCCATTTTTAACTATAAAGAATCATTTTAATTTTATCAAATTGGCCAAAAAAAAAAAAAAACACCCACAAACACATGAGGTACATGCAAAGACCATAGATGATTTTTTGATAGTTACCATTGCAAAGTTTGAATACAAAATTAACATTTCAACAATATTAGTCATTGTACAATGAAATAAAACTATCTGAATAATATTTCTGTAGTTACTGTGAAAAAGTTATCTGTATTTACTCTCAAAATGATATCGTTTTGTTATTGAAAAATTAAATAATTATAATTATAAATACTATAATAATACTAAAATAAATTAAAATTATAAAATATCATGATTTTTGCCTCAAAACAACATCGTATTAGTCTATTTGCAGATACTCTGCAGTAATTGCAAAAAAAACGAACCCTAAAACTATTTACAACAAATGATCATGATCTCATTTTTTACTATTTTGCTAGTAGATTTCAAATGAGATATTTTTCTTTTCTTTTTTTTTTGCCAATAAATGAGATCAATTCAGCGTCATCATCTTTGCAAATTCTTCATAGCTAACTTGACCATCCCCATCCAAATCTGCCTCTCTAATCATTTGTTCAGCCTCATCATCTGTCAGTCTCTCTCCCAAATTCATCATTACATTTCTCAGCTATAAAACAATAAAAAGTAGCTCTTTTTGTTATGATATATCCCAATACAAGAAAAGTGCAAATTTGCAAATTCATATGCATAGCATGTTTACCTCAGCGGCTGATATGTATCCATCTTGATCTCTATCAAATACTTTGAATGCTTCTTTTAGCTCCTCAGCTAGATTTTCCTGTTAAATTTGACATTAACATCATTAGCCTCGTAAAGCTAATTAACCTTTAATAATTGATTCCCTTTTCTTTCAAAGTATAAACTTTGGGGTCTATGCAATGACTAGTTCTGTATATTACCTTCATTTTTCTGCCCATAATATTCAAGAACTCTTCAAAATCTATACTCCCATCCCCATCAATATCAACTTCGCTAATCATATCTTGTATTTCTTCTTTTGTTGGATTCCCATCTAATGATCTTATTATGGTTGCCAGTTCATCCACAGTAATGACACCTAAAACATCACCAACAATTGCAGCATGTCAAAAACATTTGGAAAAGCTCTTTACACATGCATGAAGATGAAATTGAAGAAACTAAGGAACAAAAAAAAAACACACCATCAGAATCCTTATCAATGAAGCAAAACGCTTCCTGGAATTCAGCAATCTGATCTTCTGTCAGTGCATCAGCCATTTGTTGTTCTGCAGATTCAAATGAAGTAGTTGCTTGTTGCCCAATGGAGTGGTTAGAAAGAAAGAATGAGCAATGTGTTACACTGTTATCTCCTTTGAGCCATTTTGCTTATATAGATGTGTCATGTGCCCATTTTTGTTTTAATAGTCAAAGATGATTGATGGAGAAATTCCAATTCAAAAAACAGGAACTTTTCCAGAAGGGCGTCGAGGCTATTAAATGGTGAATTTCAATTGAGACTTTGTGTGTGGTCCCAATTATTCATTGTCAGAGTCAATGTAAACATGACTCATCAACCTTTTTTTCCCGACACATGCTTATGTACGATGTAAATATATATACTAGGTATGGAATTGCGGACACGCTAGCCTTGTTATTATGAAGTTCAAATCAACCCACTATCATGGAAATTTGAGTGAAAAAGTGGTAAAACAGCTGAAAGATACAAAAAGTATATGTTTATATATAAACTGCATTTTGAACCTTTAAGTTCCATGACGAAGCGTGTTGAATGTTGAATGCATTCATTAAGCTTGACTTGGCTTTGTAATTTTAAGAGAGTAATGCCTTAATACAATAACTAGGTTGTCATTTAATACAATTACTTAAATGTAACCGCGTTGTACTGAAAGTGGCGACTATTGAATATTGACTGTCACTATATTATAAACGAATTTAATTATGATACTGTGTAAAAATATGTTTAGGACTAATACACAATCACAATTATAGTTTATTACATGACTTACATTATATAATAAGATTCACATCTTATATAATTGTTAATATAGCTAAATTCAATAAATAGTGTGTTAACACACAACTAGATGATATTATGAAAAAGTTTCACACTAATAATCTAAAGATTTTTACAATATTATTTAATCAATTAAAAATTATACAAACATTTAACAATACTTAATTACGTGTTGCCGGATCCATAAATAGTGTGATTTTTTTTTTTGTTATTAATAGTGTGAATTTTAAGTTAGTTATTGTATGAGTCAAAAAATAAATTAATAACATATGCATAATTGAGTAATAATATAACATTGACAGAGCGTTAAAGTTAATTTCGTTAAAAAGATATCAAAATTTCAACTTTCAAGCTCTTACGTATGTGTGTGCGCCAGATAAGAAATCAATTGACCGATGTAAGTTGAATTGACTTCTATATCATCAAACAAGGTTTTATTAGACTTTTTTTCCCAAATATATATATATATATATATATATATATATATATATATATATATATATATATATATATACCATTGAATTCAAAGTCCTAATAAACTAAAGTTATAAATTTTCATATTAATATAAAGCTATTTTTCATATATTTAAATCGTTACTTAAAAACTCTACACTATCTTAATCCTTAAGATGTATTATTTTAAACTAAAAAACAATTATATATAAATAGTTTTTTTTTACATCGGTCCTAATTATTTCTTTCACGAGTCGATCCCTAATATTCTTACAAGTTTTAATTCTTTGGACTAAACACATTACAAAAATGAAGAGAATTTATTAGGATTTGTAAAAGAGAACTTGTTTGTCATCGTGTTAGAATTGTCAAACAACACAAGGTTATAGAATTGGAAAGGCAAAGGAAACAAAAATCTTCAAGATGCAGGTGTGGTGCGAAAATGCATATTGCCAAAAGAAAATTTGTTTGTGAGCGTAGTTACATATTTATTGGAGCATATTAATTGGACATTTGGGCCTTCAATTCGAGCATGGGCAAAATGAGAAGAATTCATGCTGGAATCTTAGGGCCGTTTGGTACGAAGTACTTTTTTTGGATTCTTGGAAAATTAAATTTTTAAAAATTTTAAATTTTTAAATATTATCAAAAACTGAATGTAAAAATCATATTTTTGAAAATTAAGATTCTCGGGTAAAAAAAAATTTCTCGTGTATCTAAGGTAATTTTTTCCTTTTTAGGTCATTAAATTTCCTATATTTTCCAACTTAAAAATATTGTATTCAATTTATTATTGGACCTATTGTAGCACGTATAACCGTGTAAAATAACCAAAAAAATTGAACTGAATTATGAACTAGACTGCATTGTATTTAAAATAATTAATTTTTTTTTTGGATACTAAAATAACTAATTTTTAAAGAGCCAATTCAAGAACAAAATTGATTTTTATAAACTAATTCAAGAAAAGAACTGATTTTTAAAAATCAATTCAAGAATTCATTAACTGAATTATGTTTTTCCTTTCTCTCTCTATTTTTATTTATTTATATAGTGATTTCTTTTATATTTATTACTTTATTTTTTTTATTTTTTTTTCAAAATAAATTTGACCCAAACTGATTCTGAACCAAATTGTTTTCAAACCACTGAAACGAACCGATTAGGGTAAAAAAAAATTCGATTCTTAAACCAATTCGATTCAATTATTTAAAGAATTCAGTTTAATACCACCTGTACATGACCCTAATAAGCTAATAGAACTGCCATTGCTTCCATTCAGGTGATTCTGAAAAAAACTGGGTGGATAAGTTAAGCAAGAAAATGATGGGCCTGTCCTTTACATTATTGGGCCACAATTAACCTAAGGATGAGCATTGATGGCCCAAATTCGGTTCGACACAAAGCTAAGGAAGAACCTCCTTTGTTGTTGTTAGGGAGACAGAGCTGTAGCCTCCTCCATTCATGGTGAGTTTCTTTCTCTGCTAGCACCGTTAGAACCATTGTGAAATTTGTAACCCTCAAGATCTGTTGTTAGAGTACCTTCCTCTTCTATGTTCTTTTTTGTTTCCTCTTTCGCTATTTCTGTTATAATTCTTCTGCTCTCTGGTTAGATAGTTACTACCTCCCTTCTAGACGCGAAATGCTGTTTCCGTTTAATATTTCGATTTAGGTTTTTGTAGATTGCATTGCGAGGAACTTAAATCTGTTATAACACATTGAATGGACAGTTAGGGTTTAGGGTTTAGTTGCATTGCATCTGCGAAAATTAGGGTTTAGGTATTGGTAAGCAGCTTCGCTAGTTCCGTGCATTATAATGTCATGATTTTAATCGTTATGTAATTACAATGTTCAAGACTGGTCATTTGGACTATAGTTTCTACTTGGTATACAGACTTATAACTTGTTTTGAACATAACACGTGTGGAATATTTTGACAAAATTTCTGTGTTTGATCCACAACAATGTCTCTCTGTTTTAATAGACTGACATGGCCATGGCATGCTCTATGTAACACACCTGGGACGTTGCTGCTGATTCTTGATTGATTTCTGACTCTAATTTACGTCTGGAGCATCTTCTTAGGGAGGTGATGAGTCTGGACAAGAATCCTCGTGTATTTTTTGATGTCTCGATTGATGGGGACCCTGTGGAAAGAATTGTTATTCAGGTAATAAGAAAAGCGGGGATTTTCTAGTTTACGATCTCTTTGTCATCATGTTCTCTGTTTTGAAAGGATATTTGAAGTTTACCTCAGCTTCCTAGGTTGGTATTTATGTACTCTTTTGAAATGCTGCAGCTTTTTGCCAGTATAGTTCCTAAGACAGCTGAGAATTTCCGGGCGCTTTGTACAGGTATGTTTATATTGTTCAAATAATGTGTCCTACTGTCATCTGTTTTTTTAATAGTTTGGTTGTTGCTTGGAGAGCATACACTTCCTATGAATATTGGGTAATGTTAGTCTGTGGAGCTTCTTGTTGACCAAGGACATTTGATCTAGCATTAAGATAGATGCTAGTTTGATTGGGTTTAGGAAGTTATCTGTTTCCTGGGTCAATGCACCTGCCCTGCTTAACTTAAGGGCAAAATTCCTAAATTCACATTTCCGCACAAATGTTAAAAGACATAATCTTGCTCATTTTAAACTTTATCTTCTGAAAACTTGGGGTGAAAGAACCAAAGCATTTTGAAATTATTTATGTGTAATATCTTCATAGAAGTTGATCTTGTTGCTTCTTTGTCATATTGAATATGAAATTTTATACAGTTTGTGTGTATAAGATATTAAAAGTTAACATGCAGTTGACGTGGATATATCAAACTAAAAGTGATAAAAATGTATATTATTTAAAGAGGATGATTATACTTGCAACCTCCTACAATCATTTTGTTATTAAAAACCACTCCCCGTTAAACCCGACCAACGAGTGTGGGGTGGAGGAAATTCTTGTACGCAGCCTTACCCTTGCATAATTGCAAAGAGGCTGTTTTCTGGATTCGAACCCATGACCTTTCAGTTATGAAGGAACAGTTTCCTCCTACAATCATTTTGTTATTGTTAAATCAAAATTAAATCAATTGTTCTCGGTTGATGTCATTTTGTTACCATTGATTTGATTTTGATCTAATGATAATGGCAATGGTGTGATTATTGAAATGTTGCTATGCTTTTGTATTAATTGGTTCTTTCCACTTCCTACTGTGCTTTTACTGTATTTGTGCTGTTTTTTTTTTTTTTTTTGTAGGTGAAAAGGGCATTGGAGAATCTACTGGAAAACCTTTGCATTATAAAGGGACAACTTTTCATCGTATAATTAAAGGTTTTATGGCTCAAGTGAGTAACCCTTCATGGTTATTGTATACATGATTGTCATAAGCTAATTATGTAGGAGAAAACTTGTTACTTTGCGTATGAGTACTATGTCAACGTGTGAGTTAGCCTGTTGCGCAATTGCAATAGTGAATTCTGTTTGTAAAGTTGTGCAGAAGGGAGGGTGCCAACAGAAGTTTTGGAGTTAGCCATTGCCTTTTGCCTTATTTTTGGCAACTGGCAAACAGATTTAGTATTTTATAGTTCTCTTCTTTCAGTATATGGTATTTCACTAATTTTTGTTCTCATTTCCTGACAGGGTGGTGATTTTTCAAAGGGTAATGGTATGTTTTTTGGTTTCTGTTGTTTACCCAATTTGATCCGTAAATTTCCTCTTTGACTTCTATATCCTTTACCAAGACTTGTAAGGAATGGCCTTTGACTGGTTTACAGGCACTGGTGGAGAAAGTATATATGGAGGAAAGTTTGCAGGTAAATTTACCTTTTATGAGCGGAGGATTCTATATATTATACATTTGAAAAAAAAGAAAAGAAATCTTGCTTATACATGGTTGACTACTTTCATGATTAATCATTTGACTATATGTGCAAGTACTCCTTCTTTGCAGATGAAAATTTCAAACTAACACATGAAGGACCCGGTTTTCTTTCTATGGCAAATAGTGGTCCTAACACAAATGGGTCTCAGTTCTTTATTACATTCAAGCGCCAGCCTCATCTTGATGGGTATACAGGCTTTGCATTTTTTTTTTTTTTTTTGTTGTGTTGCTGCATCAGTTGTTGTCTATGCAGCCTTGTTTTTACATTCTCATTTGCTCCAAAAGTTTGGGCTTGTTATGTTGATAATCTTTTCTTTTTTAAGTGGTGAGGTTTGTTCAGTGAAGTCTTCTGCATGATGTTGCAGGAAGCATGTTGTTTTTGGTAAAGTTGTCAAGGGAATGGACACTCTGAAGAAAATTGAGCAGGCGGGAACATCTGATGGGAAACCTACCCAACCAGTTAAAATTATTGATTGTGGTGAAATGTCTGAAACAAAAATTCAGCTCACAGTCGAGAAGGAGAAAGGTACTTGTGATAAGGATAGACATTGACAAATATATTATAAACCTTGTTGCTTCTATATGCTGCTAAGTGCAATTGTTTTTAATGTATAAACTGTATCTCATTTTAGTGAAAAGGAGAAAATCAGGGAAATCCCTAACTTCTGATGATAGTTCTGACAAAAAATCAAGGGTAAAGAGAAAAAAATCTTCCAAAGACACAAGGAAGAAAAGGAGGAGATACTCAACATCTGATAGTGATAGTGGTAGTGATAGTTATTCCTCAGATTCTGAGTCAGATTCAGCTTCAGATTCTGAATCGGATTCTGATTCAAGTTCCTCTAGTTATGGGAAACACAGGAAGAGGAAGAGAAATAAGCGCAAGCATGGGAAGAAGAGGAGAATTGGACGTAAGCAGAGAAGGAAAAGCCAGCACGGTAGAAGCAGAAGATCAAGACCCAAGTCCAGATGGTCTGATTACAACTGGCCTTTAGCATGGCCCCTTTTCCTATAGTGCTTCTGCCTCAGTAAGAATTTGCCTGATATCTTCTTCAATTGAATTACTTTCCCTTTTTCAGGAGCTCAGATGGTTCAAGTGATAAAGAAAGTGAGAGATCTAGTGCTAGGGGCAGTAGTTCTGGTGATGAGAAAGCTGATCACTCTGGTCGTAAAACACATGCTGACAATAATGCACAAACAAATCTAGGTGTGCTATTTGTATAATTCTTTCGAATATATCCTGCATCCTCCCACCTCACCCTTTTCTCTAATACATACTCAGATGTGGAATAGAGGGGAGTACAAGGATATTTATGAATACTGTTATGTTGACATTGCTGTCTAAGCTAATTACTGCTCATGCTACAGACACAGGAAAGCAACCATCTAGCCCTCCCCCACAAAGTCAAACTATTCCAGAACAAGGAATGGATCCCAAGGTTAAAAGAACTGGGGACAAGCAATCACATGAAGAAGGTGAATTGTCTCCAGAAAATGGTGCATTTCTGAATAACGGGCATGATACTCAAGCTGAATTTAGTAAACCTTCTAAGCAACATGCTTATTCAGATGATTCGAATCACAATAGGTTTTGCCTCTTGGCTTTCTTAGCATCTAATTATGATTCATCTTGTGATGTAATTTTTGCTTCAATTTGAATGTCAACTCCATTCTGGCCTTTGGATACATCTCCAGTTCTGCTAAGTTGGTGTGATGTCATATTTGTCAGAGGTGCAAGTCCTGGAAGAAGTCCTGCTAGGAGTCCTACTAGGAAGTCTGTGGAGCTGAACAAAGGACGTCCTTTATTGGCTAGTACTGGCCAAAAAGCATCTGAACCTGCTGCCTCCAAACATAGTCAGGGCTTTTCGAAAAGCCCTTCACCAAATGGCATGCCTAAGCGTATTAAAAAAGGACGCGGCTTTACCGAGCGCTATGCTTTTGTACGCAGATATCGTACTCCTTCTCCAGAGCGGTCTCCCCGAACATATCGTTATGGTGATAGAAATATAAGGAGGAACTTTGATAGGCATGTTTAATTTTCTATACCATTTTGCTAAACTGGATTTTTTGAAAAATTGTTGGATATTGTTCTGACTTGTTATATGTGTACTTGAAGAAATACAAGCTACAGAAGTTATTCTGAGCGCTCGCCACCAAGACGATTTCGGAGCCCACCAAGGGGCAGGAGCCGTCCAAGGTTCTTCCTCCCTATCATTTGTTTGAATCTGTTGTGTAGTTAGACCTTATTATTTATCCCTCCCGTGCATAAATTGAGCATTTTTTTTAATGATATCCAACTGGATATTTGCTTTAATCTGTTCACATGCTGTGGCATGATAAATATTTCACATGTGCAATAAACTTCCTTCTAATTTCAACTGCATTTTTTTTGTGTTTTTAGTTGCCTTTGTACTTGTTTCTCTTGTTATTCTTCAATTTATTACATTCTAGTACAATTGATTTATATTGGGGAAAGATCATTTGACATTGGTGTAAGTTACACTCAATTTTAATCACTAATTTCACTTGCATCTGACGATTTACGTGACTACTACATTAGAGCATTTAACACTGGTGTAAGTTACACTCAATCTCTAATTTCACTTGCATCTGACGATTCCCGTGACTAATAAATTAGAGCCTTTAAATGCAAGTAGATTAACAGTTAAAATTAAGTGTAAGAGTTATTACTTTTACTGTATAAGTTGATAATTTCTCATTTATATATATTGATGCCAAATCTTATGCATACCGCATTGTGTTTGTTTCTAAGTGAATTCCATTGTATGAAAAAAAGGTAAAGGAAAATACATACGAGCTTAATTTTATATGCTTATCTGTTTAGATACCAAAGCAGAAGAAGTCGGAGTAGGAGCATCTCCCGCAGTCCAGTGCGTGGCCGGTATAGAGACCGAGGCCGCAGCCAGAGTCCAGTACGCAGTCTTAGTCCTGAAGACAGGCGGCCTCCGATAAGTGACAGATTAAAATCCCGACTTGGTCCTCGAAGTGATGAACAATCTCCAGACAGAGGGAGGTCAAAGTCCAATTCTAGGAGCAATGGCTCTTCTCGCTCCAGATCCCCTGATGCTACACCACCAAAGCGTTTTGATAAAAGGACTTCCGTATCTCGTAGCAGGTCTAGATCGAGCTCTTCATCCGGACAAAAGGGTTTAGTTTCTTATGGAGATGGTAGTCCTGATTCTATTGCGAGGTAGGTATTATGCTGACTGCATAGCAACTCTCAGGTCTTAGAAGGAGCTGAAATTGCTGTGTGTTCTATGACAAGTCTCAACAGGAGTTATGTTGGGCACTATGTGGCTACGTATTTATTTCCATGTCCTTAGTGGAATTCTGTTGTCAAGCCTGAAGTCAGAACCTGTTGAAGTATTGTGCATTAGCTCATAAACAGGTATTCTATCATGTTAGTTCAAGAAATGTTATTGGTACCAAAACTTGAATGGATGCGTCTTAATTTGGAACCGATAGCTCTTATGGACTTAAATTGGCGTGTTCGTGTTTATTGTTTTTCATAATAAATATTTTTGTTGACTGTAATTTTTTTCTTTGGAATTCATCCTTCCCACCCTAAGTGAAGAAAAGCTAAGATAGTCTCGGTTTCGAAGTTCAAATCATATTTAATGTTAGATTTTTTTACGCATTAATGGAATTATCAAAACTATAAGCGGAATTCGCTCAGTGTCAAATCTAATGATTTATATTAAATTCTTATTCTTAGTTGACCTTCCCTTTACAAAATTTTCTAGCGAGCATAGAATCGCGTTGAATTTCTCGTTTGTAAGTTGTAGAGGTAGCACTTTGTCTCCAACCTGCCTTAAAATGATTCATCAAGTCCTGTTTATTTTTGAAGGTGAGTTGGAAATTTCAACCCGGCCATCTCTAACCCACCTCATCATGCCAACTTTATTAAAGTGAATTTTTTTCTAAAAGTATATTTTTCATAGATATAAAAGATATCCAATGAAAATAAAAGAGATGTATAAAAAGTCATTAATTAGTATTTAGAAAAAATAAAAATAAAATAAAAATGAACTTGACCCCGTTATAGGTTGAATCCTCTTAATCCCCTCTTTAACGTGGCGGGTTCAAATAGGTTGGTTGGATACGGCGGATTAAACTTGTCAGTCCGACTGGTTGGACCTGTTTTGGGTTGGACGATGATATTATTTTCCTTGTTGGTCAATCCTTGGACAGGATCCTTAGAAGTTTTCATTGTCTTCACAGATTAAAAAACTTCATGACATCTTTGTTATTTGTTTTGTGTGCCTCAAGAATCCCTACCCAGATTGTACTCATGTATCCAGTCTTTGGAACCCTCTAGCTTCTAGAGGCAGGAGATTTCATTCTTCGTTTGTGTCAATGCCTAGCAACAACTAAAATTGTGAAGGCTTTCCGTGAGATAAGGACAAATGGAACAATAGTTAAAAGTCTTGTATCTATTCCGTGTTATAGGGAGTTTAGCAATGAAAAGCCATCAAATTAATGGGAAAAGAGATCAAAATTAACAGAAATAATAAGCATTTGAATGAAAATCCTCTCAGGGAAATCTCCAAATCAAATTACCAACTAGCAAATGATAGTTGAAATGACGATTTTTCAGGTGACGGCGAACATTATAATTTTGGAAAATACACTGTTTTTCACAATTCATCTTTTCAGATGTGTGAGTGGTGAGAACTGAACTCACAATAAAAATTAGTACTTCATTGCACGTTCCTGAAGTGCTAACTCATCCTGGTAATAGAATCTTTTACGTGACAACCTGAAGGGAGACACAAAGACATAAGATTTTACAAATTTAGAGAAAAATTTACCTATTTTGTATTAATCCAATTGTTAACGTGATCTATCATATGAAAATTTCGATTGAGAAAATCAATTCATCTTGTGCTTGGCGGTGCTAGCAACGGGTGGTAGCTCAAATTCTGATTAACCCTTTATATACTCATCATGTCTTCTAAATCAGAGCTTTTGTTAGTAGAATTTTGCCCCTTATACGCTTTCAACACGAGTGATATTTTGGACCTCACCCGCTACGCATCTCAATTTTTATTCGAATTTTATTTGAACAGGCAAAAACATTTTATTAATTATTCATGAGGTGTCCAACTTGAGAGGGTACTAAACATAAACAATATGATGCTCAGGGAACCGAAAGGCACCTTTTCTGATTCTTTGTCTATCTTTTTCTCGAGAGGAAAAAAAAAGAAAGATCTCTTATCAATTATTTCTTTTTAAATTTATTATTATTAACATGATTTTGAACTTTACTTACTAATCACATCTTATCAGCGACCGACTCTGAACTCTGGAAGCAAATGTTTCCCATAGTTATAAAGCTTATACTAGTAAATCCAGTGCCCTGAATACTCTTTCTAAACACAGGATTTTGGTTTTTAGAAAAAAAAAAAAATTTTTTTTTTTTTGTTTTTAAAATTAAATTTAAAAAACACGTCTGATTATTTTTGTTTTATATTTTAATTTTTAACTTTTAAAACAAAAAATACAGAAAACATTTATTTGTATAACTATTTTACAAAACAATTTTAAAGAAAAAAAAACCCACAAGTATTTTTCATTTTCTTTTCCTTCGAACAGTCACAGTACAAATGTTTATGGGTTTTATGTTTATCATGTAACATGATATAACATCACTTTTCTACACATACATTAAAGAGGTGGGGTCCATATATTTTTCTTTCTCTTTCATCATTCTACTTTCTCTCTTCATTTTTGTGTGTGTGTTGAAGACAACACTTAAATCATATAACATAACATTAATAAAACCCAATGTTTATATGTCAAGAAAACTACATGAATCGAAATTTAGATAAGTGAGTCCTTTTTACTTCTCAAAGCACATTTGCTATCGACTCGACTTGAAACGGAAACAAAAATACAATGTGCAAACAATCGCGATCTTATTACACAAAAAGTTGATTTTAACATTAGAAATCTTTTGTAATTTATATTAAGGGTTTCTCACTTCTGTGACAATAACAGATGAGAAATTTTCTAGCAAATATATTTATATTAGGATCCGCATATGAATTTTGGCGTGAATCTTGACTTTTTATATGTTCCAAAAAAGTTTATTTGAATCAAGTACCGACACTTCAAAAACTTTCACGTGTCATGTCCGACACTTCTGACACTTCTACGCGCATTGTAAAAATTAAAAAAAATATTCAAAGGTTGCGTTGCGTTCATTTTTAGTTCTAACTATTATATTCGTTGGATTACTATTATCATTTTATTGAATTTAATATAAATATTTATGATATCTTATATTTTTTTGTAAAATTAATGGGTATTATAAGTGGGTTCACTTTTTCTGTAGTTACTGCAGATAATTATCTACAGTAAGCCCAATACGACGTCGTTTTGGGCGGAAATTTAGGTATTTTTGTAATTTTAATTTATTTCAGGATTATAATAGTTTTTATATTTATAATTTTTTAAGATTTCAATACCAAAACGACATCGTTTTGGAGATAAATGCAAATAACTTATCTGCATTAACTGCAGAAACATTTTTCCCATTATAAATTTAACTTTATTTTTTTTGTTAAAGTATTGAATATTAAATATAATATACGCAATATAAATTAAAAATATTATTTAATATCAAAATGTCTCCTAACATATTAAACCATATGAGTGGTTATATTTACCACTCAAATAGTTTGGCTTTTTGACCCTTTTGCCCCTCATTAATTAATTAATAACCAATTTGCCCCTGATCAAGAACTATCCACCAACCTGCCCCCTTTTAGTCGACTACCTTGCTGTTTTAGTCGAGCAAATGGTCAATCTTCAGAAAGTGGACTACCGCAAATTTAGTCGACTAAAAAATCATCTTAATCGACTACATTTTTGGGATACTTAGTCGACTAAGTAACGATATTGAGTCGACTAAATGTCGACTGAAACCCTATATTTTCCATGTTTTCGGTCTCATTTCGATTGTTGTTGTTGTGTAAACCTAAATAGCTCCCTTTGTTCATGTGTAATCCTCTCAATCCGATTGTATTTCATCCCACCATCTCTACAGACCTAATATTGTGAAATCATTGTCATTGCCCAATTCCAAACCCCAAAATCCGAACCCAAACCCCAAATTTCAGAACCCAAGTCCCAATTTCGTGAGGAAGATGAGCACAAGTCCAAACATGTATGTGACAATGATCTACTATGATGGAAAGCATTATGAAGGCCCCAATGGTGTTCAATTTGAAGGAAAAACGAAAATGTTGGAAATCAAACGGGGCACTACATACAATGAGTTAAAGGAGAGAATTCAGCAAAAATTGGGTCTGCAAGGCAGCCAATGCGTTCAACGGATGATTGCCAGGGTAGAGACAACAGTTGGTAAGGATGCTATTTACTACATTGGTAACGATATATGTGATGATGAAGATGTCGAATGTGTCATAGATGCAATTGTTGACCGAAAATTTCAAAATTTTATTGAGATATATGTTGAATTAGATTGTGGTCAATCTTCATCTGCACCCATGCATACAAGAAGTGAACCGTATTTTGGTCATGAAGAAAGAGTAGTCGATTTATCTGCACCTGCACATGTCATAAGTCAGATAACACTGCGGGAAATAGATGAGGATGAACAGGATGCCGATATGGACAACGATGAGGACGGTGAACCTGAGAGTGTTATTCCGCTAGGTGACACGTCAGATACTGACGTAGAAGGTGATTTCGACGCTGACACAAGCTCACCATCCCCGGGTTCGCAGGTTATGAGACCACTTCGTGTTGACCCTGTTAGCAGTGGTAAGATTTGTTTTTTAAAGATTTAATTTAGCAATTATTTTTTTTGTTATGAATGGTATTGACGGTGGCATTATAATGCATCCGTAGGTTCTGAGGTCGAGCCATTTTGGAATGAAAGCTCACATTATACCTTCATTAATTGAGCCCACCCTAATGATGAGACAGAGATATTGTATGGTGACGATGATGATCACGGTGGCTGGCAATCAGGGGATCCTTTATATTTGTATCAGGAGTTTCGTAGCAAATCTGAAATGCAACATGCAGTCAAATTATATTGTATGAAGGCTCACCGTACTGCCGTTGTGGCAAAAAGTGATGACCATAGATTTGTGATGAAGTGTCGACACCATAATGATGGATGTCCCTGGTATGTGAGGGCATTGTTGCCGAAGAATGGAAATACTTGGGTGGTTAGTAAATGGGTTAAAGAACACACCTGCCTAAACCAAGGTCTTACTCGGGATCATAGACAGTTGGATTCTGATGTGATATGTGCAACCATTATCAGTATGTATTATTCGATATATCTAACTTCCTAAGGTATGTTTACGTTAATCAGTTTGTATTCTGACTGTTGGCCGGTGTTTTTTTTTATATAGGTATGTTAGGGTTACAAAACCTACAACAAACGCTTTGATTAGAGTTCACAAATTTGGACAACAAACAAATACAAAAAATTCCTAAACCTAAAACACAATGCAAGTTAAGAAACCTTACCTATCCTTCAGATTTCACGATTTGGACCAAATTTGGGGGCAATCCACACGCCTAAGGGAAGGGTTTGGGGCGTTCTTCAGCTGCTCCTGCGGATTTGGGGTTTGGGCCGCCTCCTTAGTCGATTAGGTCATCCTACTCCCCCTCTGCCGAATGGGGGGTTTTTAAAAAACAAATCCGTCGATATTTAATCGACTAAATATCGTTACTTAGTCGACTAAATATCCCAAAAATGTAGTCGATTAAGATGATTTTTTAGTCGACTAAATTTGCGGTAGTCCACTTTCTGAAGATTAACCCTTTGCTCGACTAAAACAGCAAGGTAGTCGACTAAAAGAGGCAGGTTGGTGGATAGTTCTTGATCAGGGGCAAATTGGTTATTAATTAATTAATGAGGGGCAAAAGGGTCAAAAAGCCCAAATAGTTTACAAACTCTTACAACTATATCTTAACCGTTAATTTTCGTCAATCAACGATTGTCATTTATTGTGAATTAATAAATTTGATTTGCGAAAATCTTAACCGTTGATTGCCGAAAATCAACGGTTAAGATATGATTGTAAGAAGTTGTAAACTATTTGAGTTGTAAATATAACATGCCTCTTAAAACATAATATATTTTAAAATTAATAAATTGAAGTGTCGCGTCGTGTCACATATCCTATGTCAGCCTCAGGTGCCACCTAATATGAAGTAACATAAAAAGTATATAACATTATCTTAAACTGCAAACAATCGCGATCATTTAGCTGTTTGAATTTTTATTTTATTTTCGTTTTTCAACTACCTGTGCCTTTAATTATATACCAATAAGACTATAAGAGTACCCAAAAAAAAATAAAAAATTATATACCAATCCATGTATGTAATTTAAACAAAAGTAAATGTCATAAATACTCTCTCTCTTTACCATAAGGAAGCGCCCCTCTGCTACCGTTTTATTATTGAATGCAATGGCAACTATTTACGAAAGTAAAGGAAAATAAAATAAGAACGTAACCTCCATAAAAAAAAAAAAAAAAACAAAAAGAAGAAGAAGAAAATAAAAAAGGAGGTGACTTTTTGATGTGCACACAATTTGAGTTTTGAGAGGTGCGAAAATTTTCAAAGAAATACGAATAATAGAAAAAGGGCAAGGAAGGTGTAAGGTCATAGGACTGAGAGTGAAGAAAGTTTTATTTGTTGTTTATGTTGAAGATGGAGTTTTTAAGGTTGTAGGGAGTGTGTTATGAATTGGTGTTGTCGTGTCTTACTGCTTCTGTGTTTAGATCTATCATCATCATCTTCAACTTCAAACACAAAGAGGGGATTCGATTTTGGTGCATGAGTCTCCGCTACTATGCTCATGGCGTCTGAAACGGCGTCGTCGGTGGATGAAGAACCCTTTTCTTCTCTACAATCATTGCCAGGTAAGCATCGGGTTGTTGCAGAATTGAAGCGACTCGACCAAGACTCCAAATTTCTTGAGGTTCACCTTCTCCTCTTTCCTTCTATCAAACTTCTTACGCTTTCTCCATTATTAGTTTTATTTTTATAGAATTTGCTCCCTTCAATTTAATTTATGGGAATTTCCCACTCTCATTGTAAATATGTTTAATTTACCTGAGACTTTTGTTTGTTGCGTGAAGTTGGAGCCCCCCCAATTTTGATCTGGTTACTGGGTTGGCTTATGCTTTCCTCAAGTTGAGAAAAAATTTAATTTTTATGCACAATGCTCGTATTATATCCTATTAGACATGGAAGGTTCATTCATTCCAAAATACTTCTAAGTTGAAATATATTTAGAAGTACCATGTCCATTTTAATTATTTCTAAGTTTAATCTGAGCAATTACTTGAAATTTCACCTACCTCTTTCTTCGTTTTCTTGTTAGTTGAGAAAAGAAGAAAAAGAAAAGCAAAAGGAGGAGAAAATTTGAAAAGTGATATGTTATGTGTCTGCCTTCGGATTTCCTGGCAAAATTCCATGTGATTCTCAGCTGTTAAGTTCCCAACAATTTTTTTTTTGTGTGTGATGGATTCTTTTTTTTTTTTGGATAAACCATAGGTATCCTCCACGTAAGGCAATCTTGTTTGAGCAGGGACTAGTTCTCTCAAAGAGAATTTTTTCCATTCATAAGGACTTGAATCTAAGACCTTGCTTAAACAGAAGCAAACATATACCACTTGAGTCAACCCCCTTTGGTTGGATGGATCATTTCATTTGTTATTTAACATAACCATGTCATATGTGAGAATCCTAATAATTCATGGACAAATCAATTGTGAAAGATGAGAGAGAAAAAAAAATGTTGGGATAAAAAGTTACAGATTATCACCATTGATTTCTCCACGGTGATAGACGTGTATACTTGAACATCGGTTATGATACACTGCCTCGCTTTTCTAATTGTGTAAGTCAATGTTAGGTGTTTTTACCACTTGAGTGTTTTACAAATTGAGTGTCTTTCTTACTTCTGTGTTAAGAACCTTGAGGTCACCACCCCAAAAGCTAGCTCAAAGGGTGAGAGTGCCCAAGGCCTTATAAAGGCTATATTAGTTGTCAATCCAATCAATGTGGGACTATATATCTCAACACGCTCCCTCGCGCAAGAGCCTTTTTGTGCTTTTTTATTTATTTAATTCATGTCCTGATTCAAACAATCTCTTTTCTTGAATACTATGCAGGAAGAATTGAAAGAGCTTGAGAAATCAGAAAATATGTCAGCCATATGCACGGAGTTAGTACCAAACATTTTTTTTTCCTTCTCTTCTATGTGAAAGAAAAATAAGAAAATCCTGATAAATTTTTCATAGGAGGATTTTAAATTGACTGATTTCCAACATCTGAGATAGATGAATTCTTGTTGAGTCGTATGAATTTCTCAATCTATGTATCCATTGTTAACTTGGGGGTTGAATGTTACTTTGAAGCATGGTTTTCTTAACATGTGTGACAATATAATTAATTATATGCCTTAAGAAGTTTTTCTTATTAGTTGTCTGCAACAATATGATTATATGGCTTAAACAATTTCGCTTGACAAACTGCAGTTTGCTGCAAAACATGGAAAGTAGGCCCGATCCACTGCTTCCTGTGTAAGTTCTATTACCTACATCTTTGTATTGTATCGTCATTGTACTTGTAACGCATATTCATTAGTTTTCTCTAATAACAGAATACGTGGACCTGTAAACATGTTATGGGATAGATGGTTTGAAGGGCCTCAGGATCCACACGCTTGTGGATGTTGGATACTTTGATTTGAAGCACGCAAACTAAGTTGTCTAGCGTTACAATAGCATGCCACACTTACTGCATAGGAGTGATTCTGGAACGCGGAGAAATGTTGGATGGCATTTTATACCAGTTACAATAATTCTTTAATGGTTCCCTTGTTTATTACATACAAGATGTTGCTTTGAATACAGTGTTTGTAAAATCACATTCATTTACTGCATCCAATTGAGAATATCGTTATTTTGTGCTTATACCAGGGTACATATACATTCAGAAGCTAACTGAGAATGCCTTTGATGATAAGCAAATTTGTCAATATGAACTTTGTAATCCCCTCCTTAAAGCTTTAGTGGGTCATTTATCAAACCTAGTCATTTTTGGATTTTTGTCTTTAAAATTCCTTTTGTCTTGGACAGATACTATCAGTCCTAATCATGATGAAATCTTTTTTTTTTATACTGTGTTACCTTTAAGGGCAATGGGAAGGGAAAATGAAACTGACAAGAGTAAACAAATCATAAGAGGGAGCTAATATTGCAAGCCTTTTTACCTTAAGGAGAATGTCCTTTTCTTAATCTATTGATCTAGGAGACACCCTGTACTCTTTCTTAATGGGACTGAATCCACAAGATTTGAAGGCTTGCAGCTCAACCTATTCTGACATGCACGAATCACCACACTGCTCATTGCAGTGTTCGGGGCCTTGGTTGGAATATTATAGCAATGAAGCCAATGTGTGTACATGTAGCAGCAACAAGCTATGATGGTAGCGTGGCATCATATGATGGAGATGGACTTTCAGGCCAGTAATGGGGCAGGCATGTGTATGATAGTGAGATTAATAAATGCCTCTGATCGAAACAATGGACAGAGATTTTCATTAGAGTAGATAGATTAACAAACTTGGGTTTATTTGTTCCGATTTGTTATAGTTATTTGAAATCTAAATTCTAACACGGTAAGATCAATCTGAAGTGATTTTGATACTAATAAAAGTTAAATGGGATACATGTTTGGGTAAGGTTTTAAGTTTATAAAATAGAAGATCGAGTGACAAATTTAACAATAATTGTCAGGATGCAAACACAGCAAAAGAAAGAACGTGGGTCAAAGTTTTCTAGTCATTCGTCATTGGAACTAAACTATTGCTAGCTTCATCTCGATTCTCTAGTCTTCAGAGTTTGCCTATATATCAGTAAGCAAGGCTGGCAAATGAATAAAGTTGTAGTGGCCGACATGCCCGCCACATACTCAGCATTCTAAAACCCATAAAAATCCAAACCTTTTTCCTCTGTAATCTATACCTACATGGATTAGTTGGAGTCTTTGTTTAGAAAGCACGTATTAATTTAAGCTTAAACGCACCACTAACTGATTATATTATCATATACTTTTTTATTTTATTTTCTATGTTAAATTGTGATAGTAAAATAACATAAAAGGAATATTAATTTAGAGTGATAAAATTGATGTCACAAGATCTCAATGCTTAGAGAAACAAATTCTTATGCAGAGATAAATTGGTGCCACTTGCGAGCACATTTAGCAGTGAAGCTCGGCCCCAAGGTGTGCAAGTGGCACAATTGTAAGAGATGTGGAGATTATGATGCATCCCATATTCTGTACCTCCCACTCACATTCTCTGTCTCGATATTGATGCTTATGGAGCTCCTGCCACTAACCCAATGAGCCTTATTACCGAGACAAGTACTGCTTTGAAATTTGCTCCGGTGAACACTCTGATGATAGGACATTCTCAAATTCACAATGGGAATGACCGAATAAATCTTATGGACATCTCTTTCACCTATATTCAGTGCATTTCATTAATGAAAGTATTATACATCGGAAAAAGATAAAATCTGGTACTCAACCTTGTGATTCTCATTAATTAATAACGTATAAATAGGTTTACAAGGAAACAGAAAATATTAACAAACTAACAGATGGATCCTATAATCTGATACAACACACGCGTAACAAACTCTTAGAAGCGAACAAACTAAACAACCGTGTATTAAGCTAAAACAGAATCTGATATATCTTATCTACAACAAACTAAGATCCTAACAATGAGTGATATTCTCCAACACTCCCCCTCAAGTTGGAGCATGCAAGAATGAAATGCCCAACTTGGGAAGAAAGGCCAGAAAATCCGCTTGACCTAGTGCCTTGGTGAACAGATCTGCAAGCTGAGCTTTGGAGCGAACATGAGCAGTAACAACGTTGTTGGAGAGAATGTGATCACGCACAAAGTGACAATCCAGCTCAATGTGTTTAGTGCGTTCATGAAACACCGGATTAGCAGCGATGTGAAGGGCTGCTTGATTATCGCAAAACAACTCCATTGGGCGTGTATGAAGCACACCAAGGGAAGAAAGAAATCCTTTTAGCCAAACCAACTCAGCTACAGCTGCCGCCATAGCCCGATACTCAGCCTCCGCAGAAGAACGGGACACCGTGACTTGTTTCTTCGTCCTCCAAGAAATTGGTGATGTGCCCAGCATGACAAAAAATCCTGTGGTGGACCTGCGAGTAAGAGGACAAGAAGCCCAATCCGAATCACAATAGGCATGCAGCTGAAGATCACAATCAGACTCTAAAAGAAGTCCTTGTCCTGGGTTGCGTTTAATATACTTGAGAACACGCATGGCTGACTCTAAATGAGCTTGTTTCGGTTGTTGCATAAACTGGGATAAAGTATGAACAGCATAACTCAAATCAGGCCGTGTTATCGTTAAATAGATCAATCTGCCAACAATGCGTCGATATCTCTCTGGATCCACAAGAACTGGACTGTCCACAAGTGCCAAACGGTGATTTTGCTCAATTGGTGAATTAGCAGGCTTACTTCCACTGAGTCCGGATTCATGGAGAATATCAAGGGCATACTTTCTTTGGCACAAGAAAATACCTTCCTTACTACGAGCAACCTCAATGCCCAAAAAATATTTCAAATGACCGAGGTCCTTAATTTTGAAACACTGGTTCAAATATTCCTTCACCTCCGTGCAGGCATGAGAATTATTACCTCCCAAAACTATATCATCAACATAAACTAAAAGAACTAAAAATATATCACCTTTCTTCAAAGTAAAGAGGGTGTAGTCTGCATGCGATTGAATAAAACCATAGGCCTTCAGCGAGGTGCTCAATTTGGAAAACCAATTTCGCGGGGATTGCTTTAAGCCATATAAGGATTTACGGAGTTTACAGACTTTGTTAGTCATACCATTACTGAACCCGGGTGGAAATTTCATGTATACCTCTTCACTAAGATCACCGTTTAAGAAAGCGTTATGGACGTCCAACTGATGCAACTCCCAGTTCCTTGCTGCGGCTACGGCAAGAAATGTCCGGACGCTGACCATCTTTGCCACAGGAGCGAATGTTTCTGTGTAATCTTCACCAGCAACTTGGTGATTGCCTGCTATTACCAAACGAGCCTTGTACCTTTCGATCGTCCCATCGGAATTGTATTTTATCTTGAATACCCATTTACTGGGAAGTGCCTTTCGTTGAGGGGGTAAGTCAGTTATACTCCAGGTGTTATTGTCCTCTAAGGCAGTAATCTCCTTGCGCATAGCATCCACCCAGCGAGGATCATGGACAGCTTCTTTATAACTGCTTGGTTCAACTCCTGTATCAAGGGCTGCAGCAAAAGCTCGATGTGGAGGGGAGAATTTAGAAAAACTAAGAAAGTGAGTCATAGGATACCGGGTACAAGAAGAAGACGCAGCATGGGTGTTGGCCGTGGGTAGTTTATGTGTTGCAGCCTTATTGCACTGGTAATCTTGCAGATAAGCAGGTGCTTTAGTAGCTCGACGCTCTCGGTGCTGTAGAGTGGGAAGAGACTCAGTAGCGGTGTTCCCTCTATCCAGGCACGACTGGGATGATCGATGACACTGGTCTTCAGCAGCAACAGGTTCAACGGTGCTCCCCCTATCCTGGCACGTCGGGGAATGTTCCTCAATATCAGCAAGTGGTGTGTCCGTCACACTTTCTGCTGGGGCAAGGTCATCAAGACATGGCAACTGTGAGGGCAAGCATGGTGCAGTCTGGTTGCTACTGTCGTGGTCAACAGGATGTTGAAAAGGAAATTCTTGCTCATAGAACCTGACATCGCGGCTTACAAAATATTCTTTAGTATCAAGATCAAATAACTTCCAACCCTTTTGCCCCATAGGGTACCCAACAAAAATGCACCTACGGGAACGTGAAGCAAACTTATCACTGGGCTTTGGGCGCATAGTAGCATAACATAAACAACCAAAAATGCGCAAATAATCATAGTTTATTTTAACACCAAACAGTATTTCATGAGGGCTCTTCCCATCCAAAACCCGAGTTGGTGTTCTATTAATTAAGTGAACTGCGGTCAAGACACTGTCTTCCCAAAAATGAACAGGTAACGAAGCTTGAAACAATAAGGCTCTTGAAACATTAAGAATGTGCCGATGTTTTCTTTCGACACGGCCATTTTGCTCAGGTGTATAGATGCAAGATGTCTGGTGTTGTATACCCATATTAACAAAAATTTGTTGCAAGGAATGAGATTTAAATTCTGTCCCATTGTCAGATCGGATTGTCTTAACTATTTTGCCAAAATGTGTTTTTACCATGGAAAGAAATTTAATGATACGGTTACTGGTTTCATTCTTTTCGGCCATCATATAGACCCAAATTGCTCTACTAAAATCATCAACAATAGTCAAAAAATAATGAGAACCAGAAGTAGAAGGTGCTTTATAAGGTCCCCATGTATCACAATGCACAAGATCAAAACACTCGTTACTACGAGAAACGCTTAAAGGAAACATGGATCGAGTGTGCTTCGCACGAAGACAAACATCACATGATTTATTAATGACTCCCTTGCCAGGAAAACGGGAAACACAAGGAATTAAAGAAACTATGTCATAAGAAGGATGACCAAGCCGCTGATGCCACAAGTCAAGGCTATCTGGTGATTGAACAGCAAACGCAGAAACAACTTTAGGCTGAAACACATAAACACCTTGGCGGAGTTCACCCAAACCAATCTCCTTCTTCAGTACCTGGTCCTGCAAAATACATTCTTTCTCAGTAAACATCAGTTTGTAATCACCATGTCGTAACAGTTGCGAGACAGATATGAGATTGCAACACAAATGAGGGACATATAAAACGTGGTGCAATGTGAAGGATTTATTGATCACCACCGTTCCTGTCTTTTCTGCATACGTTATGGATCCATTCGGTAAGCTTACTGCCAAACGTGGGACTGGAGTGACATTGATCAATGCATCTAAGGAACCTGTCATATGCTGGGATGCGCCACTATCAATAAGCCATTGTAAAAAAGTAGCCTTACCAGTTAATTTATCGCTTGGCTGAGGCTGGTCCACAAGTGCAACAAGTTTATTAATGACCTCTGGTGTTAAGGCCGAGTAAGCAGCAATGGCCGAAGGTGCATCAGGTGGCTGAGTGGTGGTTTGAACAGCATGGGCTTGCTCCTGGATAAAACATCCTCCGAACCTACCTCTTCCACGTCCGCGAGTTCCACCACCTCGAGAAGGAGGATAGCCAAACTTTGCCCAACATCTGGAAGAATCATGATTTGTCTTCCCACAATGTATACACGGGTGTCGGTCAGGAGGTTTATCGAGTGTCATCTGCGGCTTCTGGACATCTGGTCGTGCATTAGAAGTCTGTGTCTGTGCTGCATAACCAACAATATTGCTGCGTTCATCCTGACTGCGGGCAATGGTGCGGTGCGTTTCTTCCTGGGTGACGATAGCATACACCTTATTGACACTTAGTAGTGGTGTAGTGTTCAAAATCTGAGAACGTAAGTTCCCAAATACACCGTCATCCAATCCCATCAGGAATTGATACACTCGAACGTTCTCACTATCAGCACTGATATCCTTGGCATAAAGGCAGTTATCTCCACATGCACATGACCTGTATGTTTTGCTGGCTTCAAGCTCATCCCAGATGGCCCGTAGCTTTGTATAGTACTCGCCTACAGTGCTCCCTTGCTGCCGGATGGATGCTAGACTGACACGGAGTTGATAGTGTCGAGGAAAATTCTGCACCGCATATCTCTCCTTTAAGTCATCCCAGAGATCCTTCACTTGATCAAAACATTTAATAAATGGCTGAAGCTTTGGATCAATGGTGTTATGGATCCACCCATTGATCATGGAGTTACACATTTCCCAAGCTCTCCAATCTGCTTCATCGTCCTTTTCTGGTTTCTTAACATCTCCAGTTACAAAACCAAGTTTATTCTTGGCTCTAAGTGCGTTTTTCATGAGCTTGGCCCAATTATCATAATTGGCTTCCCCTTGAAGCAACACCGTTGTGAGCATGACACCTGGACTATCCGACCCTGCTAGGTAGAATGGAGAACCAGGATCCGATGGCTTCAAGCGAGTGGTGCCTCCAGTCATGGCAAGCTTTCACACTTTCTAATTTTGCGGAAAAAGGAAGGCTCTGATACCAAGATAAAATCTGGTACTCAACCTTGTGATTCTCATTAATTAATAACGTATAAATAGGTTTACAAGGAAACAGAAAATATTAACAAACTAACAGATGGATCCTATAATCTGATACAACACACGCGTAACAAACTCTTAGAAGCGAACAAACTAAACAACCGTGTATTAAGCTAAAACAGAATCTGATATATCTTATCTACAACAAACTAAGATCCTAACAATGAGTGATATTCTCCAACAGAAAAGAAAAAAAAAAATTGACAGAGAAAAGAAAATTTTGACTGACATATAATGTTTCTATTGATGAGATGCACTGAATCTTTAGTGCAGCAATATCACTAAAGATTTATTCGTAATGATCCAACAAATGCAACGCACAAAATACATTAAACCAAACCTCAAATAATAGAGAACAAAACCAAGTTTTATTATCACCAAGTATGTTCATCAATTTGTAAGGGTTGTTCCAGCTTAAAATATTCCACAACCTACACGACCTAGGTCAGGTGTGATGGAGGCATGGAGTCATTCCAAGCATGAGAGGTTTGAGAAGAAAACTATAACGTGGCTTAGTATAAGATTTAATAAAATATAAGGACTTATTGGTTATTAGGAGAAATTGGTTTCCTAAATGCCATAATGTCATATATACAAAACTACTATGTACCATTATATACGGGGTGCATTGGTAGACCTTTCTCCCTTTTACATGTGGTGTCCACCCTAATACAGCCACGTAAAATCTCATTCGGTTGAAGAAACTTGGATTGAATCATCGTCCTTAGCATTTATAATAAAAGCAAAAGACATTCTGAACTAAATTCATAATAAAATCCATGGAAAACTTCAATATATGATTATAGCAAGTGGAGGACTTGACCATCACGAGTCTTTGTACCACTATGGAGTGTGCATGAAGCATCAGATCTGGATTTTTTATGTGAAAAAAATAAATATGAAATAATTATATGAGAAATTATAATCATATAAAAGTGAATCAAAAATAATAATAAAAGAAAGTTAGAGAAACAATATTAAAATAAATAATTGTAAAATTATAACCGTTTATTCATTATTGTATGATTGTAATGTTTACGCGTCATCGTATTATCATTTTTGTACACATTCATTTCCTGAAATATGAGCTATGAAACCAAGTTCTTCACAGCTTTTGATGAAGTGCCCCAATAAGTTGGCAGAGAGAGAGAGGGAGGGGTGGAAATGGGAAAGTGGGTTATTATCGATGATAAAATGCACTGCTTTCCGTCACATGAATAGGTACGCGTCCCGAGCAAATTAAAATGGAAATATCCCCTAGCTAGCAATTCTCCTCTGGGCACATATATCTATCATATCATATTGTAGAAAGGACCGTTAAGCCATTTTTTTTTTCTTTCCTACATCACCACTAACACATTCTCCTCCTCTTTGGCTTAATAAATTAATCCATGTTTAGAGTTTATTTTTTATTTTAAATTTATCCACCAATGTTTGGAAGAACGAGCCAAAATTGCATATAACAACCAAAAGCTCCAGCTAGTATTAGAACGTATTATATTTGACTAGTTGGCTTCTGTTGAAGATAAACCTAATTCAGATTCTATTCCATTTTTATTCCGGGCTAAATCTTGCCCAATAACATGTAACCTCAATCATAGAACAGGCTTATCTTTTAATTGTTCTTCTGCTTTTTCTTTATTTCATCAGAGAATGAGGTTTATATATACCCTATTCAATGGTCTAGCCCGCTAGACTAATTAATCTACGCAAGTCTAGTATCCGAATGATTCTTCGACCACGTACGAAACAACTATCATAGCTATTTTTAAAATTTCATAATAATAATTTGATTCAATCAGCAAATTACATAATCATCATGAATGTCCTTATTCCTTAATTTTAATATATCATCATTTTAATTAAAGAAATATAAAATTATTAATATATCCTTCACTTTACAACTTAAATTTTTTTATTGAATTGTTTTATATGTTATTAGAGTCTTTGTGGTCACAAATTTGATCACCATTTGATCCTTCAAATCGAATAGGCTTATATGGGAAAGAATGTATTAGAAAAATATAATGAAAAATCTTATATTTCTAACATTTGAATGATGAAAAATCCTTTTTGAATAATCTTTGAAGGTAATAATAAAATCTTATATAGTGAAAAACATACTACTTTATTCAACTGCGTATCATGTGCGTAGATATATACATCGTTTCTTCTTTCTTGTTTGTTATCAAGATATTTTGGTTCTTTTATTATTTCGCCTTTTCTTGCAAAGGCATGTGAATGTTCGGAGAGACACGGAGACTGTTTGCATTAACTTAAGGATATCCCAAATTCGACACTTGTTTTAATTAGATCATTAGGCCACCTTATACGATACATCTTATATTCTTAAACTGTCACGGATTCAGGAGGGTGACAATTGAATCAAATTCTACGGGTTTATGATTAACCTTCTTCACTAGATGACAAACATGCCAAGTGCTCTGCACATGAATTACTTTTGTGTCCTAAATCTTTTCATGTTGCCGCTTTTGTTTTTTTGACTCAGATGCCAATATATGTAACTTATGAAGTTGAATCAGTCATGTTTTAAAATAAAAGGCAGAATCTTTGGGTGAAGGAATAATATCACTTGCACATTTATTATATTCATATATAATTATTAACAATCAACATACACGTAATTTTATTTCATATCAAAAAATGTCTACCTAAATTCAATTAGAGTCATTTATATATGTCAAATACAAAAACTACATGAATAGCAGTACTTGTATATAAGTAGGTATTGAGAACTATTAATTTCAGTTTTCGGTGTGATTGAGGTGAGAACGGAATTAGTGCCTTGGCTTGATTAAGTAATGCAGCTAAATAGCTAATGAATGGGATATGAAAAGGCAAAAGCATGGAATGCATATTCTCATGTTTCATTTAATATGGTCAGTTTATTTGAGACCATATCATGTTATAAACAAATTAGAAAGAAATTATAGAGCACCTTAAGCTAGATAATTAATTGAAAAATTGAATGTAAAAATATAGAAGTTAGAAAAGAGATCTATTATTTTTTAAAAATATAAAAAAAACTAAGTCATACATACTTAAAATAATATGATCTAATTTAATAAATAATTAGGATAAATGAATACAAAATGATTATGTATATACAGACATATACTATCTCTTATCTCCATTTTCCTTTGATTTGTGGTGCTCAGGTTATTGGATTGAGTACGTAGTCATGTAACCGATATTTAATCTTATAAATAAAAACGGCATGGCATGGGAAGTAATATAAAGCCATGCTTGGGGATTTACATAAGCAGCTGAAGAGTTTATAGAAGTTTCAATATTGGAAACTATGCCCACTTACCGCATTTGTAAAACCACGACATGGGAAATTGAGGACAATGGGCACCGCTCATTTTTCTCTCTTCTAATTTAATTAAAATATTTATTTTCTTTCCCTTCCTTTTTCCTTTTTAATCTTTTTGCCCTTTAAATGTTAAATAATGTGATACGCCGGTTGCAGCTACTTTTGACTAGCATACTTTTAAAATTAATATGTGTGCGAATTAAACTATACATTTATATAAATGTAAAAATGTTTATCCTTTTAAATGACACAATTTATATTCTTTCACTCTCACAAAGAGGTGGGACCACACCTTTATATTTTTCTGTCCACTCTCTCTTCTCCTTTATCTATCTATTTCTCTTACTTAAAATAACACAATTTTACATTCTTTAAAATGATACACACTTGTTATCAAAAAAAAAAAAAAAATGATACACACTTTTCCCTTATATAAATTAGTATTAACTTAGTTTTTTTTTTTGGGTCCTATAATCTGAAAGATAATAAACATAAATAGGTGCGTGGAAGTGATTGTGCAGATCTGCAATGCATGTGATTGAAATGAAATAGGAGAAAAAGGGTTTACTTTGTGTAAGCGACACAAAAAATATTTTTGTGCAAGTAGTTTTTCCCATGGTAATCCTCATCGTGGGATGGCAAGTTGACCCCATTTTTTTTTACTATAGATTAGTATATTATAAACGGCTTCATGAGGCTTCTGTTATTACTATGATTATGTACGAGCTTTGTTACTGAACTAGAGAGTTTTGGCGAGAGCCTAGAAGGAAAAGCATTATGCGCACCTTTTTAAGGAATTAATATCTGCGAGCACTATGGTTGATTCCACTAGCTTGGGGTGGATGGAGGCTTTATGGTGAGGTCTTCAAGACAACAATCAATGATCTTCGCATAGAACATTGTAAATCGTTGGAATATATAGAGATTGTAGAGTCAATACTCAATCGGGTACTATTGATTGGGGGCATTCATGTGATGGTGCATTTGTTATTTATAGCATAGCACACATATCATGGTGGTCCAAACTTTGAATATTTTTCCTTTTTATGATGGGGACATCCAAAGTTTGTATATATGATCGTTAAAAGTTGTATATAACATTGAGCATGTGCAAATCGATTTAGAGTTTGCTTCTCTTAAGCAGTTCAGATAGAACCGATCGATAGACAACAAGCACAATCCCAGGTCCAATTGAGAATTTAGTATCTCGAGCATAGGCATACAAATATTGGTGTATGGAAGTTTCTTTACGCTTCCTATGTTTGCCCTTTCTGAAACAAGAATACCACTTTGCATGGCAAGTAGCTATTTTGATAACAATGTTAATAAAAAAATTCTATTGGAAAAATTGTAGCAGAGCATGTAAAGCGTGCTATAAAGTTGATCTCCAAATTCAGATAGTTATCTTCTCGGATTGCATGCACATATATACCATCTGATTGACCTTGTATTAAATAAAAGTGCTGTCCATTAATGGAGCACAATCAAATGAAATAGAGTTATTTAATTAGATAAATAAACATCTTGACTGAATGAAGGAAACATATATGCATCACATATAGGCATATATATATTACTAGTATATATTATGAGATCTATTATCTCATATTGTATGAGATAATTATTTCTCATATACAATAACAGATAACGCAATATTACAAATGATATATTGGGAAGTAACCCTATAATATATATGGGTACACGAATTTAATTCGGGCTCTGTGATTAAAAGAGAATGAAATAGTTACTACCTATGAAGCATCAACACTTCAAAAACTCTAATGTGTCGTATCCGACATTTCCCTGACACTCTCCGACACTCTAACACGCATTATAGAAATTCAAAAAAATGTTTAAATGTTGCGTTGTGTTAAGTTTTTAGTTCTAACTGTTAGATTCATTGGGTTACGATTACTATTTTATTGAGTTTAATACAAATATTTGGGATATGTTATGTTTCTTTGCAAAATTGATGAATATTATAAGTTTAGTTTCATTTTTTTGTTAAATTATTGAATATTAAATATAATATACACTACATAAATTAAAAATATTATTTAATATCAAAACGTGTCCTAACAAATCAAAATCTAACATTTTTTAAAATTAACGTGTCGAAGTGTCGTATCGTGTCACGTATTCCGTGTGAGTACGAGTACTATATAAGTTCGTACTCAATAGTCAATACTCAATACCCATACACATTGCGTATAACTTACGCAGGGGATAATGGAAGGTTAAGATAGGCCATCATATAAACTACAATGAAGTAAAAGTGCCATCAAGCTTATTCATAATAAATATGTACTTGGTCTGTTTTCAAATATATATTATTTATTTATTTTTTCAAAAAATCTAATTTATTTCATCTTTCGTTTTAAAAATAAAAAAGTCGTGCTTTTTTTTTAATGCAGAACGGTCATTAGAGAACATTAATAAATCACGAATATAATTAAGTTAAATGTAATAAATTTTTTAAAAAAAATAAGAATTATAAATAATATTTTTAATTCCTACAAATTTTAAATAATGTTCAGACCAAGATAAATGAATTCGAATAGTTAATGTTCGATCCAAGATAGAAGGACCGAGTGATTGCTTGAACTCGATCCCTCAAATGTTCGGTGTCTGCGAAATAAGAGGTGGCGATTTAGACAGGTTACAACGCGCATGTTAGTGTTTGCAATAGGTGGAATAATGCACAAATGAGAAGATTAATGTACGAGTCCTATATATAGGCAATCACGGAGAAAGTTTTAAAATGTATGCAATGAAGCGAATGGTTTCTTATATCTATCGTTCATCCCAATGAATCCTTTGAAATATCTTGAAAAAAAAAAAATCATCCGTCCTAACTAAAAAGGGAAGCACATAACAATGTAGTCAAATGTTATTGTACAAAAGAAATCAAGAGAATATTCTCATATAGACGTTTTGTCCTGATATGAATGTGGGGCATCTAAAGGTTACCTGAGTGTAAAAATAACCCGTCTCAAAAATAAGGAAAAATATTTTTCCCGAATTCAATTTTCATATTGTGATCTTTTTATTTATATGTGAATTTTTTTTAATAAATGTGGAAACACCACTAATTGAGTCACAACATGAAAATTTAATTCTCATATAATATGAGAAAATCAAACCCCTATTAATAATATCAGAAAAATATTTCTGCAGTTAATGCAGATAAATTATTTGTATTTACTTCTAAAACGACGTCGTTTTGGGAGTGAAAGATTATAAAATTATAATTATAAAGACTATAATAACCTTGAAATAAATTAAAAATATAAAAGTACCATTATTTCTGTCTCAAAACGACGTCATAAAGAATTTATTACAGATAACTTATCTTGCGATGACTGCAAGAAAAAATAATCCTAATAATATATGACAGTCGATTCGAACTTCTTGCTTCATATTTGGCTTGTTATAACGCAACTACTTCATTCTCAATTCATAAATAGAATAAAAACAAAAAAGAATCTGTTTGATTTTTTTTTCTTTGAGATAAACTGTTTGATTTGTTAAAAATAAAAAGGGTAGTAAGAAACTATATTGTATTATTAAAATAATTTAAATTTTAAATAAAAAATATTTTAAGATAATATATAGTTAAAATTATTACCTAAATCAAATTGAAAATAAGTTTTATCGTGTGTCTATCAATATGGGATAAAATTATTTTCATCGACTCCAAAATTGTATAGTTAGAACTTAGAGGGTTAAGAGAATGTATTTCCAAAAAAAAAAAGAGGGTTAAGAGAATTAATCAAGGGTATTATTAGTAAAATTTATATAACAAGAAATAAAAAAATTAAAATACCTTTTTTTAATTTCCTCAATCTCTCAAATGAAGTAGTTTTAGGATTGATATATGGAGATAATTTTATTTTAAGTTGATGGAGAAACAATAAATCTGAAAATATTTTTTATTATATTTTTGAACTTTATTATACGAAATAAATATATTACATCAAATTTTATATTACTTTATCTAATATTTATAAATCTGTTGTACATTAAATAAAACATAACATAAATATATTATTATATATTTTATGTTATTTATTTAAATATTTATATATATTACAGGATAGATATCATAAAATTTCCATCTTCTTACTTGCTCATCAAATAATTAACAATATAAAATTTTATCCTAGACTTAATCACTTCAACTATTTTATTTTATTTGCATTATTTCTCAAGACGTGTCAACACTCAACACTTAAAAGAAAAGGTGTTAATTTAAGGGGCATGGCACGCGGCGAGGGAGTAGAACTGTAGAACCATTGCTTTCTAATTTATGAATGGTAAACAAGAAAGGTAGAACTGTTTTGCATTTTAAATGACATAATATTATATTATTTTAAGAGAGATATAGACATAAAAAATTTGAATTTTAAATTAAAAAAATCATTCACTTTCTCTTTCTCATAATTTCTATTTTTCTGTGTTTATCTCTCTCCTACAATGTCATAACTTATGTCATTTAAAATGACAAACACCAAACCCAACAACCAATAATAATTGTGAAGAAGGAAAATCGATCTTTTTATGTGTTGTTAATATAATCAGGTCATATAAGAAGATTTTAAATATGAATAATCAAATAATGGTGATAATTGTATAATTTTCTATTTTTATTTATTTTCTCTATCTTCTTTTATCATTATTGATTTTTTTATATAATTAAATTTCTTTTATATAACATGATCATATTAATTAATACTTAAATTATTCATTTCCCTAACAAGGTCTTATTCGATATTACCTTTTTACTAAAAATATCCATATTTTATAATAAAAAAAGGGCGTTAATTTAAAGAGTATGGCACACGGAGCAGAACCATTGCTATCTAATTTATTAATAAGAAACAGTAAATAATAATTGTGATAAAGACAGCAGTGAAATAATTCATCCGTTTTGACTCTGACACACACTTTTCTTAATTTCATTCAATGGCGTGTTCGCAAAGCAGTGAAATAAATCACCCCACAATAGATATGGGTACCGTTGGAGAATGGAGATATACGAATTTAATTCGGGCTCTGTGATAAAAAGAGAATTGAGTAGTTACTGGTTACTGGTTACTGGTTACTACTTAATAGTCAATCTCAATACCCATACGTACATTGCGTATAACTTATGCAGGGGATATTGGAATGTTAAGATAGGCATCACATAAACTACAATCAAGTAAGTAAGGGTATCTTTGAATGAGTTTTTTTTTCTCTTCTTGACAAGCTATTTTTTTTAAGAAAAAAAAAATATTTCTCATTGTACGTTTATTTGGATATCTAATTAAAAAAAAAAAAGTAAAAGTAATTTTTTTTTTCAAAAATTAATATTTTTTTTAAAAATCCAAATAGTTTTAACTTTTATAAAAAATATTTCTAAAATAAATAAAGTATAAAAATTACTTTTTTTAAAAGGCCAGACAAACAAATTCTAAAAATGCCATCAAGCTTAAACATAATAAATATGTTCTTGGTCTCTTTTAAAATAATATTTTTTTAAAAACAAATAACTTATTTCGTCTGTCGTTTTAAAAATAAAAATGTCGTGAATTATTTTTTCTAAATATAGCCCAGTATAATGAAGCAATAATATAATTAAGTTAAACGCAAAAGGAGAGGTTATACTTACCAATTTATGATCTTTACTGTCTGAATTGGATTGATTTTGAAACAAAAATTATTCGATTCAGTTTTTTCTTTTTGATTATTTAATCATCTATTTAATTTTGATTTTTTTAAATCAGATCCAATTCAATCCAATTTTATTAGGTTTGAACTGGATCGATTTTCGGTTTTTTCACAAATCTTAAGATTTTAGTCATATAAATCACTAGTTATATCAAAATAAAGTCATTTAAAGTTACAAATAACTCAAACTAAAATATCATAATAATAAATATTATATTATTTTATCTAATGTTTATAAATCAGTTTACATTAAATATTACATAACATAAAATATATAATAATAAATTTTATGTTATTTATTTAAATATTAGGGCAGAATACATTTATCATCATAAAAATTTATCACATTTACAATCAACCTAATCACTGTTGGTTTTTTTCAATATAATCGTTATAATTTATTAATAATTAATAATTAATTAGTAAGAGCGACCCAATAATTTTTAATAAATTATAACTGTTAGATTGATGAAAATAAATGATAATTAGATTGGTTATAAAGATGATAAATTTTAATGGTGGTGAGTATATCTATTTTCTTAAATATTTATATATATTAAAGGATATATATCAGATATTTTTTAGCTTTTTTCCTTGTGAGTCGAATAATTAACAATATAAAAATCTATCCTAGACTTAATCACTTATACTGTTTAATGGTATTTGCATAATTTCTCAAGACGTGTCAACAGTTAAATAAAAGAGTGTGGATTTTTGGATCATTGCACACGGCGATGGAGTATAAGTATAGAACCATTGCTTTCCAATTTATGAATAAGTAATAGAAAATAATAACTTTGTGGATGACAATTTTTCTAAATTCAGTTTTTTTTTAATTTTTGTTTTGGGAAACATAAATGGATAGAAATAATGTTTGATATAATTAATTTTTTATTTTTATTTTCAAAAATGAATCGGTTCAATTTATGTGCTGAGTGGGAGAAAAAATAATAAAAGAATTTTTGTTTTTTTTTTGTTTTCGGTTATAAAATAAGAAATATTTATCTCTCTCAATCACTCTCTACCACTACCATCATAACCACCACTACCATCTTGTATGACCACCGTCGTTATTGTCACCGCCCAGATGCCATCGCCACTTCCACGCCACCGTTATATCACTATTACTATCTTCACTAACCACTGTCAATAATATCATCGCAATCACTATTGTCACCCTTATTATCACCAAAATCATTACAATCATTGTCGTAACCATTACCGTCACTATCCACTATCAATCTATCATCATTCTGCTACTGCTATTGTTACATGTTATGAAACATTTAAAAAAAAAATTTATTTTAAAGAATAAGAATAGAAAAAAAAATATTTCTTTTCAAAAATAATACCAGAAAATAGAATTTTATTATGCACATCCTAATTGTGATCAAGACAGCAGTGAAGCGACTCGGGACAATGACCATATTATTATTTTTTGGGCAAAATTTTACTTGATTGTCATGCTTGAAATTTTTTTTTGCAAAATGACACGTCATAATTTCGCTGGTCTGACAAGCGGGAATTGACTGAACACGTGTCAGCGTCTGAATGGTCAACCATTCTCGTTGGGCTGCCCAGCTAGAATGACAGAATGCTGACACGTGACAAAAGTACAGATATCCAGAGAATGCATGTACTTTTGCCACGAGTCAGCATTCTGTCATTCTAACTGGGCAGTCCAGCGAGAATGGTTGACCATTCAGACACAAACATGTGTCCAGTCCATTCTCGCTTGTCAGACCAGCGAGATTGTAACATGGCATTTTTGACAAAAATTTTGCCAACACGTAACAATAAAGTAAATTTTCATTAAAGGAGTGAGGCAATATTCATTGTCCCAAGCGACTCATCCGATTTTACCTTTTCCTTAAAAAGTATCCATATTTTTTTTTTAAAAGGCGTTAATTTAAAGAGTGTGGCACACGGAGCAGAACCATTGCTTCTAATTTATTAATAGGAAACGGTAAATAATAAATGTGATGAAGACAGCAGTGAAATAATTCATCTGATTTGACTTTTAATTTACTTCCCCCCTACCCTTTTTTTATTTTTTTACTTCACTCAATGGCGTGTTCCCAAGGTTACCTAGCCTATCCGTCACCTGCTGGAATAAACACCATATGAAGTCATTCATGTATCGTCAATTATTGTTCTTCACTTCTTGTATGTTGTTTCTTTCTTTTTTTACCGATGTGTAACTTGCATTTAAATTAAAGATTAAAGCAATTCATCTCAGCCCCCACAAAAGGTACATTCAATTCAGCATTGTTCATTTCGCTTAATTTTTGCAATAGGGGGAATATGGGGAATACCATCTAGCGTATGTAATTGGGTGACCGGTGACCACTGACTACTTGGAATATATTACGTTGTACCCTATGATTCTATCTAATCCTAATGGAAGCGGTTAGGCTTGTCCTTAATACCAAACACAATCCTTCGTGGCATGGCAGCCCTCTGATTTGCTCATTGGTCTCTTCACTCGAAGATTTTCTCATTCAGTCCCAATACCTGCGAGAGAATTGCACTTATTCCCACGTCTCACAACATATTCCTCCGCTACGTGGCATGCTTTCCTAAGTATAAGTTCGTTAGTGTTAGTGAAGCGGTGAGATTACTGGCTGCTTCACCGCTTTTCTTTCTTGAAATTAAAGAAACAAAAAAAAGTTTATATTGAGAAAGAAGCGGTGGAATACTACACAAGAGTGCGCTGCCGCTTGTGGTTGTGCTGTTCGAGGCCATTTGCCTTGGAACGGGCCTGGATTCTCTCAACTAACACCTCACTGCTCCACTTCCACTTCCTCCGGTTCCCTCTTTTTTTGGGTTAATGATTCAAGTCTGATAAGAAAGAAGAGTAAATACCGTTTTGGTCATCAGAGCAAATTTTATCATACCCGTTTTAGTCTCTAGTAAATAAAAAAGCTCATTTTGGTCTCTCAGAAATTTAAAATGGACTCATTTAGTTGAAATCGTGGTCCCTCACAAATTCAAAAAAGACCCATATTAGTCCCTGAAAGGACTAAAATGGGTCCATTTTGAATTTCTTAAGAACCACGATGAGCTTTTTTATTTGCTAAGGACTAAAGCGGGCATCGTGAAATTTGCTAAGAACCAAAAAAAATGTATTTACTTTAAAAAGAAATATAAACCAACGTTATTGAAAAAAAAGTACTTCAATCATTTCATCATTTTAAAATTAAATACTGAAAAAATCTAACACATGCTCTTGTCTACTTTCTTCTTTCTACTTTCAGTTTCCTATAATCTATAGAATTACTATCATTTGGTTAAACAAACTTTTTTTTGACTCATTTTATATAATTAAATACATATTGTATCACTATACAAAAATTAGGATATTTTGTAGAATAAAATTCAGTAAAACCCACTTTATAATATTAATAACCATTTTTTTATTAAGTTCAGTGGCACGTAGGCAGAGAGCATCACCCACGGTAACTGTGCTGCAGTGCATGTGGTTCAAGTAAAAGTTATAAACGTGCGCTCACCAAGCACATTTTAGATGCAACGAGAATAGGTCTTTTTTTATTAAAAAAATAATTATAACAACAAGGAATTAAGGATAGTATAATTTTTTTTTATATTTGATAAAAAGTACCAAATAATCGATATATTCTCGTAATATCAAAAATATCTTGGCGCTCAGTTCTGTGTGCAAGCCGAAAACCAAAAGTTTGATGTAAAAATTATAATTATTTCCTTTTTTGCCGTTAGCTTTACCCGGTTGGAATTTGGAGAAAAGTGAAGGGGCAAAATGATGATTTCCCAACACAACCGGCGTGGCATTTAAAGACGAGAAAAGCGGGAGTCTAAGTTAAAAAGGACGAGCAGTTTAGTGTTGAGAGGCACAAGAGAGAAGGGGAACGTCAAAAAACTGAAAATGAAGGCTTCACTGTGATAGACAAATCAAGAGAGAGAGAGAGTGTGTGTGTGAAAATGACGAAGGAGAACTTGGAAAAACACATTAAGAAGCAGATGGGATGCATGACAGGTTTCCTTCAAATCTTCGATCGTCACCACCAGATGATCGCCGGAAAACGCATCTACTCGCCCAAAAGGCTCCCTCCTTCTCCGCCTCCGGTAACGAACTAGTAATTCATTTAATTTATGTCCATTTCACTCTTGTGCTCTTTCCTTATTTGACCATTTCGTGTCTTTCTTTTTTAGGAAACTCATTCGTCGCCTGAAACAGACATATGCGATGGATCTCCGGCGGAATCATCATCACCGGAGACAGAGATAGAAAAAACTCAAGCTGTAAAGTTGTCTCCTCTTCTTCCACTTCCAGTTTTGCAATTCAATGAAGGAACGAGGTCTTCCTGGAAGTTCTCCAGAGAATCTCCGAGACTATCGTTGGATAGCAGAGCAGTTGTGGATGCCAAAGGAACCTTCCACCCGAGAGAGGCGGATAAGCAGCAGCAACTGCAGCGGCGATCCACCACCAGTGTCGTTGCAAGGCTCATGGGGCTTGAGGATTCGGATCCTCAGCTACGAAGATCCGCTTCCGAATCCAGGGTTTCCAGAGATCTACCCCAACAGTATCGTTTCTTCGACACCACCAACAACTTCCAGTTAAAGCAACAGCATGTTGATAATAATAATGGCAGAGCCTCAGATCCAAACGCGAAAGCAGAGCCTGCAAGGGGAATAAGACAAAAGAAGAGTTTCTACGATTCCGCTGACTTTTTCCCAGACCCGAAGCACAGTGTTTCTGTGTACGGAGAAACGAAGCTGCGAGGGATCGATGAACCTTCCAAGGATCTCGACACTATGAAGCAAATCCTCGAGGCCTTGCAGCTCAAGGGCCTTTTGCATTCCAATAAATCCGTAACTCAAACCAACCACAGGAACTTCGTCTTCGACGGAACCATATCCGGGAACGATTCTCCCATTGTTGTTATGAAGCCCGCAAGATCTTCCGGTTTGTTTAATCGAACCGGAAATGATTCTCAACCAGGACCTCGAGCTCGCCGCAACAACGAAACCCTTCCTGCTAGACCGGAAACAGATCGAAATGCCAGAGGCAGAAATGTGAACTCGCCCACGCGCAGCCCGAACCGGATGAGGAAAGTGAATGATGGTGTTGAACCCAGAACCGGAGTTTCTCATACTCCGGTTCATTCATCCAAGTTAAACTCGAGAAGCAATGGACCTGGTCAGCAAGTAACAAGTAGATCGCCGAGGATGAGAAAAGCGGTCACTTATCAAAAGGAGGAGAAGTTGATGGTTATGGCAGAGGATGAATCATCCAACGTTTCAGAAAGCAGCTTCAGCATTTCTTCATACACCGATACAGAGGTATGCAAAACTAGACTCCTTTTATTTATTTTTTATATTTCAAGTTCATTACAAAATAAATAAAGTTTTATATATATATATATATTTGGAACATATTAATAATCAAATTACCTTATGTACTATTATACGATATCGATCTTCCTATATTGATAAAGGTAAAAACTTTGGATTCATACTAGATTTGTGAAGAGTTTTACCTTTTATAGCTGTGTAAATCTAACCGCGAGATTTCATTTACAATATAAAACCAAGACCTAAATTTTATAATGAGAATGAGATGAATTTTGTTTGCGTTTCAGAGGTTTAAGATGGAGGAATACAGGGAAGGGAAGAATCTGTTGCAGAGGTGTGATGAGCTGCTGAACAGCATAGCGGAAATGACGGCAGCGGCGGAGCAACAACCGAGTCCAGTATCGGTACTTGACTCGTCGTTTTACAAGGACGAGTCGTCGAACTCACCATCCCCGGTAATGAAACGGTGCATTGATTACAAAGGTCAGTGAACAACACAGTGGTTTTATTATTATACTCGTACAGACATAAGTCATAATCATTGCTTGGGCACTCGCTAGCATTAGGTTGTGGTTTTAGTCAGAGGAATTTAATATTGGTGGTGACGTCTTGATAGGTAAGTTTGGGGTAGGCATGTTTAGGCCTTTTAAGCACCCACTTGTTCTTTCCTTTCCTTCACAACACCATTTACTGTTGCTGGACAGTTGATGCTTTGTCCTCACTCCCCTATTTACTATACTCCTCGGGAGAATTAAGAATTTTCATCTCCTCCAGTGCCAAGTGCCAGTGGTGGTGAAAATCGCATCCCATCCTACGTGGACCAATCATTTGATACTAGGGGCTATGAATTTGGTTGGTTCATTGACTACGTCAAAAGTTTACTTGTACAATCACGTGGGGGTGATGGCCATCATCGGTAATGCGACCTTTATGTTTCGATACTAGTGTCTCTGGACTCCCTAGTCGAGAATAAATTTTTTTGTAATTTTGTGATAGTGGATAAAAATATCTTATTATTTAAAAACAATTAAATAATAATTGATCAGATGATATTATATTTTTTTGTACAAATATCACTGAAGAAATGATAGATACATTAAATCTTCTCATTCAATTAAAGATTTATTCGCAATTTTTTTTTCTTCGAACATACCCTACTTACTTTTGTGAGATCGGTTTTGAGACTAATTTAAAGTGCGAGAGACGAGTGGGATAAAGATTTTAAGTTCTTGTTCATTTTCATGTGGTATGTGAATATTGAGCCAAGATCTTTTTCATTTCACTACTTGCAGAAAAATAATATAAATTATTATTAAAGTTCTCACTTAACACGAGAACTCAGAAATAAACCAATACTTCAATTCACCCGTATTCACTGTTTGTGTTAAATAATCACAATCAACAAAATTAAAAAAAATTTAAAAAAATTAACTGTCCCCTTAGTACGAAATTGAAATAAGCAATATTGTGTGTGGCGAGGGTGGTCGACAGTTGATAGACAGATAGTGACAAAAAGGAATATACGAACAGTGTAGGAATCTTCTTCTTTTTTTCTTGATATTAATGAGTGAGTTGGGTGAAATTGCAGATCAAGCAGCGGAGTCAGAAGATGATGTGTGGAGTGCAGCTTGGTGTTGCAGCGAAGCCATGTCCGAGGATAGCGATTTCGTTTATGTTTCGGAAATACTGCATGCTTCTAATTACTTGCTGGCAGACAGCGACCTTTTTCTGTTACTGGAGAAGCGGCAGTACCTCAAGGGGAACGACACCTCCAGGAGCTCCACTTTCCAAAGACGGTTGATCTTCGACACCATTCACGAGATCCTCGACCGGAACCGGCGTTTTCCGCCGTGGAAGGCGGTTTCCTGGGCGGAGAACACGCAGCTGTTGCGTCGGATCTGGTCGGAGTTTCGGAGGATCCGAGATAGGGAGGAGTCGGAGGACCTGTTCGCGGTGATATGCGGTGTGTTGAGGAAGGACATGGCGGAGGACGCCACCATGAATGAATGGGGAGAATGCCCCGTGGAGATGGGGGATGTAGTGCTGGACATCGAACGCTCCGTATTCAAAGATCTCATCGTCGAAACCATTCGAGATCTCGCGTCGTTTAAGGGACAAAGACAACGTAATAAAATCGCGGCGCTTCGTAGGAAGTTGGTGTTTTGAAACTAGAATTAGGGAGCGAAAGGAAAAAAAAAACAAAACAAAACAAAAAGGAAAAGGAAAGCGAAGTGAACAAATAACACATGAAAATAAGGAGGTTGCTTTGTTCACATTTTTCGCTCGCTCGCTTCTTTAACTTTGTTTGCTAGCAACTTGCAGAGGCATGTTTTACGCTCCTTTCTAAGTAGTACTCTACTCTCTACTCACTACTCTCTAATGTTTTGTTTGGTGGAGTCGGGAGTTTTAAACCTGAAATCCAGGCAAGTTTAACAATGAAGATTTCCATTAGTTTAGGAATATAAAATGTTTGATGATTACAATGTGGGGACTGGTGAGTGGTTAGAAGGATGGAAATGTCAATGAGTAAGATCTCAAGCCTGATATTTCAGCACTAATCATTTTTGTTACCAACTCGCGAGCAAAACTAGTGGGGGCACGAAATAAAAGGCGTGGACGAAGCGTCAGCAATCTTTGAATCAAAGATGAACTAGCAAAGCAAATCAATTGGCAAATTTTAGAACTAGTGTGAAGACCTTTTTGGTGCCCACTTCAAGAAACAGACTAAATGATTTTTTGGTACGCCGTAAGCCGTAAGAAATAATAAAATACATACTGAGTTATTAGACAATGAAATTATTTAGCGGTTTTTATTTTAGACAATGATTGTTTGATTATGACACGATAATATATCTTTCATACGACAAAAAGTCTTAAATAGATTATTTGGAGACAATTTTTTACTTATTTAAACATTGAATTTCTACTTTTGAAGCTTTGTGGTTCTGGTGAACAAACACCTCAACAAAAACATGGGATTACTGAGATATAGTGGCACTCTTTAAAAAGCTAGAATGCTTTTCACTTTTAAAAGCGTTGTTACAATCACGGCAAAAAAACTCCTAATACAATTGAAAATGCATTCCACATGGACAAAGTAGGATGTATTTAATTCGTAAAAATGTTTTTGTTTTTTGTTTTTATTAATAATTATAAAAACTTCACTTTGTTTTGTTTTGTTTCTTATTTTTAAAGATTTGTATAGAAAATGATATTTAGTTTATCATTAATGCCTGGAAAATGATTACAAATTTAGAATAGAGTATGAGGATATTTAATAATCTTTTAAAAAAAAAAGTCACATTTGGTTAATTAGAAATGGTGTAGAATAAATGTTAGTATGTTTGGATGTCATTATTAAAAAGGAATAGACATTCATTTCCATAATTAAACCAAGAATATTCATTCTCATTATTATAATTGATAAGTTTGAAAGAATCATATATAATTACATTTCATTTACTAAACATTTTATTTACTATCATCTTCAACCAGTAATATATTCCCATTATTATTATTAATAAAGAAAATGGGTATCCTCTATTATCATCCGACATCATTAGGGGTGTAAATGAGCTAGGTCGACTTATAGGAACCTACGACCTCACTTATATTAGGTCAATATTGACCTATTATAAATAGTCAAATAGAACAAGCCTATATTTTTTAAAAAACCTATTTATAAAGCAGGTCATAGACTTTTTCATATATATCGAGCCTATAAGCCTATAGGTTGCGTATATTATATTATTTATTTTAAATGAAATAAATAAAATTATTATTTTAGTTATTTTTTTAATAATTGAATATTTAATAGGTTTAAACATGCTAACATGCCTAAGCAAGGCTTTAATTTTTTAAGTATAAGTCAAGTCATAATTGTAATTTAGGCCTACACAAGGTTCACACTAAATTTTTTTTTACACAAACATGACTTATTTAAGTAAAAGTCTAATCTATCCTAACCTATTTTCACCACTAGTAATTGCTCCATATTGCCATATTGCTGTTATCTGCATCACTGTCACCAAAGTCATTGTTGAAGTTATCCCCCACCATCCTCGCCACCTTACCATTCATAACATCATTCCCAGTGCCACCGTTATTATTGCCACAACTACCACCAACAACAATTATTTATTTTATTTTGACAGTTCAATACCGATTAATTGAAGAATAATGTTGTTTCTTTTACGGACATCACGCTTACTAGGAGACACACCAATTAATTCGGTATTAAAACTCCTTTAATGCCTATTTTTCGATTGGGAATTGCCATGACAATTGACAAGCGTGGATAAGGAGGTATTGAGAGCTTGGGTCCTCTATGTCTCAACATACCCTACCCCCCCTGTCTTTGTTAACTGACTCAACTACATGTTCAAATACTCCGGAATGACTTGCTCTGCCACTCCACTCACACATGTTCAGATTAACATATCAACCTGTTGTGATGTTAATGAAAAAAAAAAAAAAACTGACTTTTGAATTAATTCGAATTCCCTTCTTTTATAATGGTTTCTAAATATAGAATTTTTCGTTCCAAATAAAATTAAATCATTTTCTACTTTTAAAGATTTCAAACACACTTTAATAAAATTAAAAGGACAGATTATTTTATCTACTTCTTTTTTTGTCTATTTTTGCCTACCACTCTCCAACATCATTGTATCATAATCAACTGATCTAATGATATTGGAGAGTGATAGGCAAAGGTAAATAAAAAAATAAATATATAAAATAACCTATCTCAAAATTAAATCATTCTTTAGTTGGTTCTAACATCTCAATGTAGATAGATATATACAATGAGAAGAAGTACTAGATGCAGGAACAATAATTCCTACTGTTATCATTCTCCTTTTTCCATCCTCAATTAGAGAAAAGTTTATGCGCTCCAATACCACAGAGTACTCGGTGCTTTTTTTATCAAATATAATAAAAAATAACACTTTTATATTACCCTTACCTTTATATTTATTTCCACTCATATCCCATATTTTTTTTTTCTCCCTCAATTATAGTAGGATAGGTACAACTTCGAAGTTATTCGTTTCTGCATTCGATCATTATATGCTACAGCATGCCCTTCACCAAGAAATGCGCACTATTATTATGAAGCACAGGTTCAGTCTTAGTGGGGATGTGATTTGGATGGGACTTGGTAGCAGCCTTTTTCTTCTTCCAGGTGAGGGAGCCTCCACCTTATTACCCTTTTCCTTTATTTCCTCCGTAGTGGGCCTCTTGGCCCATATCTCTCGCCATGCATTGACCTTTTTGCCACTGGGTAGGCCCATCCAAGTCCAACGATTCAGGTTCTCTGTCTATTGTCCTTCCTTTCATTCCTCAACTACATGTTCATGTGGTAGGTTTCTTAGTTAGAGATATGTTATCTATCTTCAGAAAAGAAAGAAACTAAATTTTCAAACTAGAGGAAAATGGGGTTCGTTCGTTATAGATAAATGCATGTGTATATGAGACGCGGACGAGTAAAATGGCAGAGGCACATGCCCTTGCTCAAGTACACTCATTAAATATGTCCCTTTCTTGTCTACATTGGTTGCAATGGCCATTTGCTACTGTTGTCTACACAGGCCTTTGTCTCCTTCTTTGGGGTCCTTAGCCGTATGATATATGAACTTGTCAATATGTGCTCATTATTGAGCAAAGCTTGGGAAGTGGTTCCTTTGCTTTGCAGTTTGCATTTGTATAACTCGTTTGTCAAGGTAACATTTGGTGTATTTTTTTTTGCGAATTGTGAAAATGAATGGCCAAAAATGTAAGAAAGAACATTGCACAAAAATTAATATGGTACAATAATTGAAGAAAGTAGCACGGGCTTTTCTTAGGGTGATAGAGTAAGTACAAATCTCATTTGGTTTAGATTAATGTTGGAGGATGATGAAGTGATTACACATGAAAAGAAGTAAAAGGTGAAGAGAATTTCAAGAAATTTTATTTATGATAGAATGCTTAAAATGTTCTAAATAAACATACTTAAAGGGGGGTCAATCTTAATTCAAAGCCGCAATGAAAAATGACAAATAGAGAAAAATAAGATGAAAACTGGTTATTGGGCTACTGGCTTGCCACGGACAATGCTGGGCCAAGTTACATCTTCATAACCCTATGGGGAAAAGGAATGTATGAAATCATCCATAGAACAATCGATGGCCTATATTTTGGTATTGTGGGCTTTGATTGAACCAAAGTGTGTTGGGCTCAAAAAGACACTGGGCTTTTGTAATATTACAGCTTCAAAATTAGAAGACGTTTCCTTCATCCTCCTTCACCTTTGGAGGTTAGAGGAAAGTTTTTCATTGAGTATAAATAAGAATCTTGATCAGAAACATTTTTATTTAGGCTAATTATATGATCTTCCTCTACATAAATGATTTAATGTAGTTTAATCCATGGGTCTTCATTGGAATAATATGGGGATGTACGTCAAAGACACAAAGACACTCTGAGACTCAAATCAGATTTTGTATAAGCAGGTTTTTCATGTAGAAGAAAATGTGTAAAGAAGAGACGACCAGCTTTGGGAGATGTCCCTCCAAGTTGCTTGCAAGTGGTGAGGCAGCAAGCTTTCCAATTGGTTCTTACGTAGTTGGCTGAGATAAGATTTGCGGAGGTATCTTGATAGTGAAGTTTGCATAGAGTCTCTGTTAACTGAAATCTTTTTCTTCATGATGAAGTCAACATGGGTCTTATATTATTATTCCAGATCAAATCTCTTCATAAAGAAGTGAAAGAGCATCCAAATGCACTAAATGATACAAATATATAAAATATAATTTTAAATGGACATTTTTTAATAGGCAAAAACAATTATGTGCATAACAATTAAGTTTTCTTGTCCGTTATGTGGGTCTAAGATGGAATTTTCGTGATTAACGTGAGAAAAGGATACGGGTCAAATTGTTCAATTTATACTTATAGGGGAAAAAAAAGCTCATAGAAGCATAAATTGAAAGGTAGAAAAAACAAAAACCAAAAAAGAGAAAATCTTTGAGATAAGTTTTATATTGGATTGAGTTCTAAAGTCTTTTCTTACTTTAAAAAAATTAATTGGTAACTCAGAGATCTAAGGAGGAATAGAATTTTTTATTTTTTATTTTATGGGGGAAGGATATCTATTTGATGGATTTTATATTTCTCGTGTTTTAGGAGATAAAATTATCTCTTACATACACATACAAATTTGTGAGGTTCATATGAAGAGAAAAGAGAAAAAAAAAAAATATATGTCTCACACACTTTATGTATATATAAAAAATAAAATTATCTCTTAGAATATTTGATTAGCTTGTTTACATTAGGCAACAGGAAAGTAATCATTTCTCGTTTACTCCTCCTCGTCAAAACATTAATGATAAAATAACACGACACAAATTTCTCACTACTTCTCACACGTGATATTTTCTTCCAGCAACTTCAATTGGTAATATAAGAATTTTTCTTTATAAAAATTCTATTTTAGTTCCCCACTAATGTGACCATTCTCATTTTTATTCCTCACTCCTCAATTTTTATAATACACTCTTCACTTCAAACATTCATACTAAAACACAATTCATACCGTTCATCATATGGTTACGTGTTCTATTTTGATTACCATTTTAACTATTTTTCTTTAATTATGACTATCATTAATCCACTATTATCCCAAAAACTCAATAAAAAAACGTTTTCTAATGTATCTTTTGCTTTTACTGATTGCATGGATTATTCCACGGTCGCTAAATTACATTGTAACCAACAAAACAAATTGTCGGCAATATACTATTATTGTATTATTCGATGGTTTTCTTGCATTATAAGCAGGCACACCCACTCCTAAGCTCCATCCACATGTCTAATTTTCCATAATGGACGGGTCAATATATTATAGATGCCAATTACATCAATCTGATGCAAGGCATTGGTATTCACTATTCAGGCGAGGTGTGTAAATTACTATTATTATAGTTAAATGTGACATTCGTCTAATAATTTAAATTTTTGTGTTGAATTAATTCTTTATATAATATGGAAGACATTAGTTCTTTATATGATATGGGAGACTCTGTTAGTGTTACGAGCATAAAAGAATCTACATCAAACCGTTTAAGTTTTTGTGTTGAAATGATTTTTTTCCATGATTAGCACGGTATTACTAGTAATTTATGTTTTACAGCATATTTTTATGTGGCCAATGATCAAAGTTCCTCTCGTTTAACTAAAGGGTCTAGTGGATACATGGAGTTTCTCTATCCAAGAGTCCAAGTCTTGATGAAAATGTTTCAGGGGGAAAGAGTGTCCTTTGCTTAGCTAGAATTCTCTATTGAAACTTTCATCCTGTGCTATAAATAATATGACATGATAGGGAAAGGGCTGAAAACATTGGAAATACTTGCCTTCTATCATATAAAACATTTGGCCTGTTGGCCACTTCTGCTTTTACATATTTGAAAGCCTAAGAGAAAAAACTTTCAAACTACTAAAATGATGGAAATCCACTTGCAAATGATTGGTTCGAAGTGCGTTGGAGCACTTCATTGTTTTGTTAATGAGAGAAACTATGGCTGATGTGTTTGAGCTTTGGCAGGATACACAATGTGGGAGACACTCTTGTTCCATCCTTGCTGACCTGAAAGCCTACAACAAATCCTAAGTCAAACCACTTCTCCTCAAAAAAAGGAAACTAATTGGTTTTGCAATCTGAAATAAAGGACAATGATGATGTCATTCCCAATCCAATCCTTACTACATAGTAAAGAACTTTTCCAAAGTATCACTCTCCTCCAGTTTGAATAAGTTGCTGAATCCCATAGGTAATTCCCAGCCTCAAAAAAATTGAAAATAAGCAGTTTGTCAAATTTGTTTGACTTTTCAATTCAGAATTCAATCTTCTTTTTGGAGAAGGGGAGGGAGAGTTATTCATTTAGGTTGTTTTCACTAATAAATATTGATTTCAAATCAAAATTTGGCTAGTGTATGACAATATTCATTTAGGTTGTTGTCACTAATCAATATTGATTCAACAAAGTATATTCCTGTCACCATTAGTGGTTAGTATAGAATGATGTTCTAAAATCACTTCTTCCATCCATACCCTCTGCATTAACTGAGGCAGTTCGTTCCTTGCTTTGCCTTGCCTGCATGATAGATGAACATACAATGTTAGTTATATTCTACTTTCTGGAATATGTTATAGTCTTTTACTTATGCAGTTATGCCACTTTTGAAGTATCATAAATCAATCTGACACTTGGAAGACCTAATTAAAATCTGATAGTTGTTGAAAAGATCTGGAGGTGTAATGATCTGGAGGATTTTTTTCTTCATTTTGTAGTTTGCTAGTTGTTGAAAAGATAAAATTGGCATGTAAATAAATGTAAGCAACCTTGCAATAAAGTAATTACATAGTTTATAGCATGGTTGCTTCAAAGCTGGATCATCATTTGATGCTGGAGGATCCTGCCCAAATATCATCTCACAACTCATGTCATCAAAATCTGTAATCCAAAAGATAAATAAAATAATCAGATTGGATATATCAATTATTGGGAGATATTGATATTCTATTTAATCATATTCATAGGAAGGTCCTCTACATTTCAGCAAGTAAACAACATTCAGAAATGGCTCATGTAATGCTTTAGGTCAACATAACCTAATTTAATGGTTGTTTCATGAAAATCAAGATGTCATTCAAGGAAATGACACTATCTATTAACCTATGGTTATTATTTAGGTGTAATTTCTTTACCAAAAGCTTGCAATGCATATTTCATATATCTGTACTCTGGTTTTCTCAAGCCTCAACACAGCTTGGATGGGTCTATTTGCAATTTTGCACCTGAGTGGTATATGCATATGGGGTCCTCCATTCACATGATGAGGCTTACCACCACAATCTAGTGGATGCTTGTAGAGGTCCATGATACTCTTTCAAGTACAAAAATTCTTTCTTTTGTTCATATTTTTTGGTGGGCTTACTAAAAAAAGATAATCTTAGATAGACTTTTTAGCACCATCGACCTTTTCCATTTAAGTTTAGTTTTTTGGAGTAAAACAAATGACATTTTGCCATTATAATATCAAATAGAAGTTCATGTCATATTAATTAAACAAGTACTCTCAAATTGGGTTTCCATTATAATATCAAATAGAAGTTCTGCAGCAACAAACTGGTTGAAATAAATTGGTGCCTGAAAAAGTAGGAACATGGAAATGTGCTCATGCAAATAGTTGCTGAGGATACTTACTGGGGACCATGTTGAGTGGCATACCCAGAGAGTCCTTTATAAATGATTGAGATGGCATTTTGCAGAGATTAATACACATCCCTGCACAATTTGTCTCCTCTAAAAATCTGAACATAATGTTATCATAACAAATTCAAAAGAAGGAAAGAGAGATGTTAGGTTACTTGGGTGAAATGATTATATAATAATCATGATTATGGCATTGACAATAAACTTGATGGTAATCATGATAAACATGATGGGATAGAGAATGGAATGTGGGAGAAGCATAATCATAGTATCAGATTGTGCGTGGCCAGAATGTGTCTTAGGTGGGTGAATTGGGGTCCATTTTCTGTTAAAGATGTAAAGCATAAATGAAATAAATAAAAAAAATTAAACTGACCTGCATTTTCTGATGTAGACTACATTTTTTTCTCTTCTCCCGTTGACCTCCGATTCTCTTACCTTTTCATGGTGAAGTTAATGAGGTTAATCCTTTTGAATTCATTTTTAAAATCATAGGTTGGAAAGTAAAATGATGCCACCATACATGGGTTAATTAGATTATTTATTTGTAAAGCGCAACTTTATGTACTTTTTAACAATTTTTAAATAAATCTTTATAACTTAAAAAATAATACACAATACTTAGTAGTTAATATCCATTTTGAATTGTCTTAACAAGGATTCAACATGATGATTTTGATCAACAATTCTGCTAATGAAATTGAAATGGGGCACGATGTAAGGATGACATTGTACGCTAATTGTAGAGACTAGTTAGTGTGTGGGGAGGGGGGGGATGACTGACAATGTTCCAAACTAATCCTATTTACAACTAATCTACTAACATGCAAGTATCTTTCTCATCACTTTTCTGTTATATGGGGTCAGAAATCTTTTGCATTTTTATAAATTTTGTGTCTCTCATGATCATTAGTGTAGGGACAAGACCGGCGTTGAAGTTTGCTAATATAATTTCTGACTTGCAAGTTACAGTAACCATTTTCAGTTTTCTAATCATTTTCAATAATGATTTGTTTTTGTCAACATGAGACTTAAGTGGACTCCATTTAGTCACTAGACTCATCAGTTATCACCAACAAGCATATCGTAAATTTTAGTCTTATAACTAGTGGAAGGCATAGTTTATCCGATTTACTTTGAGCTTCCCTTGTGAGGGTCTATGAATGTTGTTTCTTTTAGTTTACAACGAAAAATACCATCCAAGTAATTTAGCAAATCATGAACAATACAAACTATTCAACTACAGAATACAGTCTCAGTTGTATACCTCGGAGGGCCCAACTAACCAAGCAAAGAACAAAGTGGTGAAAGCAGCAAAAATTTCCCTTGTGAATTTAGATGGTGGTAGCAGTGTCCTTATCTGCCATTTGTCATACATAACAACATATTCATTGATGAAAATTACAATGCTAAAGCATTAAAAGTAAAACTAAAGCCAAAAAAACAGAAAGTTGAACAAGGCATACAAACCTTATTCCCAGGAAATAACACAGACCTAATTAAATAAAATAAAATAAAATAAAAAGCAATTCTTACATTAACTTTAAGAATTTTCTTTCCATTCATCATGGGACTAAACAGTAACTCAGGAAAATAGCTTATTGAGTTGTTTAAACTTTAATAGAGTGGAAATGGAGTGAGTGATCCTAAAAGTCCTTAAATTTCTGATTTCTTTAATGGAAGAAGGAAAACAATATGTTAGGTTTTTTCTATAATTCTATAATGCCAAATAAATGGAAGAGGGAAGTAGTGGTCAAAACAGACACAAGACACGAGATAAAGCAAAAGAAGAAGATCAAATCAAAATACTAATGAGTAATGAACTCACCAATGAAAGTATTGGCTTTGGGAAGGCTCTATCAAGAGCTTGAATGACAACCTCTGGCTGGTGAATAGGATTGAATTTCTGTTTTGCCATAGTAGCTGCCTCAACCAGGCTTTCATATCCACTCTTTTTGTTACTAAGTCCTGCAAAGGTTTCAAAATATAGAACTTCTCCTTGACATGAATTATACAACAAAGGGACAAAAGGGTAGGAACCTGTAGTTGCTTGAACGCTTTTAGATAGATAGTTTATGGCTAAGCGGTCAAACCAGTTATCTTTGTAGGCATTAGCTTTTCTTGTTTCTTCTCTAATGTCATTTGAAAACCCTCTGAGCACTGCAACCACAGAAGGATGTTCTGGTCTATGTTTGATAAGCTTCCACTGAGCTGAAGTTGGTGTTGAAATCCTGTTCTGTGAGAAAAAATTTGATTCCATTTGTGAGTTTTATGTGAGAGACAAATAGGGAATGGTTGTTGTTTTAAAAGCAAGTGGGGAAGAGATAAGAGAGGCATATATAAGAACAAAAGAGTGTATGAATAGCATATTCACACAAAGTTCATGCTCCAGATTCTAGTCTTAGGTGGTTGGTTTGGATATTAGATGCCTTCTTTTGTTGGCTTACTAGAGGAATCATTTCCTATATTAGAACAAGCCAGCACTACGAATTAGTGATAGTACATAATACTACTCATTATACATTTCATAAATGTGATTATATCTAATGTTTTTTAATTCTGACATAATGAGATACTCCAATGTATAAATCTTTAATTGTCGGAAAATATATTGCATGTATCGATATGAAAAGAAAATATTCGATAGCCATGATTTCATGGATTTTTTATTTTTTTATTTTTATATTCTACGGATACATCATAACTTTTGGAAATAATAGAATAGAAAAAATAAAAAATGTAGATTGATCTTTCCTTTTTAATTTAAATGTCTAATATTTATGATGTTTGTATTCATTCGACGTAAGAATTATGTATAATCAATACCTCTTTTTTTTTTTTTTTTGGTAACATAATCAATACCTCTTTATTTGTCACAAAGTATGACTTTATTTCAAAAATCAAAATTCATATAATGATGAGGTGAGTTACAACTAATTGGCTCCAGAAAAAAAAAAAAAAAAAAACAGTTAATTGATACCGAGATACAAAAGGTTCGCTAATTTAAAGCATTAATTAAAATTATTGCTATCATCTTATCCTAAATCACAAAAATGTCGTATCCAAAAAATAAAAAATCACAAGAATGTCATGGTTTGTCTGGTTCAAATCAAACGGCTGGTCCAAGCTTCTTCGTCACAAAAATTGATGCGGAATTTTCAATGATAACGTTCCAACGCAAAAAATGTATATATATTATTAAATATTTCGAAAAAGTGTTTATCATTTTAAATGAAATAACTTTGTGTCATTTTTAATAAAATTATGTTATTTTGATGTGTTTTTGCATTCTCTCTCTTCCACTTTTTTTTTTCTAATTTTATAAAAAAATTATCAAAAACACACCAAAATGACGTAGTTTCATTAAAAATGATACAAAATTATGTCATTTAAAATAATAAATATTTAACCCTGTTTGTTTTATAGCTTATAGTGTTAAGTTAAATAAATCTAAATATTTTTAGTGTTATATATATATATATATATATATATGTATATATATATATATATTTAAATACATAATTAAAAGAGTGTTACAATTCAACTATTTTATTATTAAACCTAGGATTCTTAATATTGTTATATGCTCTATCATTATATAATTATAGTTCTAGGCACATTGATATCGTTTGGAATTTTATCATGATCAAATATTTATTTTAACGATTTTTTAAACAATTGTACCTATATACTCAATATATGTAAGCTCTACTTTTTAAATACTAACGATATTCATAAAATATACATGTATATACAAAATGTCAATTTGACCCCAATCAAAATTTAAAATCTTAAATCCCTCTATTTATCAGTTGAAGCACAACAGATTTACAATTGAGATTTGAGTGATTTTTAGAATTTTTTTCATCTTAACTTTTTTATTATTATTCAAATGTGAGTGAAATCCCATTAGTTAGAAATGGAATAAGTGAAAATTAAATAAGGGATCGAGCCTCGGGTCATCCGATATTATTGATAAATTATTAATGTAATGTGATAGAGCATTTAAGGCCAATGATGAAAATCTTGTCATTATTTAGAGATTATTTTTCTATTAAAATTGATGTGACATATTTGCTATATTAATGATAGAAGATTATATTCCTTATTAGAATTGATATGATATAATTATTTAATTAATGGAAAGAGTTAATTAATATTGTATTGATTTCCTTCTTAATTATAAATGAGAGCGTGGTTAAAAAAGACATGCATGCTTGAAAGAGTATGAACAAACATCTTGTGTGTGAGAATTAAAAATCCGGTGAATATAATAGTCATTGGAGAATTCAATTAGATGGGAAACATTGAAAGGATATATAAGATTCACTCCGATTTTGGTATGAATATGTGCGTTGTACACTTGTACTCACATAAATTATGCGCTAATTTGTCATTATGCAATATTTTCAACAGAAAGATAACCAAGTGATTTTTTTGAGTGGAAATAAATTTTATATCATTAAGTTTTAATAACCGAAATAGATTTATTTCCAACATTTTTTTACTTTGGATTAATTAATATAGGAGATTGTTATTACTTCAAAATTAATAGAAAAAAGTTTAAGAATTTGTTTTAGATTATATAAATCTCTTTAAAAAAATTTCCAATAGCTTTAAAAGTACCCCAAAATGCAAAATAAAATTTAAAGTTATGCACACCAGGGGCCGAAACATGGGAAATTTTTACAATACTATAGATGCACCCATTTTTCTATACATCCCTCCAATCAAAATCAAACACCAAATATCAATACTGACATGTAATAAAGAAAAGTGAGGTCTTAAATACATGTGTTAAATTTTGAATAAAAGTAGTATGTATTACTGATGTATTAAAAATGAGCTCCGGAACATAGCATGGCAAGAAGAACATGGGAAATTTTTGAGCATTTGGCACGATTCCGTGCCAAGAACATAATTAAGTTTTGATATTGCCTAGTCCAATGTCAGTGATAGCTAAATATAGCATTTGTATTGTAAAGGTTAAAAAAGAAAAACAAGCCAATATCAGTGACATAAATGGCTGTAAAAACAACAAAGTCACATATTGTAGCTAAAACAAAGCATTGTTAAGGATCCAACAGCATTACAATTCTAAGAGTAGGACAGACGAGTTGAAACAAATCAAGAGATCACATAAGAATATGACCCTATACATACTAACATCTGAATACCAAAGAAAAGATAAAGAAAGCCTACACTACTGCCACTGTGATCAAGACATGATAAAAAAAAAGAGAGAGCAAAAGGGGTCATTCATTCTTTGGAAGTTTTGTTGATCAAGGACTTGTGAATGTGAGGGATGACACCACCACCTGCAATGGTCCCTTTGATCAAGGTGTCCAACTCTTCATCCCCCCTAATAGCGAGTTGCAAATGCCTTGGTGTGATCCTTTTCACCTTGAGATCTTTGCTTGCATTTCCAGCCAATTCCAGAACCTCTGCAGTTAGATACTCCATAATGGACGCCAAGTAAACAGCAGCAGTTGCCCCAACACGCCCATTAGCTTGAATCCTTTGTTTCAACTGCCTGTGAATCCGACCCACAGGAAACTACAACCAAACACATGCAAAACATTAAAAAACATGCAACTAAGGATTCCAACAATCCTAAAAACATAAAATCAAATTTATATCATACAAATCTGAACAATTACTAACAATGACAGAGTTAGAAAATTTGTGAGAGGAGATAGAAGAAACAAAATTCACCCCATCTCGGACAATGTAACACACGATAATAGATCAATACGTAATCAGATTTTAAAAAAATCCTAAAATTTTCTTCAGAAATAATAAATAGAAAAAACTCAAAAACTGAAGGGTGTAAACTTATGCTCCGTTATCTTTCTCTTAAATTTGAATGGGTCTAAAATAAAGATTTATATAAATTTGAGAGGGTAATTGCCCCTATGGTCCTCCCTGGTTCCACCACTTATTACTAATAGAGAATCCAAAACAAAACCAAAACAAAAAAATCTTGCTTTATAGTTAAGATTGGAATTTGGTATAAGGAACCAATGTTTTTCCTCTCAAATGAAGAAGGGACAACACAAATTACATCCAACAATTAACAAACATATATATGGTTAGATCTGGTTCCGCTAATCAGGTATTAATTTGAACACTATCCTAATCAAAGAACAATAACCAACACGAAAGAGAGGACAGGGAAGAAGGGTTACCTGGATCCCAGCACGGGATGAACGAGACACAGGCCTTTTCTTATTATCCTTGTCTTTGTCCTTGTTCGCTTTCGTGGTTTTTCCAGCCACAAGCCCCTTCCCTCCTTTTCCCGCCATTGCTTACCTACAGGAACAGAACACAATTGAATTGACGAAGCAGAAGTAATGATTAAAACCAAAAAAACATGTTGGTTGGAAAGATAGAACAAACTCGGCGACATAAAGGAGAGAGGAAGAGTTACCCAAAAAGCAAAAGTGAAAGAATCAGAAGAAGCGGAGCGAAGGAGAAGGATGAAATAGTAGATGTGGATGAGGATGTAATTATATGTGGAATCCCTTTTGAAATTCTATTTCTTAAAAACAATGGGCGCGCGTGGGAATTTGCATTTCAAATGTTTTCAATTTCTGATTTGGGCCTTCCCCAAACACCACCGTCGTCCTATTCAGTAACTCAAAGTAGGCCCATCAACGGAAATGGCCCCAAATGCAGGATATGTTGTTTTATGAATATTATAAAGGAGGTAAATGAATCGGGTAAAATTAAACTTTAGCTTAAATACGTCAGATTTCTATAAAATATTTCAAGCCTAACTTGGTTTATTAGCTAGATACAAGCTAAATTCCGTGCTTGATCTTTTTTCCTTTTTTTTTGGTAAGTTGTTTGATCTTGTTTTTAAAAAATACAAAATACAATAGTCTATCAACCCTTCAAAAATAGTATATCGCATTCTATATATCATAGGTTATGATTACTTTGTACAATAGCTGAAATCACAATCATACACTTTGTACAATAGCTGAAATTATAATTCAAAATATTGGTAATTTAATTACGTTACAGAAAATAAAAAACAATCAATTGAATTGAATTGTATTGATTTTTTAATATAAAATTAAATTTTAATTTAATTTAAAGTAAAATAAAATTTTATAAATGTACGCACACATATACATGCAGATGTGCTCACGCGTAGACACACACATAAATATATATATATATATATATAATAGTTTAAAATAATTTTTTACAGTATCTATATTTATTTAAATTATTTATCATGTTTAAAAATCAAATTTCATTTTCACTCTTACATTAAATATATATTACATAATTGACACTTAATTTATATTGACATTTAAAAGACAAATTTATATTTAAGAATGTTTTGTGAAATTATTTTAATTCGCATTTATTATATTTTATAGAATTAATTTAAATTTACATTTATTATATTTTAAGGAAAATAAATTTATATATTTAAAAAATTTAATCATTTATATTTGTATTCTTTATTAAAAATATAAATCAAACCTCGGCTTAAAGGTCAGACCTTTTAAAATAGGCATGTGGTTTAATTTTTAAAGAGACCTTTTAATAAGCCCCAAGTTGTATTATTAAAAGGGCTAAACTTCACCAATAGTAGTAAGTGGGTCAAATACCGTGTTTCAACCTAAAATCTTAAAGCATAGGATTTATAGGTCATTTCACTTATATATACTTCACTTAGCTCATTATCAACTAATGTGGGACCCCACCACACTTGAATATCCCAACAATCTCACATTCAAGTGTGAAACCAATGTTATTAAACTCGGACCGGTCATCAACCCGGTCGGGGTATCGAGTCAGTGAATCACTGGTTCAACCGCATGAACCGGATATGTATATAAATTTATATTTTATACTCAATTATATAATAAATATTTTAAATGGTGCAAGTGAACCAGAACCAATTGTAGCCTAGTGTCAAATACTATGATTTATATCTTCACAACAAAGGTAAATGGTGCATATTAACCGACAAACAAATGTAGTTCAATGATAAATAATTAGTTATCTCTTTCTAACTAATTATTACATATTGGGTACAATAACTCTTTTCCTGATTCCTTGTTACTGGTAGAGGTAACAATATGGGTTGAACCCGACGGGTCAACCAGCCAAAACGGAGCGGGTTGGGTTACATATTTCAACCCACCAACCCGCGCCGTTGGGTTGTGAGTCAAAACGGGTTGGCAGCGGATCGGGGCTGGTTGGCCCGCCGGGTCTGATTTTATTTTTATTTTTTACTATTAAGTAGTGTTTTATTTGTTCTTAAGCTTTTGTGATATTCAATTTTTTGTTATCTTAGTACTCTCTAAAAAAAATATAGAAGAAAAACTTTATTTATGACAAAGGTAATTTATGTATGGAGATAAAAATAAGTTTGTAAAGAATATCCGACTAAATATTAGCATACATTTAGACTTAAGATTGAAAAAGAATAAGGAGAACGTGATATGACAAAGGTAACGATTGGATAATCTATCAATGCACAAGGTTTATAGACAAAACCTCATTAATAGGAATTACAAGAGGAAAAGTCACATTAATAACAAGTACTTTTTAATAATTCATTTTTTATTTTTTTGTATTTTTGTTTTCTTAGATCGTTATTAAAAAAAACTTTTAATGTTATATTTTTTAAAAAAAAAAATTAAAGATATGATTATTGGATTGTTAGGAGAATACAAAATAGTAAGAAAAAATTATTTGAATTAAGTTTTTTTTAAAGATTAACGACAAATCTTTATTGAATTTATTAAATAAAAATACAAAATTTTCTATTTTGAAAACATAAAAAAGTATTGCTAGATTTTTAAGTAATTAAAATTTTATTAATTAATTCAATTAAAAATTAAATTTTTTTGTAAAATCTAATGAAGAAAATATTAAATGCAATGTGTCAATACAAATTTTGGTTTCACCCCCTAACTAAATTTTATCATATTTTTATCATTTTGATAATCTATCAGACTATCACCGTCCCAACTATTGAATTTGAGAACACGGCTTTCCCTTACATATTCCAGTAACGCACGCTATTTGTGTACATCTTCTCATATATATCTCAATAGTTTTCATGTTGATTCCACCAATATTTTTGTATACATTCATTAGAATTTTACCATTATTCCACATGTAAGAATTTGAGGAAATATTTGATTTATACTAAGCATATTTTTACTTACAAAGCACATGCATGACTATTATGTTGATTACCATATGAAGAGGACCATTGCCCTCAAAAAATGATTAAAAGTAAAGTACAAAATATATTGATGAATCATGTTAGACAAACAACCTTAAACTTTGAACAACACTAATCAGAGTTACTTAGTATAATACCCTATGACCCCTCCAATAACTAGTTATCTTGAGGTACCTGGCTAGTAGTCTAGCTCATAATTAACTTTGAGTTATTGAGTAACACAATACCTCTATCTATATGGTCAACCAACCCACCCACATAATATAATAAATAGGTAATGGTTGGATAGGCTATTAGTTCACATAATTATAATTGAAACCCTATCAATAGTAATCAGTAATCACGAGAAGAAAAAGTCACATTAATAGCAATTATATTTTAATAATATTTTTTATTAAAAATATTTGCATATTTTTTATTCTTGGGACGCCGTTAAAGAACTTTTAATATGCTATATTTAAAAAAAGAAATAAAGACATGTTTGTTGGATTATTAAAACTAGAAGAATACAAAATAGTAAGACATTTTTTAAAAAAAAAAATTGGGACAAATGTTTGTCCTTTTAAAAGATTTGAAATTATGTCATTTTAAATGAGAGAAAAATATAAATTTTTATTTTTTATTTAAAATTTAAATTAAAAAAATCCACTTTCTTCACCATGATTTTCATTGTTTTTGTCTTTCTCTCACTTAAAATGATATAACTCTATGTTCTTTAAAAAGACAAATATCAAACCCAAATTTTTTTATTAAAGATTAATGATAAATTTTATAGAATTTATTAAATAACAAGAACAATATTTGCTACATTGATAACACAAAAATATATTATTAGATTCTTTAGAAAATTAAAATTTTATTAATTTGATCATTAAAAATTAAAGTTTCACGTTGATTCCACCAATGCTTTTGTATACATACATTATAATTTCATCACTATTTCAAATGTAAGAAATGTGAGGAAATATATATGATTTGTATTAAGCATACTTTTACTCACAGGGTATATGAATGATTAATTGCGTTGATGACCATACGAAGAGGACCACTGCCCTTAAAAAATGATTACAAGAAAAGTAAAAAAATATAGATACGAAGAGGACCACTGCCCTTAAACTTTGAACATGGCTAATATGAGTAACTTAGTACAATACCCCCACAACCCCGACGCGTATAATAGCTAGTTCTCGTGAGATACCTAGCTAGTAGCCTAGCTCATTGCTTTGAGTTATTGAGTAACATAACCACCTCCCTAAGTGGTCAACCAACTCACCCACGTAATATAAATAGGTGACGATTGGATAACATTTTAATACACATCGGTTAAAATCAAAACCCTATTAACAAGAAGGAAAAAATTATGAGAGTAAATACCAATTCTGGTCCTCAGCAAATTTTACGATGTTCGCTTTAGTTCCTAGCAAATAAAAAAGGCTCATCGTGGTCCCTAAGAAATTCAAAATGGACCCATTTAGTTGAAATTATGGTCCCTCATAAATTCAAAAAAGATCCATATTAGTCTCTAAAAGGTCTAAAATGGGTCCATTTTGAATTTTGTAGGGACCACGATGGGCTTTTTTATTTGCTAGGGACTAAAGCGGACATCGTGAAATTTGCTAAGGACCAAAAAGAGTATTTACTCAAATTAATATTTATGTTACATTGAGATTATTTTTTTCTTCTTCACATCTTTCCATGATTGTACAGATTATTTTTTAATTTTTTTTAAGTGGTGGATCTCATCACTATATATCTATAACATAAGATTTTTTTTCTTATATTACACGAGAATAGGTAAGCCTTAATAAGAATCACGGGAAGAAAAAGTCACATTAATAGTAATAATATTTTCATTAGAAATATTTGCATAATGTTTATTCTTAGGATGCCATGAGAGTGTTTGGTAGATGGTTTTATTTGAGATTCATGAAAATGTGAAGGTGGCAATCGTATTAGCCTATGTTTGATATGCTCTTTGTGAAATTTTTTTCAAAAATTTGATTTTTTTGGGATTTTTATTTGTGTGCCAAATGTGATTGAAAATACCATCTAAGAATTGGATTCTCAAGTGATAGGAAAGAATTTCAACTATTTTTGGACCAAAATGCCCCTCCTCTCTCTCTTCTGTCTGCTTGCTTCGTTAGTTGGTCTTTCTTCTCAGGCGACCTGATAGAGTGGTTGCGGGAGAATTTTTTACATAGCACAACTTGCCCTTTTTCTCTTGCCAAATGATTCTTTAACCAATTAATCTCATCTCCTATCATAGCTTTATTGCAGTACTTACGTATTATAACAGTTTTAGATGAATTTTGAGATGATATATCTTGGGACAATGGTGTTGAATCAAGTTCAGTGGATGACATCTCGGTGAAAATAAATATGCATAAACATAAATCAAGTATATAAATACATCAACAAACAATAAATCAAGTACATGAAGACTTAAACAATCACCAATTGGTATCAAAGTAGACTCAAATTCAATAGCAAGCTTGTCACTAATTGGTATCAAGTTATCAACGCAGACTCAGATTCAATAGCAAGTTATCACCAATCGGTACTGATTGAAAGCATGGATTTCTTATGATAGCAAAAGTAATGTTTTCTCAGATTCATTAACTTTCAGACTTGGATTCATTAACATGGTGCAAGAAAATATAACTTGCAGACTCATATTCATTACGAGATTAAACATATATATCATATTTAGTAAATTAAAAGAGACTGAAAGAGGGACAATTTGAACGATCACGAGTCCCAACCAACAATAGATTCAACCTCTAACTGGGACAACCAACAACCGATTCAACCTCTAGCAGTGACGGCGACAGTCGCTCCAGCAATGGCAACAACCATGCGAACGGTTCTGGGACTGGCTTATGGGGCACAATGAGAGTGATAGTTGAAGTTAAGAGCTTAGGATTTTAGGGTCTTCTTTTTTGACATAAACAAAATGATTTTTTTTTTTATAAAACAACTTGACTTGTCGGGTTTCATATGATCCATCGAGTCACTAAGATTTGGCCGAGTCAACCGATCGAAAACGATTTAAGAGTATAGCGGATCCAAGAGCACTGAATTATTAAAACCTTAGTCGACCCGACTTAAAATCCTAGATGAAACAAAAAAAATTACATTATAAGATGAAGGGTTTGTTTTTTTTTAAAGTTATTTTATCTAATGTTCATCAAAACGATATCGTTTTGGGCGGAAATTATGGTGTTTTTATAATTTTAATTTATTTCAGGGTTATAATAGTTTTTATCATTCTAATTTTTTAATTTTTCAACCCCAAAATGACGTCGTTTTGACGAACATTAGACAAAGTTGTCAAAGTAACATTAGATACTTTTTTCCTAAAATGAAACATAAACTCTTGTTATTTTCTTCTATTTTTAATTAATTTAATCTAGGGCTTTATTAGTCTTATGTCACCTTAGATAATATCTTTCTCCTACTTATTTAAAAAAATAATGAGCCTTATTTATTTTTAATGGAACCCATTACATGTTTATTTGTATGGCCGGATACATCTTCTCTCACATAAAACTAATAAATCTCTTTAATATACTGAATAAATATACCTAGAGTAACGTCAGGAAAATTCCTTCGACCGCTCCCCTCGCTGTTTTCCAACATTTTAAAAGTTCACCCTCTCGCTACCATCACATTTTCCGTGAAACTGCACAAAGCTTCATCAACACGAAATTGACATTGAACCAAACCGAAGATTACTGACATAGGGGCAATTTAGTCATTCCGTAAACCCCAACCACCGTTCAGAAGAGGGATGCCTCATATGACAAAACTACCCTTGAGCTTATTAACCCTCCTGGACATCATTTTTGTCCTTATGAAACTGTTGCTTTTGCACGAGACCAGGGGTATTATTTGTCACGTCAGAGTCACGCGCCACGGCACTGTCTCACCCAAAAAGAGCAAGTCCCAACCCATGCCACCATCGTGAATGACTTCGTCGTTCGCAAATTAGGAGGACATTCTCGGTATTCAGTACCCTCATAGCATGACGTCACCGCGCACTCTAAACCGCCACGTAGGACTTACTCGTGGCATTTTCTCTCTTCTCTCTTCGTTGCCTTTATATATAGTCCAACGCCTTCTCATTTTGTTCCTTATCCTCTCTCCGCCCGCCGCTGCGCTTGTAAACAAACAAGCAAGCAAGCAAGCAACCTTCTCCTTTCAATCTCCCCTCGTCGCCGGCGCCAGAATCGTCGGAAAATTCAACCGCGTGCCGGAGTTTATGGATGCTCCTGCCGTCGCTGTTGATCTTGATTTCCTAGGGAACAACCTGACTTTATGGAACTCTAATCGTATCTGGTAGAAACCCTAAGCAAAAGCGACGTTACTTAGAAGAGTTTTCAAGTTATTCCATGCTTAGTCTCGCAAACCTGACTCAAATTATCTCTATAAAATAAACAGAGAAAATAAAACAAAAGAAGACTCGTTCTCTCTCCGGTTTCAGCGTCTACAGTTTTGCCAAAATTGCATTTATTATTTTATTATTTTTTCGTCTTTTATCTTTCTCATTTTGCTTAATTTTTTTGTTCCAACTTTGAAGTCAACTACTGCAAAGTTTTCCGTCATTTGAATTTTGAAATTGAGAAAACCGGTTCTGCTTCCGCAGAATTTCAGAGATTTAATTAGCTTAATTTTCAACATTGTTCTATGTTCTGAAAACTCGAGTTTCGGAAATGAACGAGACCTAGAGTTGAGAGACTTTGCGATTCAGTTCTGGAGCGATCATCATCATCGCGGTGATGCCTTTCACGATGAAGATTCAACCAATCGATTCTCACGTCGCTGCAGAGGGGACTAGGCATGAGCCGGTCAAGCCAGTTCTCAAGTCGCGCTTAAATTTAAAGCGGCTTTTCGAGCGCCAGTTCTCCGGCGTTCTCAGGAATTCAGCGGCGGACAAGATCGCCGGGGAGGAGCAGCATTTCGGCAAGGACGGCTCGAACAAAGGCTCCATTGATCTCGAACCGAGCTCGGTGTGTCTAGCGAAAATGGTGCAGAATTTCATGGAAGAGAATCACGAGAAGCACTCAGTTTCCGTCAGGAGTGGACGTAACCGCTGCAACTTCTTCAACGGGAACTGCGACGATAGTTCAGACGCCGAATCACACGCGCTTGGTGGTTTCGGCGAGTCCACCTATTCTTCCTCCGGTGAAGCTTCCGAAATCCTTAAGGTAATTACACTGCGTTTTGAGCGTGTAGTTTTTTTTTTTTTTTTCGCCACAAGATAATAAAAGTTTTCTTACGATTTTGGACAGGGTTTGGTGGCATGTGCGAGTGTTTGTGAAAGGAATTTGCTAGCGGACACAACTAAGATCGTTGATAATAACAAAACGATGTGCAAGCGCAAAGAAGATTGCAGAAAGATCGTTACCGAGGGTTTGTTGGCTCTCGGATACGATGCTTCACTCTGCAAATCTCGCTGGGAAAAAACCCCTTTCTCTCCAGCTGGTACTTTCTCTCTCTCTATAAATATAAAATTATTATATATTTATTTCTTTATTGATAAGTTTTATTTTTATTATTTTTAGGAGACTATGAATACATTGATGTGATAATCGGAAAGGAGAGGGTGATAGTGGACGTTGACTTCAGATCAGAATTCGAGATTGCTCGATCGACCAAGACGTACAAGGCGATCCTCCAAACCCTTCCGTGCGTATTCGTTGGCAAGTGTGATCGGCTGCAGAGTATCGTGGCCATCGCATCGGAGGCAGCGAAGCTGAGTCTGGAGAAGAAGGGCATGCACGTTCCGCCGTGGAGAAAAGTCGAATTCGTTAGAGCAAAATGGCTCTCCCCTTACACGCGAACCACATCGCGTGGTGGTGCTGACGACGAGTTTGAACCGATCCGTGACGAGTTGGGTGAGTCAAAATGGAAGCCACCGGAGCTCAAGCCCAAAATCTCACAGTCTGGGGTTAAGGTCGTTACTGGTTTGGCAGCTGAATTGCTTGAAAACCCATGAAATTTTGAACTCTTTTTTTCTTTTTTTCCGGCTTTTTATTTGATGTAAAATTTTTAATTCTCTAGAAAGAATGAGGATTCAAAGCTTGTAAAACTGTAACAGTCATCCTATCCCCTTCTACTTTTTATTGCAAGGGATGGGTTTTACTAATATGAATAAAATAAAGTTAGAAATATATTGTTGCTTATTCGCAATAATATTGTAGTAAGATGATTCTATTCGTATTTGTTATTTATAGGTTGTTTGCTTGACTTGAATTATCTATTACTTCTGTGTTTGGACAATTTGTTTAATTCAGTGCATCGGGGGAGGGGGGGGATTCGGGGAAGATAGATAATTTGTAAATTACTCTATGCGTGAAGCTCGATTCTTATTCTTTTCTTCAATAGGAAGAAATAGACGTTGATAACTCGTATAGATAGATAGATGCCTTCAAACACACTAAAAAAATTAAGAGTATTTCGTAACGCAATCTTAGATCATCCAACTATATAAGCAAAAACATATTTATTTACAAAAATACTTGTGTTGTTGTGTCACAGGTTGCTTCTATTTTATTTTTTATTGTTTTGGAAGATACACAGGTTGCTTCTATTCTGTTCTCGCACTATTTATCATCACCATCATACTCCGCAAACATCGTGAACAGCGATGGCGTCAACCTTATGCATTTTCTTCCCGGGAATAATGCTGGTGTGGTTGCTTGGTTGCACAGAAAATGTTGTCGATCTCTGGAAACTAGTGTTTGCATCCTTGAATTCTGTACTGCACCTTTTTACTTTTCTTTACCCGTTTCTTCAGTTTTAAACAGAACTCTTTGCTGATGCAAACCTTATTTTGTCGTTTTCCCCGCATCGTACTAAATCCTGCTGATCCACATAGTGCCTTGGAAATTGCACCCTCCTTTCCATTTATTTTATGAGTTAATGGCTTCTGAACATTTTTTTCTTCTATACAAATAATAAATATGTGGGTACGTGGGTTTCACTTAAATTTTTTTTTTCTCTTTTCAATTAGCTAAAAATTTTAGAAGAAGAAATTGTTCTAATATAACATGAGTAATTTTTAAGTTTTATTTTAAGATTTTATTAATCTCATGTTAAAAGAGATAAGTTATCTCATATTATAGAGATAAGTTTGTGGACTTCATCACTTGATCGAAAAAGTATGTAAGAAAGAAAACTTATCTCATGTAATATGAGAATAATTTTTTACTTTATTTTAACGCATCAATTTATTGACTTTTTTACCCGTAGAGTATAATTGCTTTTCAAAATTATTTTTTAGAATAGTGTAACTTTAAGGTGAACAACTTGGTTGAATTAGTTTTTTTTTTTTTACACAAAGCTATGGTTACGAATTGTGAATTATAGTATAATTGTTTAACACTAATATTTTTTAAGTCAAATTCTTCATATTTAATTGATTGAAAGTATTTTATTTAATTTTTTATTAATTACAATATAATTGTTTAACTTTGGTTGAATTATAATTTTTTAATATAGAATTTGCGAATAAAATTGATGGCTTATGTTTTATTTTGTTTTAAAATTTGAGCATCAGGGATACGACTAACTTTTTTTTTAAGAAAATAATTTAATGGAACCCAAGCACACTTCCATAAATGTGAATGTGCTGTTTTTTCCTTCTATTTTTTGGGATATTGAATCAATTCACAAAGTAAAAAGAGGATGCAGTGTGAGGAAGAAGTTAACTTACCCTATAATTTAGTTCTTGTTTAAATACTGTTTTTAAAAATAATTTTTTGGTTTCCAGAAAAAAAAAAAAACACGTTTGATAATGCCAATTTTATAAAATTGAAATTGAAATATTAATTTTTTATTTTTGTGTTTAGAATCAAATTTAGAGAACATGTTTATTTTGTGTTTTGACTTTAATTTTCAAAACAAAAAAACAAAAAATATTTTTTTTACATAATATTATACAAAACAGTTTTAAGAAGAAGAAAAAAATCAGAACACATTCAAATACAACGAATGTGTGAAAGTCATCGGCGCTGTCTCTTTTTTGAATTCAATGCAACCGTTATCAATTTTCTTATCGTTCTCAAGAGTTGTAAGATGGAGATGGATACTCTCATATTTTGCTTAATATGATAATATCACGTGATATATTTTTAACCATATAAAAATGAATTAACAGTGATGATTTTGAGCCTGTTTGGATCCTCTTATTTTTAAGCTAAAAGTTACTTATAAGCTAAAGTTAAAAAAAAAAAAAAGTTAATAAAAGAAGCTAAAAGCTGTTTGATAATTGCATAAAAAATTTAGCTTAAAAATTACTTAAAAACACATGTTTCAAGAAAATTATTTCTCTCTCTATCTTTATAACTCTTCATTTAAAAAAAAAAAGCACACAATTCAAGAAAAATAGATAAGATCTTAAAAAAAGCTCCTCCTTGGAGCTTTTAGATTTCAGCTTTTTTCTTCATTATAAAAAAAGAGTTTTTCATTATAAGAGCTTTTTTCAAAACCTGTTTGGCCTAGCTTATGCTTATAAGTAGCTTCTAGCTTAAAAAAGAGAGGATTCAAGGCACTTTATAATTACTTATTCTAATATATATTTTTATCATCATTGATCTATATTTTTATGATTCTGATTCCCCGTATGATATGGTCACATGACATGGTCATGTTAATTAAAACATGAGAATATCCATTCATATTGCAAAAGGCTTTAATATTTCTATAGTGAATGGAGATAAGTTATCTATGTTCACTCTCAAAATGACGTCGTTTTGCGTTGAAAGATTAAAATATTATAATAAGAAAGATAACTATAACTTTGAAATAAATTATAATTATAAAAATATCTCGATTTCCGCCTCAAAATGACATCGTTTTAAACTTAAAATAAATAACTTATTTACATTGACCGCCGACATTGTAGAATAGAAACTAATACAAATACACAATATCTCAGATTTTCGCATGTGGGTGAATGTCAAAGCTGTTGTACTTTTTTGAAATTGAACAATTGATCTATTGGCGAGAGATGCTCATGCAACACAATGGTGAAACAGATGACTGGGAAGGAATGGATTGGAATTTGGAAGAAAATGTTGATCAAAGTGCACCTGCGGAGGAAGAGGATGTGAATTATGGTGGGATTAAAATGTGGACAGAGGAAGATGGTAGAACTCATTTTGGTTGTACTAGAAAAGCAAGAACAAGAATGCTGAAGGTTTGGGAAAAAGCTCTCATTGTAAAACTACTTGGAAGGAATACAGGAGTGGCTTTCATGAAAAAGAAGATTGAAATACTATGGGCTAGAGCTGGAAAGATTAACGTTACAGATGTAGGTAATGGATTCTATGTGGTGCAATTTAGCAACAAAGATGATCTTCTTTTTGCTCTAAATGGTGGTCCTTGGATTATTTTAGGCCATTATTTATCACTCCGACGTTGGGAGCCAGCTTTTAGACCAAATGCTGCAAGTGTGATGAAGATTGCAGCTTGGGTGCGATTACCGGGTATCCCACTGGAGTATTATGATGAAGCCTTTTTCCGCCGTATTGGTAACTGGCTAGGTAAAATGTTGAAGATCGATAAGACAACTAATGAGCATGTAAGAGGACAGTTTGCTCGAATTTGCGTGGAACTGGATCTTGCTCAGCCTTTGAAGGGTGAATATGTGTTGGACGGAGCAACTAAACAGATAGAATATGAAGGTTTAGGCCTTATTTGTTTCCATTGTGGGCGCTATGGACATAGTAAAGATTGTTGTCCTGAGATACCAGTTGAAGGAAAGGATAATCAGCAAAATCAAGACGGGAAAAAAGATGAGGCTGAGTTTCAGAAAAATGGATTAGGTCCTTGGATGGTGGTGCAACGTCAACGTCGATCAAAAATTCAAACTCCAATGGCGGACAACAGGAAGCAGGAACCGGTTCGAAGGGAATCAAGGCGTAATCAAGGGAGTAATCAAGGGAGTAATCAAGGGAATCAATAATCAAGGGAATAATCAAGGGAGTAATCAAGGGAATAATCAATGGAGTAATCAAGGGAGTAATCAACCGCAATCAAATCAGCCGGTTATGATTGATAATCAATCAAATTCCCGTTACGCTGCTTTAATGGGCTCTAATGAAGATGATATTACTCATGATATCCCAGCGACTAATCCGGATGCTGTTATAAATGACGTCAATATGGTGGGCCCTCCTGTTAATATTGATATTAGTACATCTCAAGGGTCCAAACACAGAAACCCTAGAAGCCGTCCTAATGTTGAATTACAGGAACACCCCAACCGATTTACGTTAAGTGGGATTACGACAGGTCATGAAAAAGAAAATCAAATAAATGGGAAGATAGTTGACAGAGGTACCTCAAACAATAATACAACGAACTTGAGGAGGCAAGTTGCGATTCATAATAGTAAGGACATTGGAGGTAAAAGCGGTGGAGATTCCATGGTGGCTAGGAGTACTGTTGCTGATTATAACAAAGATTGTTATCAAATGGAGGTGGATAAGGATGGTCAAAATATCAACGGCTTAGATCATGGCTTGTCCCAACCAAAAGCGCCTGATCCAAGTAGAGATAAAGGAAAGCATATCCCAATAAACCATAAGCTCAATATTGAGGTGGAGATGATTTCAGAATCTGAAACTCAGTGCAATGACAATGGGATGGCAGTGGACCCACAATCCTGCCAAATTACCATTGATTAATGTCTTTAGTTACATGGAATTGCCGCGGGGCGGCTAAAAAGTGCTTCAAATCAACGTTTCAAATGATGGTTCGAAGGCATAAGATTGAGGTGGCAGCTATTCTTGAACCTCGAGTAAGTGGTTCAAAAGCAAAACAGATAATAAAAAAGCTGGGTTTTAATAATTCAATAGTGGAGGATGCTCATGGATTTACGGGAGGTCTTTGGTTACTATGGAATAATGATAGGTGTCAGGTTCAAGCATTAAAACAGACCCATCAATTTATTCATGTTCGTGTTACATTGGCAGATCATCAAGCTTTTCTTTATACTGTTATCTATGCAAGTCCTAGAGAAGAAATTCGGAAGAGACTTTGGGATGATTTACTTCAGTTATCAGAAGATATCTCGGTTCCTTGGTTAATTGCAGGTGATTTTAATGAAATTGCCTTTCCAAGTGAGAAACGTGGTGGTGCTCCAGTTGATACTAGCAGATGTAATAAATTTGCTTCTCTTCTAACTGATATAAAGATGATTGATCTTGAAGGAATAGGTTCTAAATTTACATGGCGAGGACCAAGATTTCTTCATTTAGATAGAGTCTTTAAACGTTTAGATCGAGCTTGTAGCAATGCTGAATGGAGGTTGATGTTTCATGAAGGCCAGGTTCGAGTGCTTCCTCGTATTAACAGTGACCATAATCCTATCCTTATTACCTTAGAGCCAAGCAAAGTTGATGGGGTGGAACGCCCTTTCCGTTTTCATTCTTTTTGGTTGGATCATCAATTTTTTAACAATTTCATCAAGGAAAACTGGCGTCAGGATCAAAGAACAGTTGATAGTCTTCGTGATTTCACTCCTCTTATTAAGCAGTGGAATAAAGATGTGTTTGGTAATATCCATCATAAGAAGAACAGGTTGATTGGTAGGCTTGAAGGTATCCAGAGGGCAATTTCTGAGCAGAATAAAAGCCATTTGGAAAAGATTGAAGGCAAGATAAGGGGTGAACTTGAACAAGTTTTAGAACAGGAGGAACTTTTGTGGTTTGAAAAGTCTCGTGCTACTTGGATAGCTCAAGGAGATAGGAATACAAAGTACTATCATACGAAAACAATTGTTAGACGTAGAAGGAGCAAGATCTTGGAGTTGAAAGATGATGCTGGAAACTTGATTAGAGAAGATCACAACATTGCACGGGTAATAAATGCTTACTTCTCTAAACTATTTTCTGAAGAAAACCATGATCGTCCTTGGGTCCAGACTCTTTGGCCAAAGGTGGACGATGAGACTGCTGTTAACTTAGGTGCTCCAATTTCAAAAGATGAAGTCAGACGAGCTTTCTTTTCTATGAAAGATTCGAAAGCTCCAGGGGAGGATGGCTATACCGCGGCATTCTACAAAAAGAACTGGGAATTTATTGGTGAACAGATTTGGAGAGATATCAAGTATTATGCAGAAAACCCTTCCAGCATTGAGGAAGTCAACGGTACTCTGATCACTTTGATCCCCAAAGTTCCTAAGCCAATGTATGTTTCTCAATTCAGGCCTATTTCTTTGTGTAATGTCATTTATAAGGGTATGAGCAAGATCATTGTGGATAGGCTTAAGCTTACAATGGAGAATTTAGTTTCTCCTTACCAAGCTAGCTTCGTGCCAAATCGTCAGCTTCAGGATAATATTATAGTAGCAAAGGAGCTGGTTCATTCTATGGGGAGAGTAAAAGGAAAGAAAGGTACAATGGCAATCAAACTGGACCTTGAAAAAGCTTATGATAAACTCAGTTGGAGTTTTATCTATAAAGTGCTTATTGAAGTTCAGTTTCCTGATTGGATGATTGGTGTTATAATGGCTTCTATAACTTCTAATCGTTCGAGGGTCTTGATAAATGGTGTGGCTTCGGATTGCATAGTTCCTCAGAGAGGAATTCGTCAAGGGGATCCAATATCTCCTTATATTTTTGTGTTGTGTGTTGAGAAGCTTTCCCACTTGATCGCTGAAAAAGTGACTATGGGTTCGTGGAAGCCTATTAGAGTCTGCAGAAGAGGGCCGAGTGTATCCCACCTTTTATTTGCAGATGATATCATTCTCTTTGCGGAAGCAGATACGGGGCAAAGTGTTAGTGCAAATAAATCTTTGATTTATTTTTCCCCGAATACTGATACTCAAGTTGCTACAAGGATTGTCAACAGAATGGGCTTTAAGCGCACTTCTAGTATTGGCAGATATTTAGGCTCTATTGTTAAACAAGGGAGATATATTAAAGCAGACTATGGAGCTATCAAGGATAGGATACGTTCAAAACTGGATGGTTGGAAAAGCCATTGCCTTTCTTTTGCTGGTCGAGTTACTTTGGTGAAATCGGTCATTGCTGCAATCCCTTCTTTCCATATGCAGAATGGTCTTTTACCAGTAACGTTTTGTGATGAAATTGAGCAGATACAAAGGGCTTTCATTTGGGGAGATCAGGATAGCAGAAGGCGGGCTCATTTAGTAGCTTGGGATCAAATGTATAAACCCAAAGATAGAGGTGGTTTGGGAATAATTAACCTTCGACTCCAAAATGAAGCTTATATTCATAAACTGGCGTGGAAGGTGTTAACTAAGAAAGATGATTTATGGGTTAAGATTTTAGTAGCCAAGTATGGTAGAGGTCAAGACTTAAGGAGAGGTATAAAGGCAAAATCATATGACTCTAAACTTTGGCGTGATCTTGCTAAATGTTGGAGTAATTTCCTTGCTGGTCTTAGATGGGAAATAGCAGATGGTTCTGAAGTAAAGCTTTGGACTGATAACTGGTTGGGATGGGAGGAAAATTTGCAACAGTTGTCGAGCAATCAGGTGCCGTGGGAGGAGAGTCAGAAATCAATTGCAGATTACATGGTGGATGATGGTTTCCGTCTTGAAGTTGTTCATCAATTTCTGGAGTCAGATTTGGCTGATGCAGTAACAAATCATCTCAGGCTTATTCCAAGGAATGGGGAGGATAGATTAGTTTGGATCAATAATCATCACTCAACTTCTTTGGTTAAGGTCGCTTACTGTAATCTTATGAACTTCCCAGCAGATGTTCACACTAGCTTATGGAAAAAAGTTTGGTCGTGGAATGGACCAGAACGAGTGAAAGTGTTTATGTGGATGACTTTGCTTGCTAAACTTTCAGTGCGCAGCAGAACCAGTAAGTGGAGCGGAGGTTCAAATGTCTGTCCCAATTGTCCAAATCATGAGGAAACTATTATTCATGTTCTTCGTGATTGTAGACATGCTAGGAAAATTTGGCAATCTTGGTTTACAGGTTCGATACCCAATTCCTTTATGAATTCGAATTTGCAGGATTGGTTGACTTTAAATATCGATAACATGTGGTCCTTCAATAAAGTGAAGGACTGGAGGGATATTTTCTTTACTACTTGTTGGTTTTTGTGGAAGTGGAGAAATTTAGAGATCCATGAAGATCATTTCTGTCATGATGAGCAATCACAGGCTTCAATTTGGATGTTTGTCCAACAGATTCTGCAAGCCCGAATTTATCAGCGCCGTGGTGATTCCAACGATAGCGTTTGGACAGCCCCCAAGCAAGGGTGGGTTAAGTTGAATTGTGATGGAGCTTCTTCTAGTGGCATGAAAAAAGCTAGTTGTGGTGGTATATTAAGAGATCACAATGGATCCTTTTTGGGAAGCTTCTATTGTAATTTAGGTTCCTGCAATTCTCTTGATGCAGAATTATGGGGATTACTGAAAGGTTTGGAACTGCTTTGGGGAACAGGATTAAAAAGAATAGAGCTAGAATGTGATTCTAGCCAAGCCATCCAGATGTTAAAGGAGCAGCATGAAGATCCTAGGGACTCTCAAGTCACTAGCAGATTGAGATTATGGTTAAAAGCAGATTGGACTATTCATCTTGTTCATACCAAGAGAGAAAACAACAAATGTGCTCATTGGTTAGCTAAAGCTGGGCAGACTAATAATCTCCATTTCAAGATTTTTAAAGATCCTCCTCCTCAGTTGATGGAACTTATAGTTGCTGATGCTAGAAATATGTCTAGCTTGTTAGTTTCTGATTTGTAATTTCTTTCTGTTTCTGGGGCTTAGCCCCTCTTTATTTACAAAAAAAAAAAAGTGATATAAAGTAAACCATGAGATATTATGACTGTGAGAGATAAAAACTAATAGGGTTAACGAATTAAATTTTTAAGATAATTGACCCTTATATAAATTGAGGTGGTATAGGCTTTGAAAAAGTAATTATCTTGCAAAAAGAACTTATTTGTAAATTATGCCAGAATATTTACTACAAATGGGTGAATTCTCGTATTCAAAGATTAACTGTGTTAAAATGAACTTCCCCGATTCTTCACTTCCTACCTCCTAGCAATATTTGGAAGTGTATGGACGAATGCACACCATGCTGCATTATTTTAATAAAATCTTTAATTTTTGCATTATTCTAATAAAAACTTTTCCTTTTACATCAAAAGGATTAAAAGGCTAAGGTTTCACCAAATGGTGGTAGCTCAGTTGGCGCATGGGAGCTAAGGAGGTGGGGAGCATGTGTTCGAATCTCTCCAGTACCACCTTTGGAAGGGGTTTCAAGTATTAATCCTGGACCCGAATCGGATTAGTTGCAAAGCAATGAACCGATCAGAATATTTCAAAAAAAAAAAAAGCGAAGGTTTCAGGATGACTTGAAATTGTCGCTTGATCATACTTTTACTAATATTGCATGGATTTGATTACTGGATAAACTATTTACCAGCGTTGGTGAAGCCATGCAATGTGTTGAAGTAGCAAACAATTAATAGAATTCATTGGTTATGGATTATTTTCTATGGCACTGTCATGGCATTTGTCATTTAACATGACACAATAAACTTTCTTACACACAATATTTTGTGGGGTCCACATTTTTTGAAGAAAAAAAAAATTATAGCACGCAAGACGAATCCCTATAACATTACACAATCACTTTTCTAACAACATAACTCTTATAAAACCCATATATATATATATATATATATATATATATATATATATATATATATATGAGCTTATCATTTCTCAAGCTGCTTGAGATAATTTTATGTCCGGCAACTAAATCATAACCATTCAAAGATGGATCAATGATGATAAAAGAAGAGAGAGAAAAAGAGAATCATAACCATTCAAAGGTGAATCAAATAATATAAGAAAATAAATAAATAAAACGACATAATTTTAGAATGGCCGGAGATAAATTTATCTCAAGTTGTCGGAGAAATATTTTTCCATATATATATATATATATATATATATGCGTAAACAAAGATGGACCGTGCATTAAAAAAAGAGAGCTCGTATCTAAATTTCGTGTTAGTAGCAGGCTTATATTTTATCGATTACGCTAACTGTTGACGTGCACTCAACCACACTGTCAAATACGTGTTTTTGTGCATAAATTTTCTAATTTTAACATGCAGTTTTTTTTTATATTCATAGTGCTCAATACTGTACTTATATTTCTTTAAAAGAAATCAAGAAAGTGAATTTTAACGTTTTTAAAATAATTTTATTTTCCGTATAAAAAAGAGAGCATGGTTATAGTTACAACCTTTTTTTTTACAACCTCTTACAACCATATCTTATCAGTGTTGATTTTCGTCAGTCAACGGTTATCATTTTAGTAAATTAAACTCATTAATTAATTATTAATTCACAATAAATGATAACCGTTGATTGACAGAAATCAACGGTGATAAGATATAATTGTAAAAGATTGTAAAAATAAAATAAAATTGTAAGTATAACCTTTCTAAAAAAAATGAGGTTAATTTTGATTTATCATCAATATAGTCTAAATTATATAGAGCCTCTTTGTTTTGTGCCAAAATAATCTTTGCGGCATAAAAAATGGGAACGCGCGATAACTGAAGATGTTTAGTTATTTTTTTGAATTATTTATTTTTAAAGTTAAATTATTTTCGAGAAACAATATTTATTTATTTATTTATTTTATATCTCTACTGATTGTACAAATTTTAAATATGAAATTAATAATTTTTTAAAAATATACTTATATTTAAACTTTAAAAAGTGATTTCATTTTAGCATTCAAATAAAATAATTATTCTAAATTCAATAAAATATTAATTTAAATACAAAATAAATTTTTTAATATCAATTATTTAAAATTGTTTTATCAAAATATAAACTAATTGTGATTTGAAATTACATAAAGAACTTTGATATTTTTTAATATAAGAGATAAAATCGATAGGAAATGATTGTCTTATTAATTAATATAAAAATAATAAAATTTATATCTAATTTTAATCATTAATTTTATTTGTATTTAATGATTCATATAATTAATATATTAGAACAATTTAATATAATTGAGATCAAGGATGGAAGGAGATTAAATTTAGTTCCTGCCTAGGAGGTCTTTTTTTTTTACCTTTTCTTTTCCTTAGAAGTAGAAGTTAAGTCAAATAGATTTTTACAAAAGTTCTTATAATAAAAAAGTTTTTTTATAATAAAGAAAAACCAAAAACTCGTAGGAGAAACTTTTTTTAAGTTGTATCAATTTTTTTTGAAATATTCTTTTTTTTTAAACTAATATTTTAACCCTGCGATGCACAGGGGGTTATGGTGGAATAATTTTTATTACATGCTGATATTAATATTATACCCTAAAGATTGTAAAATACATAAAAATAAAATTTGACGAAAATATGTGTAACATCCAAAAATATATATATATATAATACTAAATAAAATAAAATATAAATAAATAAATACAATCTTTTAAATTCCAAGTAAATGAACAAATGTGACTATCATATTATATGTAACATTATATATCAGATTTATAACTCTGAATGTCAAGGGAATTTTAGTAAATATTAACGTAAAATTAGGGGTGTGCAAAATAACTAAAAAACTAAACCGAACCGAATCGCCCTTAAAATAATCAGTTTTTAAAAATCAGTTCAAGAACCGAATCGGTTTTTAGAACCAGTTTAAGAACCGAATCGAACCGTTTCCGAACAGAACCGAACCATTTTCAAACCGAACCAAATTGATTTTTATGACTTTATTTTTTAAATTTCAAATTTTTTTCTTTTCAAAATAGGGTCGACCAGAATCGGTTCCGAACCAAACCGTTTCCAACCGAATGTCAAACATACCTTGTATAGAAGGCGTATGAATCAATGATTGTGAATGTCCTCCTTGTATAGTAAGTCTTGTGCAAGAACCTTCATTTTGACTTGCAAGTTTACATCCTGTAAAAAAATAATTTAAATGGCAATTTTTAAGTACGAAGATTGTCATAAAAAAACATTGAGTAGATAACTTGTATGATATATATATATATAATTTTTTTATTTAAATTCAACTAATCGTAAAAATTCTATAGTTTAGGATGAAATTTACCTTCAACAGTATATGTTCGATTAAATGATATTTGTGCTCTCCATCGTTTGGTTACTTGATTTGAAAAATCTTACTAATTAGAGGCAGAGTGAATTTGTTGTAAGCCTACAAATATTTTTGGAAAATAAAACAAATTCCTATGCATTTTTGTTAAAAATGCAAACAATTCTGAGATATACAATAAGACAATATAGTTCATAAGTAAATAATAAATGAAAAGTATCATTATAAATGTAATTTCTAATAAACTATGAAAATGATAAAGTATTATGAACTTACATCCTAATGAAATGAAGGCATATAATTTCAGTCAAAGATTTGAAGATAAAATTATAAAGTCACCTACCATTTGAGACTTATAGCAATGCAACTCTTTTGTTTGGGTTAAACGTTGTTACTGAATCAATCAATGGTGTAGACACATGTATTATTTATACATAAATGAGAATTTGTGAGTTTAATTAAACATAAAAATTTAATAATAGGAATAAATTTGTTTTATAAGTAGATCTTGTATAGCAGGTGTAAGATTGAATATTTGTAACCGTCTTCCTCGTTTTCTCTGTTGAGTTGAAGCACCCTTACATTAACTTCGAAGTTGATTTTCTTGTAACCCTACAAATATTGTTACAAAATTAAAATAAAATAGTATATATTTGTTTTCCCCAGTAAACGTATATATTTGTTTTTAATTGCTAATAAGTTTGATGTATAAAAACAGATAAAATATGTTTAAAAATATTCCATGTTACTAAAAATTGGTTACAAATTATAAAATTTGGAAACGAAAAATTAATATTTTAACTATATAATTCTTTCAAAGTCTTACTTGATACAAACAATTATAAAAATAGTAAACATTTTTAATTTATTATTATAGTTGAAATTGGTATTGGATATTAGACATATGTGAAACAATTGTTTAGAGAGAAATAATTTTTCATGAGTACAGAAGTATATTAATTTTTCATTGTAGAGTATAAAATTTAAATGAAATAGTTTCGTTGAAGGAAAGAACAAATAATGCAAATTGTTGAGTGGAATATTGTTTGTAATTGACCATAATTACTTGAATAGTGCGGGTTTCTCGATTGTTGTTTCTACACAGCTGAAGTTTTCTTTCAAATCTTGCTTGTTTTGAGCTAGAAGCCGAAGATGTCATTTTAATTTTGGAGGAAGTTGCAATTTGGATGACAAAAAGGAAGACGAAAGGGATATTATGTGGAAGATATATTGAAGAGTTAAAATAAGCAGATGAGACAAAGAATGATGGAAAAATAATTCTTCAACATCTAAGATCCTTCAAGAGAGGTTGCTAAAACTTAAGAGAAGGGCCAATGGAGAGTGGCAGCAAGGGTTTGTTAGGGGGCACAATAGTGAGTAATTTTCGTCTAAGGTTTTGGATGGAGCAAAATAAGAAAAATGTCTAATTTAAATAAAAAAGGAAACTAAATATGATGGCTAATCAACTCCCTTGACTAATCAACTCCCCTTGATTAGTGCCCCATCACTTCTCAATCATATTGGTTAATTCATTTTTGTATCCAATTGATTGGTTTTCCTAATTTTAACCAATCAATCTAATTAATTAGTTTTCTTATTTTGAGCCAATCAATTTAATTAATTAGTTTCCTTAATTTTCTCCATTATCATCAAATATAATTTCATGACTATATTTAAATTCAAATTATTTTTATTAATTTAACATTTAAATTAATTAGGTTGCACCATGGATTAAGTCCTACTTGACCCATGATGCATAAAATTTATTTATTTTTTAAAAACTTGCTTAAGATATAAAATTTACATTTTTTAAAAGAATCCAAATCATTGTATGAATTACACGTGTCAAAACTTTCCATGGAATGACTCTGAATTATAATATAATAAGTATAACCTCTCCCATAATATAGATGAATAAGTAACTTTTAAGCTAAATTTTTTATATAATCATCATAGAATTGATTGCTTTATTTTTAAAGCTTTTTATTTTTAGTTTTAGCTTGAAAATAACTTTTAACTTAAAAAAAGAGAGGTGCCAAATAATATTTTTATATAGACGTAAATTAATTATTTCCTAATTTAATAAAATAATTTTGACTAAACAAAAGTTTTTAATTTGAGAATGAATACATTAAGGGGGGTGTATTGGATTGAGATTTCAAAGAATTTTAATGGATTATTTTTTGATAAAAAATTCCATTGAAATTTAATTAGGAGTTTAAAGGATTGAAAAAAATTCACGTGATATTCGATTGAGATTTTATAAGATTATTTTTCAATCCGGATTTTAGACAAAGGAAAAACAATCTTCTGGTATTCAAAAATTTGTCAATTTTAATAAATTTTATATTGGTGTGGATTTCATGAGACTTTTTAGTGATAAATATAAATAGGATGTCTCCCTCATAATCTCACCCTTATCCATAGGATTTTTAGAGATTTATCTATTGTAGTGTCTTCTTCTTCCTTTGGCGAGTTGACCCGCTCGAAACCTGGTTTCGTCATAGGAGCTTCGTCAAAGATAAAAAATAGCATACTTTTGAGCGACTTTCATTACAAAACAATCTAGAAATAACAAACCAACAAGATTCTAATATAATCCATCTCAAAAATAATAGATTTTGTAGAGTTTTTTGAAGTTTAAAAAATGATTTTTCAAGCAATGAGTCACGATTTTTTTGACACAAAAAGATATGATTTTTGTATTAAAAATAACATAAAACAATGGGAAAACAAGATGGGAACTAAAATCCTCAAATCGATTTTCATTTTACATCAATGAAGCAGGATCAATTTAAAGAAAGATTGAAACTTTCATAATATAAACCCTATATTTCGTAACAATACATTCATGAACGAAATTCCTTGGCTATAGGAAACGATTTCAGATAATTTTTGTGTCAATAGATAACTAAAAACTTTTTTTTCAAAAGCTCCAAAGCAATTTATAATAACCCTTACTAGTAATTGTGGATTTAATATCGAAGAATAATTAGAAGTAAAAGAAATAAAGTCACCTTTGGTGAAAAAGGAGTTAAAATGACAGTTAAGGAGTAAAAATTCGGGTAAATAAAGTTACCCGAAAGTAAAAAGTAAAATTATAAATATTACCATAAAAATATTCTGGACTAGTGTGCAAAGTTTGGTATGGAATAGAGGTGTGTAGATAAATAAACCTTTACTCAATTGAATTTAACACTGCCTATATAAGTGAAACTTCAACAAAAAAAAAGGATACAACCCCGTCTTCTTCTTCTTCTCGGACAGAACCGTGGCCTTGGTGTGCTTCCAGGGCTAGGAATTCATTTATTCTACAAGCTATTTCCACACAATGTGCATTTCATAAAAATTGTAGTGCAACCTCTTGTGATAAAAACCCAAGCCTCCTTTCTCTTTGGGATGCATTGAATCAAGAGATCTCCCCTCCTTTCCATTTTCGTGTACTGTTCATTGCTGAAGAAAAAAAAATGATGTTTTGCTATGATTTAAGCTTGAAGATTAACATTTGGTTGGTGTAGGACTTATCCAAGGTAAGAAACTCCATTTATAATTGTTGAATCCTTGAATTTAAGATTTAGGTTTTCATGAAAATATTGTTGGAATTTTGTATGTTGAAGAGTATGAATGGTAGTATGTTTTGATGATGAAATATCTATATTGATGTTTGTGGGTTGATTAAATCAACTAGAAGTAAAGAAAGCATAGAAAAATTGCATGACTTTCCTAACCTATTGTCGGCCATGAAGAGAAAAGCACGCTTGAAATGTGTTCAATGTTGTTTCAATGATGCTTATGAATCCTTACATATGTTGGTGTTGAATGGATTAATTAGTTAAACTTGGAAGAACCCTTTTGTACCATTTTCAGCCATGTAGAAAAAAAAGGTATGTTGAAAGGTTGTTAGCGTTGCTTTGATAATGGGTAGTGTATATTGATTGATGTAATGTACCATGGATGCAAGTATAAACGATGGAAAACATAAAATCCCATAGACTCCCTATAGGTGCATTTTCGGCCCTTTGAAGCAAAAAAAATCATTTGAGAATGTGTTTGATCATGGTTTAGGGATAGTATTTTGCCACATTTTATTTTAATAAAATGTGTTGTATTTCAATGTATTAATTGATGAGTTAAGAAGTGAAATGGCTTGAGAAATTGTGAAAAATATCGTGATTCCCTAAGGGTATGTCAGCGGCCTTTTGAAGTAAAATTGCATGACTTATATAGAAAATTCTCAAGTGGATACTTTATTAAATTAAAGAACACTAACGATTATAAATTGGTATAGACTTGTGTAATGGCATAGGATTGACAAAAACGTAAAGAAATAAAAATAAGCGATAAAATGTATACCTTATGTAAGGATCATGGCATAGTATCATTTTATTGATTTTGTTGTGCATTCTTCTCTAGGTGTGCCTAGGGATAGAAAAGGAGTGGAATCTTGTTAAAGCGATGTAAGTAACTTGTGCAACAAGTAAGCGTATTGGTAAAGCTTCAAGAGGTAAGCTATATGTTTAAGGAGTCTTTTCCTGTTTGAGTGCTCCACCATGGTTAGTGAACTATGGTTGGACTGTATGACTGTTGTTTAGATGCTTTGTATAGATGCATTCATATAGAGTTATTTGATAACATGATATGACTTGTTCTGATATGATTTATGTATTGATGGTATGGTACACTGATGTCTTCATGGGGTTTCCCTGAGATTGACAATGTACACCTCTGACATGTTCTGGTCCCGCTTGGGGTCCTCCCTTGGGAATGACGGCACACGCCTCTGATATGATATGGATATATGCTTTGTTCTATTGGGAACACGTGCGTTTATTTCCGCTTGGGGTCCTCCATTGGGAATGACGGCGCACGCCTCTGATATGATATGATATGAAATATGTTTTGTTTTGTTATGATATCTGTTATGATTGCATTTGTATACTCTGTATCTGACTTTTGTGCAGGAGTGAGCCAGGGGTATGGAGAATTCTCTATAAACCTGGAGCTTATTGAGATTTGTAATCTCACCCCTCTTTGGGGACATATTTTTAGGTGCCCAGGTTCCCGGTGAGTCCTCACTAGGCAGGGACGTGACCCGTGGCGGAGACGTTGGGACGGATCAACCTTTTGAATAGTTGTAGGCTACTAACCTTTTGGAGTGCATTTATGTCATTTTGTATTTCCGCATTTGATGGATCATGATATTGATCCTTTATTTTGTATATGACATGTATATGTTTTGTACATGTCTGTCAGTTTGATGTATGTACATTTGGGTATTCAGACACGTTATATGATGATGTATTATTCAGTTTATGATTTCGTGTTGGATTGCATGTTGATTAGGTATAGTGGCATAGAGCCATATTATGCATGCGCCCATGGATGAGTATCTGATTATATTTGCATGACTGATACTTCTGGATTGATGTGTTGTATAAACTGTTTACCAGGAAATGCTTCTGAGTGGGATTGAAAAATCCCCAATTGTCCGATTTATAGAGGAAACTCTGCCCGATTTTCGTTTACGCCGAGTAAGAGTTAAAGTAGAAAAAGAAAAAGTTAGCTCGCATTTTTGTAAGTTAAGTCTTTCGCTGTTTCTGTTTATATCATATGCATGTTAATTGAACCGGCTCGAGACGGAGATGTTACACAATTTAAGATTTCAATATATCGATTGAAATAATTTGTGAATTTTTTTAAACTTTTATGTAATAAAACCCAGAATTTCAGATTCAAAATTTTCTTAGAATACTCAATGAAAACATGCATATAATAATGATTAGAAAATTCTCATCACGTAGAATAAAAATCCCAAGATTTCCAATATCAATTGCAAAAAATTTCAAATGAAATTTTATCATGAACTTTAGGTTCTATATGCAAATTTAGAATTATTCTAATAAAAAAAAAACTGGATCCTATAATAATATATGGATAGTTCTGAACTTGCCCCATGGCAGATTGGAAAATAACACTGTTCGCGTGGCATTTAAGTAAAAAAGTTGGTGAACAGTGGCACAATGGTCACTGTTCCGAAGAGATGTTACCTAGTAATTTTGAATGTTTGTTAAAAATTGTATTATGTTTTACTAATTGAGAAATTTATATTAGGTTTTAATTATTTTTATTATTATCATTGCATTTCTTTGTTATTTTTTTATCGACTCTTATAATTTTGAATATTTATTAAAAATTCATATGATTTTTTAAAATCTTATAAATCTATATTGTCCTTTTAAATCCTATAAATTCTATTAAAATCCTTTAAAATAAGATCTTATGACATTTTGATTGTAAAAAATCTTTTTAAAAAGTCTTTAAAGTCCCTCCAATTCTAAATAATCTTTTAAAATCTATAAAAATTTGTATATCAAAAAATATATTTTAAAATCCTAATTCAAAGCCCAGCACAGTTGACAGATAGCTGGATTCCTTAAGCATGCTGACAGGGTTTGATTCCTGGCCGTGCATATGGAAAAAGTTTTGTTGGAAGATTTATGCACTTAATGTGATCTCCCACCTAAAAAAGATTAGTTTTTGGCTGTCGGCCGTACCTTGGGAAACAAAAAAAAAATAAATTTAATCAAAATTCATGGCGTGTGTAATAATAGCATATAAATAGCAAAAGCGTGACCAAATGACTCACCGCTGTTTTTTCTAACATTAGCGAGACAAGCTTGGCTTCGAGCACGGACTAGGGATCAAAAAATGACCCATCTCGAAGACTTTACTTTAGATCACAAACCCATGTTTCTTCAAGTTTCAACGCCCTCAGGAATCAACCCCATGACATGATTTACAATTCTCATTGCTTCTTCACGTTCCTTCGGAATTTGAGTTCTTTGTTCAACCACATTTGGCATCTCTGCTCATGGACACTCCTCTATGTCTTATTCTTCTCTTTTGCTCCCTTTTTGCAACTGGGTCCTCCTCCATTCAGAATTTTCACCAACCGTAAGTTATTATCTTCTTTTGTTTCTTCTCGGTTTTTGGCATATCGAAGTTTGTAATGTATCTAGTTCCTGAGATCTGGTAACCGTTAACTTTTACAAGCTCACAAGCTTTCATTTTTTATTTTTTTTTGGTTTCGTGCTCACAAAAAACGAAAACTTTTTCACATTTTCGATCATCCCAATACATTTCATTTCCTGCTTTCGTCATTGGGGGATTTGAGATTCGCTTTTCCATTTGTATATCTTGAGATGGTTTGTAAACATTCAATTTTTCAAGATGTGAAGGGATGTATTTTGTATGTTGATGAAAAGTTTCCAACCAAATTATGAGCCCAGGAAGTACTTGAATGGAGGGGTTTGAAGGGAAAAGGAAATGGGAGGTGGGTTAATTTTTCATTTCTGAATTAAGAGTGTTATAAAATGTTTATAAAATTGAGTAAGGGATAATTGAAAGGTTAGATGATAATCTCTCATTTTATTCCTTTCATTTTGAAAAATTATCTATTAAGGAGGATGTTAAATTAAATGAAAAGTTAACCCTCCCTTCTCTTTCCATCTAAACGTAACATAAATGTTAATGTAGGCTAGAAGTTTTCTTACGGGTTGGAAATTGTTCCCCTTTTCTTTTAATGCTTATATATGTACTTCGGTAACTACAGTTAGACCCAGTTTGGACCTGATGGATTGGTTGTCAATGTATCAATAGTGTGGAATACATAAGTTTTTGTGTGTTTTTAGTATTCAAGAAGGGTGTCAGAAAGTGAATACTTTCTCTCTGGCCATGTAGATCCAGTGTGGAATTGTCTTTACATGTGGTGGCCAAAAGAACATGTAGTGTGTATTTTTCATTTATATGGTTGAGCTTATGAGCTTATGTGCTTGGGTTAAAGGTGCTATTGATGTTGATGTTGATGGTTGAGCTTATGTAGCCAATTCAATATTTTGGGACTGAAACTCTTTTGTTCTTATTATTATTGATTAGTGACCAACTCTTTTTGTTGCTTTTGTTATACTCATTGTTCTTGTTCTGGTCACCTCCTTTTGGGTATTGTATGACTGAGTTTCTTCTGTTTGTTACAAAGTACATTTTACCTTGTAGTTTCAAGCTGTTGTAAGCTACCCTTATTCTTGTCCAATTTTTGTGTTTTAAGATTTCCAATTGTGGAACCTGATCCTGGTCATACAAAACTTCGTCTTTCAAGAGAAGGCTTGGAGGCTATTGAGAGAATAACAAACCCCATTGCATCTGTAGCAGTAAGTTTGACTGAAACTTTAGAGCATTCATAGTTTGTGTTTGTGGATTTTACTTGATATTTGATGTGGATTCTCATAACCCTTCATGATGTTTAATGGACTGGTTTCATGATGTAGGGAGTGTTTGGTAGGCGTGTTAGAAGGGGATCGAACATAACATGAACTTTGTTTTATGTTCAGTGCACTTTTAGAATAAAACAGAACTGGATATGGGTTTAAAAAGTGGTACATTTTGATTCCACTAAGAAGGAAGGAACCAAAGAGAACAGAACAGTAACCGTTACATTATATTTCATCCTGTTTTGTACACATGTCAAACACTATTATAATGATTAGCTAATATTATGTTCATTAACATCGTCCACATTGGCAAGTCATCTTTCCCTGAGTTTGTTGTTGATTGATATACGAGCACCTGCTCTTCTTTGTTCTTAAACACAATAGAGTTGGCTGTTGACTCATATTGAAACATGAATTTAATTTAAAAGGCATTTGCCCTGTTGCATGAGTTCCAAGGTTTGAGAACATGTTTTATATTAATTGGCCTTTTCTAAATATTACCATATAAAGTGTTGTGAAAGTCAAAACATGAAAGTCTTAATATTTCACAAATGCAAAGTATTGTTTTCTTCCCCTAAAGGTGAGACAGAAGAACTTCATAAGAGTGAGGAATTCAAATTTATGGATGGTTAGTTCCAAAAACTACCAAAGTTGATGATCCTCATCTTTTCCCATCGCGTTGCAACTTGCAATTAGATATTTGCTTTCTCAAGTGGTATCACTTAGCATATTTTCTTTTCAAGAATTTATGGATAGTTAAAATGTTGGAGATAAGGGTTTCTCTATTAGATCAGGAATGGAGTCTTATCATGTGAATTGATTTATCATTTATCTTATGCTTTGGAATGGATATTTTTTACTACTATTGGTCAACCCTCTTGCATATGTAGTGTTGCATATTAATTTGATAACCTGGATCAGTTGTTCACAATGCAGAAAGCTTGTACAGCATTGAATAAATGCTATTAGTTCCATGTTTACCCATTTATGGGTTCTACTTTTGTCACTTTAGGGCTGTGTTTATCATGTGATTGTTATGGCTGTTTTTATCAGGTGATTGGACCCTACCGCTCTGGAAAATCTTTTTTGCTTAATCAACTTCTCTCTCTTTCTTGTAATGAAGGTGCATCTTTTACAACTACTAGAATTTTACCCTCAAACCTACATTTTTAGGGAAAATATGCAGTCATAATTTGATAGCTTTTAGGGATTTAATGTAAATTAATATGTTTGTTTTGTTAGGGTTTGGTGTTGGGCACATGCGTGACACCAAGACAAAAGGTGGATGGAGATTGACATTCTTCTCATGGTTATGCTTAATTGGAGTTAGATATCATCTTTTTCAATCTATATTTATTCTCGTTTGGTTCATGTCATACAGGAATATGGATTTGGGGAACCCCTATAGAGTTGGATATTGATGGAGTAAGAACATCTGTCTTTTACCTTGATACAGAAGGATTCGAAAGCATCGGGAAGTCAAATGTATATGATGATCGGTAATTGCTGACTGATCATGCATACTGTGGTTATGATAGTTGTGTACTATTTTTCAGTTGACCTCTTCTTCTGTTTGCCTTTTGCAGGATATTTTCTCTGGCAACTGTCATGAGTTCTGTGCTTATCTATAATCTGCCTGAGACAGTTAGTTATCATAACCCCCTCAGAAATTTGTGCTCTTGTTTATGTTGTTGTAATGTTAGATGGACAGATGAAAGAAGTACTTTGTTTTGAGAATTAACAATATAGAAAAAAAATTCATGTTTCAGTGTTGAGTATAACATGGATCCTAGTTCTTATTGGTATACATTAGGTGACAAAAGCACATAGCTAGGGCAAGTGCAAATTTGCTAGTGTCTAATTATGAAAAGTTTAGTGCAAGTGCATCTTATTTTGTTTATTTATTTCATTTTATAATGATATATTGTAGTATAGAGCAGTTAAATATGGTTTATAATAAAAATCAGCAACTTAATAATATAATCTTTAATCAACAATGATTGAAAAGGAAAAAATCTTAATGGAGAAATATGAACATAATCATATTAATATGAATACTTTATTAGAGTGAAACTAAAGTTAAAATTAAGGAAATGGAAATAAATGCTATGTTATTTTTTAACTTTATTTTTTAATTAATTTTTTTAGCATACAAATTGAAAAACTAGATAAAGTCTCGTCCTTGGTTAGCAGACACAGACACAACACATGAATGGACTCTACTGCATACTGCATATAGAGTAGCATGCTATTGGCCTTGCATTGGCTAGGCCCTCAGATTATGTCTGAGAGCTGCAACAAACAATTTGAGACATGTCAAGTTATGAATCCGGAATTTTTAGTGCACAGAGTAGTATTGGATCAGGATCTGCCCTCAAATCATAAAAACTTGCACTAGTATGCAAAATGGAGGGCCCAGCTCTTGAATCTTGTGACACAGTGTATACATAATACATATTGGTCTAGGTGATAAATTTTCCTCTTTTGGTTGGGTTAATTCTGAAAGACTAACTTTTGGCATTAAAAAATATGGGATGGTTATGTTGCTGTTAGTACATTTAGAATTAGATATGGTTTTGAAGGAGGGATACAGTGTATTGGAAAATGGATTTGGGGATCTATGGAGTTAATGCATGCTCAATCAACAAATAATTTATCAAAAGAAAAATAGATGACCGGAAAAATTAATGCGCTGATAAGAATAATTTGATAACTAATCTAAAATCATAAATAGTCCTTTCCTTTACAATATTCAGTATTATTAGTGCTGTAGGCCTTCGGTGGTTTTGTGATCAGCTACGGAGAGAGGAAAACCCTACCTTGTGTTGTATTTTCAATTACAACACTAGATTTGAAACAAATGTTAGATTACCTTTTAGCTTTGGACCACTACGCACACAGTACTTTCCTTTTTAAGAAACTTGACTGCATTTGCATGTTTGCTGGTATCAACTTCAATTACTAGGTCGAGGCTGAATAATCTTGAAGCCCGCAGTCAGCAAATCTCTCATTTTGAGTTTTTTTGAGGCCATTCTAAAATGTTATCATCTTTGTGTATTCAGATACGTGAAGCTGACATCTCTCGACTCTCTTTTGCGGTTGAGCTTGCTGAAGAATTTTATGGGAGGTTTGCATCTTGATGAACTTTTTGTTTTTTGATATCATATAGATTATCATTTTCTCTTTTGTTATCCTTTTTAATATTGCTTTATAATCATTTTTTTGGGTAAATTGCAGTTACTAACTTGTTTGTTTGATTTGCAAATTCAATACATTATAATTCGCAACTTTCATGTATTGGAATAGAGTGAAGGTAGTCCAAAGGCCTTAGCACTACCCTCAGTTATCTAATCAATTTTTTCCATGACCTTTTTCATTTTTAATTTGATTTTTTGTTTGAATTGGTGGATTTTATAGGGCCAAGATGTTGCATTTGAACCTGCTAAGCTCTTGTGGCTTATCCAACGTGATTTTCTGCGTAAGTTAAATACTTGCCTTGATTGTGTTCATATATCAGCAACCTGTCTGCTCCCTTTTCTCGAGTCTCCTACATACAAATTCCAATAAAATTATTTTGGTCACTGATGAATTCTAGCAGCTGATCTCTCTGCTGTCCTTGTCATCATGTGCACTCCATTGGATACTTATATTTTCCTTAATTTCCTACAGAAGGGAAATCGGTGCAAGAAATGGTGAATGAAGCTCTTCAGCAGGTCCCCAATACTGATAGTTAGTACCGTTGCTTGCAGCTATGACTGAAATTCACTTAAAGTATGATTTTCCATATTTTCTAAAGCAAGTTTTCTGATGGTAGGCTATTTGTTTATTATTTATGTGCAGGGGACAAAAATATTGATATGGTATTTTCTCTTCTGAATTCAGTTTTCAATTATCAGTACCAATATTACTAGTCTGGAATTGAATGTTAATACTGAAAGTTTGCGTCATCAGGTCAATCAGATCCGGGACTCATTGGCTATAATGGGGGACAACAGTACTGCCTTTAGCTTACCCCAAGTATGTGTCTTCTAACTATTTTTCACATATCTCTTTCATTCCTTACCATTTCAACCCTTACATGGAATTCTTTAACGATTTTATCCCTGAATTCCATTATGTGGAGTTTTGGGTGTTTGTAAGTCCAGTTGTTTTGCATTTGAAATGATATAAAAACGGAACCTATCTATTGATTTCTACATATAAGATGGCGGATTTTAACTTCTTTATCGTCAGAGTCATATATGGCAAAGAAAGAGAGCAATGTTTCTCTAATTTATCTGACGTTTCCATATTGCCTTGGTGGTATTCTTCATTCTTTTATGCAAATTGAACTTCATGATATTGCCATACTGGATGGATCATTTCCATCATGACAGAAGTCTTGTCTTCTGATGAATGACAAAATATTGGCCTTTTCAGTTCCATTGCCAAATTTTGCAATTGGTAGAACTTAGAAATCCTTGCCCGATTAGTGCCTGCACCTGGCTTGTATTAATTATGATTACTAATCCATTATAAATTACAACTCTCTGCATTTTTAAACAGAAGTTAGTATTAGGTTATAGGTACAAAACCAATTTTCTTCTCCATTTCTTATCTACTGCTTGGTTCTGAAATGTCATATAGAAATACCATCGACTGGTAAAGGGATTTATGTTATTTATATGTCTGGTCATTTGAATGCCATCTTGCTTAAGTTCGTGTCTTTGGTGAGAAAGACCTTTAACTTTTTTTATTGTAAAGAATGTGATCTTAGTCTTGGAAATAATTGTTCTGATGCTTGCATTCAAGTGTTATTACAATTAATAGCCACCAATATGTTTATTTGCATCTTCAATCCACCTTTTTGTTGCTTATGTATGCATTCATATATTTATATTTCAAGATAGAGATTTTTTTTATTAATATGTAATCTTTTATAAAATGTCCCATGAGCCTAGCTCACTTGGTTGGGACATTTAATTGACAGTTCTTGATAGGGGGTTCAACAACCCTAGATGTAACATCCCTTTCCCATTCCCCTCCCCCTCTCCGCCCCCTAGTGGGGATCCTTTAGGCACCACTCTAGTGGTGGAGCCTCCCTTTGAGGCTCTAGTGCCAAAAAATTGTAATATTTGGTTTTTATTAAACAACTGCATTGGATGGCTAACTAATCATTGAAACTGGACTGTAAACAGCCACATCTCCAGCGTACAAAACTTTGTGACATGAAGGATGGGGAACTTGATCCATTATATGTTAAGAAAAGGGATAAACTAAAAGAGCTTGTTGCTAGCATGATCCGTCCAAAGATTGTGCAGGGCAAAACTCTAAATGGGAAGGAGTTTGTTTCCTTCTTAGAACAGGTACTTGGTTTTGCATGTTCTCTTTATAGGAAAGAATAAAAGTAATCATAGTTTAATATGAACTAAAGCTTCTAACTTGTTTTTCGTGTCAGTGGCATCTGTTCTTTCTTTAAATAATACTCTATGAAGGACCACTATGGAGGATTCTGTATGTCCCATATCTCAAAATATTGTAGTATAGAATCAGGATCAGCAAATCAATCAAGGATTTTGCCAATGTATTAAATGTCATGATGCCCTCATTCTCCTTAATATGAGCTATTGACTCATGTATTGCCCTGTTTTCGGTATATCTTATTGAAATTTATTGAGAGATTAAAAAATGTGCAAAAATATTCAAAATGTTCATGGGGAAGTTCTATTTTTGCGTTTAAGTTTTTGTGGAGGCAGAATGCAACGATGAAAACAAATAGGGCCAAAAATTTTATTTTATGCTCTTCGAAGTTATTATGGGTGGAAGCTAGAAGAATTGAAGAAATGATACAACTTCACCTCGTAGTAATATTTTGACCTTGAAGTTTAGTAAGGTGCACATTATTTTACTACTTTTCAGAACTGGTAATTTTTTAAGCAACACTCATATTTTTAAAGATTACTAATAATAAATTATATGTTCTTTTACTAATAAGGGACATGTGGTATTAGTATAAATTTTTGATTGGGACTCCACCAAAATTACTTAGAATGAGGAAAATTGATGTCTTGGTTACTATGTAGATACATCTCTTAAATTTTCAACTTTTAGTTGTTTAACTTGCACCTATAAGTTGTTCTATATCTCTGTTTGGATACAGTTACTACAAGAGTAAATCCTCTACTTGCTACTCCAAAGATTGGGGTATTACCACATTAATCATCCAAAGATTTTGTCCCCAAATTAGTCACTGAAAGTTGAAAAACGTTACCATATTCGTTCTTATGGAGGACTAATCACCAATTTGGTGACTACTTTGTATGTTTGAGGGATTAATTTGGTGACAAAAATCTTTGGAGGACTAATGTGGTATCTTTGAAGGACCAAGTAGAGGGTTTACCCCTTACTTTAGTAATTCATAAAATTTGAGATTTTTTTTTAGAAAAAAAATCTCAAATTATGTATACACTTCTGCTCTTTTCTTTATCAACCTTAGTCCTTTGTCATCTCAAATATAATCAGATTGAGGACTTAACTGCACAACTAAAATAAGATAATGTCTTTAAAATTGTGTGAATTCATTCTGTTTATCTTCATTAAACTGCTTTGATTTTGATTTTTCAAATTTAGATACTTGAAGCCTTGAACAAAGGAGAGATTCCATCAACAGGCTCTCTTGTGGAGATTTTCAACAAGGACATTCTTGAAAGATGTCTTCAGTTATACAGTGAAAGGATGGAAACATTGGGTCTGCCTCTTTCAGAGGAATCTCTGCAACAGTCCCATCAAAGGTTTAGAGGTGAAGCCATGCAAGCCTTTGATCAACAACATTTTGGCCGTCACCATGCTAAGAAATCAATCATGCAATTGGATGAAGAAATACATAAGGTATTGTCTGAATATTCATAGTATATTGGAAGATTGCAAAATAAAATTGGCTTAGTTGGGAGTATAATTAGCAGGTAAAATGATAGTAGAAAAAGTTAGTAGAATGATTTTCTCTTATCAAATATGTCTTTGTGGTTTTAGTTTAAGACTATTCTGGTTCTTTGCAAAAATAAATGAAGGTTTATAAATAGCAAAATCCTGTGGTTGTTAGTCTCTTGCTGTAGGGGACACACAGTGAGTGTGTCAGAAAGAGTAAGAAGCATGAGTTGCGAAAGATTTATGTACCTACAAAGCTTCAATGGTAAATATACTTTTACTACAATGAACGTTAAAAAGCAGCCTTTGATTTGATGATATACGGTTCTTTGCGGTCTGCTCTATTTTGGTCTTTGAGTTTGAATATGATGATTTCAAGCTTATATATACTATGGAAAATTGATATTTACTAATGAAAATTATGCAGGTACATAAGAATGTCATTTTACAAAATGAATATAAATCTTCAAAGCTATGTGAGTCATTGTACACCAGATGTGAGGATCTGATGGATCAGCTTCAAGTTCTCAGGCTTCCTTCCATGGCAAAATTTAATGCAGGTCTCCAGAAATGCAATCGTAGCTTTGAGCATGAGTGTGTTGGACCTTCAAAAACAAACTATGAGCAACGCATGATGAAGGTCTGGCATAATTACATAGTTTTGTCTTTTTTTACTCTATTGCTTGTGGGGCATAGCCTTTGTTATTTCTTTTTCATAGTTGTATTTCACTTGAACATTGGAATTCCTGAACCTTAGTTCAGTACATAGAAATGATTTTTGTTTCCTATTGTATCTGTCTATCTCTCTAGCTCTATTCTTAATGGAAAATGTGACCGTATATAAACTGAATTGACCTTTTAATTGTTACATAGTGGATTCATTTGTCATGAAAAGTGGAATCGATCCAATTCTTTATTTAGCAAATAAGTTATTATTGTTAATAATTTTTCCTCATTTGCTAGTGTTTGATATGCTTAATATACCTTGTTGTAACAAATGAATATGCAGATGTTGGTGAAGTCTAGGTCTCTATTTATAAAGGAGTACAACCACAGGCTTTTCAATTGGTTGGTGGCCTTCTCCCTGGTCATGGTAGTGATTGGCCGCTTTATTATAAAGTTCTTTTTGCTTGAAATTGGAGCATGGCTACTTTTTATATTTCTGGAGACCTACACAAGGATGTTTTGGTCAGCAGAGTCACTTTACTATAACCCAGTTTGGCATTTTATAGTTGCAACTTGGGAAACTCTTGTTTACAGCCCAATCCTGGATCTTGACAGGTAATTTGACCATTTTTCTTTCATACTTCCAACCAAATTCAAGTATCTGATGTAAGTTAAAACCTTTTCTTTAGTTGCTCTTAATATCCATTTTGATATAAGCTAGATAAGTGTAATTGTGTGGTTTTATGACTCTTTGCGGTTGGGGATGCATTTCTGCCCTTTGCTTCATCTAATACACATAACTTATTGAAAGCATTAATTGCATAAATAAAAACCTGCTAATGTTCTTCATTTTCCTTTCTTTCTATCAAGATTCAAATCTGCAGTTCATTTTTTGTTTTCAATTTAGATTTATATTTTTTCTGTTTGTTCTTTCTCATTCAAAATTTCTGAATATGACCTGTTGCTTTATTTTCTCTAAACAATGCCAACAAGTCAACCGAATCCAACTGAACCGGTTGACTTATGGGCACTGGTTCAGAACCAATTCGGATATACAAACTAGTTCTGAACTGGTTTCGAATCGGTTTTCTTAACTAGTTTTTTTGGTTCAACTGGTTCGGTTCTCAAAACTGGTTCAGAAAAATGCAATTCGGTTCGATTATTTTGCACAGCCCTACAAGTCACTAACTTATTCATTATGAGAATAGTGAGATTTTATGGAATATTGAGATATTGATATATGGTTATTTTGTTGATTGAAACAGATGGGCTATTCCCCTTGGTATAATGCTGTCATTTTTCATACTTTATTGGCGGTGTTATGGGAAAAGGAAACATGGATCCCGGTGGCTCTTACCTTTATACAGCAGCAATAAAAATGGTCCAAATAGGCCAAGAACAGACTAAAACCCATGATAACTGCAGTTGCAGACATGCTTTAAGAATTTGGTATGCTGCTCTCATAAATTCATTCCTTTTTGGCGACCTTTTTCTTTTTTGTACATGGAGCCCGCCTGCCCCCTTCTTCTTGAAAAATTCTTTTGCACAGAAGAGTCTATAAAAGGTTATCAGAGGGTAATTGACCTCTTTGGCAGCTTCTGTAACTTTAGCATATTCAAAAATGTTCTGTGCTTCCACAACATGTTGATTTTACAAATGATTATTACTTGGCAGTTATTTATGTTAGATCTTAGATTAAATTGGATTTAGATACATATGTTGTGTCCACCATCTCATGTATTGACTGGTAAACAGGTAAATTCAAACAAGAAAGAAAATAGAGGTTAATTCTTTATTCTTTTGTTTTCAGTTGTTGAGTTAGAATTGCAAGTGGAACTATAATGTTTGATACGCGTTGTATAGAGCTTGAAAAATGAAGAGGATGAAATTTTTTTCCTTTTTTTTGAACTATAGACTTAAGTTAATGGTTAATAAACGTTAGAGTTTTGTATTGTCCTTTTTAAGCTGCTTTTCATCTAATACTTAAATTATTTTAAAAATTACACAAGATGTCATTTTTTAATATAATTTTGAAAAAAAATTAGTAAAGTGTTTTTATTATATCAAATTTTGAGTTTATTTTCATTTTAACAAACTCGACTATTTTTTTATTATTATTGTTGATGTTTCAGTTTTTTATTCTAAAGTTATAAACAAATAAAATAAAAGTATATATATATATATATATATTTTGGGTACAATAAAGGGGCAAGGCCCCAAAGGAAAAATAAAATCAAAGAAAAGACAAAACAGAACAGATAGACTAATCCGGGGCAGCAAGTCAGATCTGGCAGGAGGACCCAATAGTATTAGAGGAGATCAACTTCTGAAGATTCTAGTCAGGAAAAGCTAGAATCGATGTTCCCAAGGAACAAGATAGAGCTACCTTTGCAATCCAATTCGTACAACTATTACTACTTCTCAAGACATGAGTAAATTTGACATTCCAAGATCTATCAACAAGAGCTCGAATCCTAACCACTAAATGCAGTTCTCGAGCATCATTACCTGTTAAGGTAAGCAATCTAATAGTTTGAGATGAGTCACCCTCAACTATTAGATTTTTTAGTCCAGAATTCCAAGTAAACACTAAGCCATTATGGATAGCCTAGAGCTCAGCAAGGAGAGGGGAGCAGCATCCCAAGAAAGTCTTGAAACCACCTAGCCATTTACCTTGACAGTCACGAATAAGGCCACCACAAGCAGTTTTTCCACATGTCACTGCCCCATCAAATCATTACAAAAGCTTGACAGTAAATAATTTAATATTCAAAATAATATTCTCAAATCATTACACTCTATGAATTATCTTAAAAACTGGATATGATAATATTATCTTATTAAATTTTTGACTTGATGCACATCACACTCATAATATAATGTAAATAAACCGTGATCAGATTTTTTATTTTTACTTTTATTTAACTTATTTATTTAATCTATTCTTATCGTATGTTGTTCACTAAGAGTACGTTTGGATTCACTTTTAAAAAGAGTTACTTTTATGCCTTACTTATTTTAAAAGTGTTTTTTATAAAAGCTAAGACTATTTAGATTTTTTTTTAAATATTTTTTTTTTGAAAAAAAAAATTAGTTTTTGACTTTTGATTTTTTGAGAAGTTAAAATTTTTAACTTCTGAAAAAAGTAAGTTTTTGTCTTTTTTTATGACTTCTGCTTTTTTTAGAAGTAGCATCTAAATGCACTTTAAACTAAAAGTGTTTTTTTTGAGAAAAAAAAGTAACTTCTGACTGAAAAAAAGCTCATTCAAACGGGTCCTATGAGGTCTTTTTTTATTGAAAATAACTTTTTCTCTCTACTTCAAAGAATCAAAATCAATCCAAGGCTAAAAAAATAGAAGAATCTAATGAAAAGTTCAATATGGCCACTTAAACTAATCAAATACAGTAAAAAAAAACAGATTATGTTGTGTTATTTTGAAATAGTGTCTATCATTGTTCCCCAAAAAAAAAATATTGTTGTTACAAAAAAAAAAATATTGTGTCTATCTGTATGTTGATAGATATCAAATAAATTTGTACCCAAAAAAAAAAAAAAAATCAAATAAATGGGATCATGAAAACAGAGATACACACAGGATTATGAGATACCTTTTCATGTGAAAGTATATGTGTAATTTCGCTTGAGGAAAGATTTCAAGTTAATGTGTATGCAAACTTTTTTTTATTTTAAAAAGTTAGTTTTATCATTATATAAAGGGGTTTGCATTTGTCATTTAACATGGCACAACAAACTTTCCTACCCACAACATTTTGTGGGACCCACACTTTTTGAAAAAAAAAAAGAAAAAAGAAATTATGGCACGCAAAACAAATCCCTATAACATTACACAATTACTTTTCCTATAACATAACTCTTATAAAACCCTTAGGTGGTGTTTGGCTGGGCTCTTTCTCAAATTTAGCTAGGAAAGTGAGAGAAGGAATCCTATTTAGCTATGTTTGGTTGAATAGAATGTGGGGAGAAAGCAGCCATCCAAGATAGATAGACTTTTCAATTTAAAGGGAAAAGCCATGTATCGGTACTATTTGAATAGCGTTTTGAGATACGATTTTTTGTAAAACCAGGCTAAGTCACTGTTTGAAAACATTTTTTGTGTTCCAATATACCCTTTCAATGAATATCGATCTCACCGAGAAGGTTGGCTAAAATCACACCCAGGAGAGATGGAAAGAACCCATTTTTGAGTGAGGGGAGAGATGAGGATGAAACTTGTGGACCCATTTGCCCTGGTTGTGGAGTCTTTATGCAAGATGAAGACCCAAACCTTCTTGGGTATTACCAACAAAGGAAGGTGAAAGCGGAAGAGTTTTCTGGTGAGGATGATATTGACGATGATGATGAAGTGGGGTTTTGGGATAGTAGTGAAAATAAGCTTGAAGAAGACACTGATTAAAAGATGAGTTTGATTGGGATTCTGATGAGTGGGAAGCTAAGTTTCTTGAGGAAGAGGATGATAAGTTGGAATTGGATGGATTTGCACCTGCAGGGGTTGGCTATGGTAATGTCACTGAGGAGGTTCTGGAGAGGGCAAAAAAGAAGAAGGTGTCAAAAGCTGAGAAGAAGAGGATGGCTAGAGAGGCTGAGAAGGTGAAAGAAGGGGTTACTGTTTGTGCTAGGTGTCACTCCTTGAGAAATTATGGACATACGTTTTTGTAATTTGCCAGCTGTGGGGTTTTTTTAGAATTTAAAATCAGGGTTATTTTAGTAATTTAAGATGGTTTACCTATCTATATCTCACCTCCAACCAAACATACATTTTCTAAAATTTACCTAATTTTCCTAGTAAAGTTTTTTTCCCACCAAACAACTTTTTTTAACATTTTCCTATCTATCTCACATTATCTAACTTTCTTACCATTTCTCTATCAATCATATTTCTCTAGTATTTCAAAAATTTTTCTTCAACCAAACGCCACCTTAGGGGCTGTTTGGTTGAAGGATTCTGTTGAAAATGATAGATAATGAGAAGTGGAAATATAAGAAACCATCGTTTGGTTCAAGGTGGTTCCTGACTTAGCTACCTAAATCTGAATGCTACCAAACGTATTTGCATAGCTATTGCAACCGATATTGCCGGCGAAAGTTGCTCTTGTCGCAGGTACACCTGAAAACCTCCAAATTTGCTCACACTGCATACTAACGAAAAGACTCTCGTACACTCTGTTTCTGTTTTTGTGTTTATGTGCTCATTCTCTGTGTGCCTCTCACTCACAACAATTCACATAGAAAGCCATTTCTGTGAAAAGCGATGCGAGGCGGAGCCTCCGTCTGCTCCGGTGACCGGTTTCTGTGTCTTCTTCCACAACTCACCAACTCAACTCGGTCACGACCCGTTTTTGTTCACCTCCAATCGAACGCGAAGCTTTTCCTGAAACCACATGGTTCCAAATTGAGTCTCACTCCTAGAGCTGCTGATTCTTCCACCACAACCACCACCAACAACAACAACAGTAACACACTCGTTCTTGACTATGGTTTCTCTCTTTCTAAGGTCTCTCTACTGGTATAACGTAGCAAGGCTAATTCAACTTTTTTTTAAAATAAGGGTATTTTCGTCATAGCACATTTTTTTCCATCTATATTTTATCAAAAGCCAAATATAGACTTTATAAAAATTACTTAATTTTTTCGGTAAAATGTTTTTGGGATAGGATATTGTGACAACCAAATAATGTTACTACCAATGTTACTACCACATCTTAACCGTTGATTTCCGCCAATCAACGGTTATCGTTTTTCAAATCAAACTCATTAATTAATTATTAATTCGCAATAAATAATAACCGTTGATTGATGGAAATCAACGATTAAGATGTGGTAGTAACATTGGTAGTAACATTATTTGGTTGTCACAATATCCTATCCCAATTTTTTTATACAAAACTTCTTTTATATATTGCTAGGGGTGTTCATCAACCGATCCAAACCGATTCAAACGGCGGTGACCGAACCGAAAAACCGATAACCGAATAAACCGAAAATCGAAAAATCGAAAAACCGATTAAAAACCGCAAATTTTAATTGGATTGGATCGGATTTTGGATGGGTTGATGAAAACCGATTCAATCCAAACCGATCCAATATATTAATTTCTCTCTACCTACTTGGGTCTTTTCCTAATCATAGCCCAAAAATTTCTAAACCAAAGACCCATTAACCAATCAACTAAACCCAAAAAAAAATTTAATCACATCACATCAACAAAATTTTATCTTTGAAGAGCTTCGTATCTCATTGCAAAAAAAAAAAAAAACTATGTTATAATTTATTAATACTTTTGTATTTCAAAAAAAATAAATTTTCAAAGCCAATATATACAAAAGTTGTATTTGCACAATAATTATGAAATAAATATTAGGATTTTTAAAAAACCGAAAACCAATCCAATCCAAACCAAAAAAAATTGAATTGGATCGGATCGGATTTGAAAAAAAATTAAAACCGAATGGATGATTATATAATCAAACCGAAAGAATTGGATCGGATGAGTTTTGCTTCCAAAACCGATCCAATCCAGACCGCGAACACCCCTATATATTGCTATCAAACTCATTTTCTCACCATTTTTCCACTAATCTCATTTCTTTATTATTCATGAAAATTTTCCCTCAACGAAACCTAACGCCCACTTATATAAATATTTCCGGTTCCATAATTCCGGTGAATAAGATTGCTTCCGATAAAAAAACAAAAAAGACAAAGGACGAGTTAGGAGTAGCGCTGCACATTTGATCACTTTAAGGAACAAGTCGAATAATTGGTAACAAAACCCTAACTGTAATTAAATGGAGACGCACGGCGGAGGAACCCTCCGTTACCGCAGCTCTCAGTCCCCTTCACCTTCCCACTCCGCTTCCGCCTACGCCACCTCTTCCATCCACAAGCGCAAGCGCGCGTCTGATGACCACGCGCCTCCCTTTCCCCCTTCTTCCTTCTCCGCCGACACGCGCGACGGCGCCCTCACCTCCAATTACGACCTCGAGAGCATCTCCGCCCGCGGCGCCGACTACGACAACGATTCCTCCATGCGCACCTTCACCGCTGCAAGGCTCAGCAACCCTCCCTCCGCTCCACGCAACACCAAGCTCAAGACCGATAATTCCAACGTTAAGATCGAGAATTCCGATGGCGCCAAAGACGCCGCACCCGCCGGGACTGGTGCCGTCGGCGCCGCCGCCACCGGCGGCTCCGTCCCCGGCATCGTGGTTAAGGAGGACGCAACTAAGATATTTACTGATAATTTACAAACTAGTGGTGCTTACAGCGCTAGGGAAGAGAGTCTCTGGAGAGAGGTAACAACCCCTTTAGCCTCATTCATGAATTTCATAAAAAAAAATGGGATAGGATATTGTCACAACCAAATAATGTTACTACCACATCTTAACCGTTGATTTCTGCTAATCAACGGTTATCAATGAGTTTGATTTAAAAAATAATATCCGTTGATCGACGGAAATCAACGGTTAAGATGTGGTAGTAACATTGCTAGTATAGTAATATTGGTAGTAACATTATTTGGTTGTGAAGATATCCATTCTAAAAAAAATATGAATAATTATTTGTAAATTATGTTTGAAAATTGTTTTAAAACTCACAATGTAACATAGTAGTTTTCACATTTGGCTTTTCCCTTTTTGTTGTCTGTTGGTTTAAATTTTAATAAATAAATAATTACGAACTATTTTGAGGTGATTGGTGTTCATGGTTCATGGTTGTGACGACTATGCGGTCATCTGAAAATTTTTCAGGAGGAAGCAGGAAGGCTCAAATTCGTATGCTATTCGAATGATGGCATTGATGAACATATGATTTGGTATATATTCCTCTCTTGTCTTTGACATTTACGTGGCCCTGCCTGCACTACTCATCTCCTTGTTAGCATTTCCGCAAATAAAGTATTAAATATTTATACTTCATTTAAGCAGGGGGATCCAAAAATTTAATTAGTGAGTGAGGGGGTTAATTATAAAAGTTAGAGTAAAAATATCTTTTTGTATTTTAAAGATGTAATTGATATTAAATTTGTCCACCTTTTATAGGAGATATCAAATTGGTTCCCAAATGGCAACTAATATAATTATTCTAGTCCATTGAAAGATCAATTTAGTGGAACTTGAAAGACCACTTTGATGGTCTTCATATATGAAGCACCGATACTCCTTAATTTTTTTCCAACGTAATCATAAACGTATTGTATCATATCGACATCCCGTATCGAGAACGTATTGGAAACGATTCGAAAACACCGTGTCGGAATCGGTGCTTCATAGGTCTTCATTGACATTGAGGGGCCATTTGGGTGCTAATAAATAGAGGACCGATGTGATGCCAATATATATTTTGAATATCAAAGTAATTGTTTAAAAGTTATGATATTAAAATAAAAGTTTGGTAGTTTAAAAAATAAATTTAATCTATCAACGTTGAGCATAATGCACTTAATCTGTGTGTGTCTCTTTCAACAAAAAAAATGTGTTTTTTATTTGTTTGTTGAGCTAGTAGACCAAATAATCTAATAAGATACATTCGGATTAACCTAATGACTACTTAAAATTTTCAAAATATAGTAGGAGGCCAATTACAAATTGGTGCAAGAGTAGATACATTTAACATGAAAAACTATTATGCATACCCACAGGAACTGGCTGGATGAAATTCAGTTGGCAATTTTTTTGTGTTCAAAAAATCAGTATTTTTTTTTTTTGTAAATAAAAACTCAGTATTTTTATAATTAGCAAAATGATCGTCAGTGATAACGAGTTCCATTGTTGACTTTGTTGTTCCTCAGGTTGATAGGATTGAAGAATATATTTGGTAAGCAACTTCCAAATATGCCCAAGGAGTACATTGTCCGACTTCTTATGGATAGGTAATGCCAACAATATTTTAAGTACCCAGCGTAATTTCATACTCATATGATGCTGAAATAAATCTGTGTATGTTTTGGATCTGGTGAGAATTAATTCTCCATCCAAAAGCAAAAATAACTCCAAGGTTATGTAGGAGAATTATTTTGGATTGCCCAACAGAATCCCAAACAAGCATGTCTTACATATTTTTTTCATTAAATATAGATTTGATTAACTCGTTTCTAGTTTGGAATGTAAAGTTTTTACATTTGGATATAGTAACAACCGGAAAACTTATTTGATAATGATTCCCCGACCCCTCCCCCCTTTTTTCTTTCTCCATTGCAACTAAGATCCTGAAATCTAGATGTAGAAATATGAGCAGACACGTTTCAAGTTAACTATGAAGTGTGGGGTGGGGTGGCCCCTTGCTTTTATGGTTTCCCAAATCATTTTACTGCCATATATTACCTGTTCTTTCCTCCTTTGTGACCAACCAAATATGAAACAGAGAATTAGAATGAAGGGCATTAGACTATCATCTCTTGTTCTTTTATTTAAGATTAAAGTTTGATATTACATTAGGAGGTATCTGTTGTTTGATATATTGAGATTTTTTTTATACAAATTCTAGTCTGCCAGCATGGTCAGTTCATAGTGATTTGTGAACTAGTTAATTCATTAAATAAGAGTTTGAAACTGTAATATAGATTTCTTTATTCTAAACAAGCTCTTTTAAATAAGTTTTTCCCTGTTATCCTTGAGTTTTATCTTACTGTCTTTATAATTTTAAATTCTCTTGATGTTAAATTTGCAGGAGTCATAAGTCTGTAATGGTCATAAGGCGTAATCATGTTGTTGGAGGCATTACATATCGCCCATATGCAAGGTAATAATTTGTCTCCATATCTACTTTTTCTTCAGATCCTAGCAGTCTCTGATTATGTTTTGTCTCTGAAATTTTCTATTTTTGCTTCATTACTTTGATATTTTTCCTGTATTAATATCTGAAAACTTAAGGTTTACATAGTTATTACTTGTTATCAAAGATTAGCTTATAAAATGGTGAACTGTTGTCTCTCTGTTTTTATTATTGTTATATTGTCCTATGCAAATTTGCACTTTGGTTGCAGTGATGAAAATGCTCCTCAAGGTCCATTTAAGTGAATAATCTGGGATTAAGTTGGACGGATATTTTTGTAGAAAAGACCTAAGTTTTAAATAGATATTGTATTTCCTTGTTTTGCCCCATTATTTTTGTTTTTTGCCCACTTAGTGATATCATTACCTTCCCTCCCTCAAAAGGAAAAAAAAAACTAAACTTGCAAGGCTAATCCATGGTTTTATTTACTAATACTGATGTGCTCTATGATTTATAGCCAGAAGTTTGGTGAGATAGCCTTTTGTGCAATTACAGCTGATGAGCAAGTAAAAGGTTATGGTACCAGATTGATGAATCACTTAAAACAGTATGCACGTGATAAAGATGGGTTGACACATTTTCTCACATATGCTGACAATCATGCTGTTGGCTATTTTATCAAACAGGTCTGGTTATTGATATTTAAGATCCTTATTATCTGGGCATTTATTTCTTCTTTCGTGTGATAAACCTAAGGTCAGTAGTGACAAAGATATGTTGCTTTCTGAAAACAAGTTTTTGGATTTTTCTTTTTGGGAAATAATTATCTCATGTTGCATGAGATAATTATCTCATGCAAGTAGTGGGGTCTACTATTTTTTTTCTTTTTTAAAAAAAAATAGTGGATCCCACTATCTTGTATCTGTTGCATGAGATAATTATCTCATGTAACATAAGATAAATAGATCCCTTTCTTTTTTACCAAAATGTATTCAAATTTTCGAACTTATTACAAAAATAATACATTTTTTAAACAATTTCCCTGAATAACATGGATTGCCCAAGTTCCATGGCAGGAAAAAACCGTATTTCTAACGTGTAGGTGCAATATGGATTGTGCCACCCTTGCATTGGCTCATCCTTCTTGGATTGTGCCAGTAGGGAAGGTGCAGCCATGTGATTTATCATCAACAATATCTTTATCTGAAATTAGTTAGGGTTGGTGGCCAATGAACCCAAATGAAAAGTAAGAAAAGATTGAAAAGAAAGAATAAAAATAAAAAATAAAAAAATAGAAAAAAAATTAAAAATACAATAAAAATAAAGTGAACATAAAAATAAATAAATGAGAAAAATACATAAGAGAAAATGCCTAATTTGGGTTAAAAAACTCATTTTCTGTCTGACAAGGAAGGTTTTCTACGTGGTCCTTGTTGGCTTGGTTGGTTAAAGATGAAAGAAGAACATCTGAATTTTACCAACTAGCATTACATAGTATGAAGGCCAACGTATATTTTTTGGTAGGCACACTCCCAAATCTAGATAATAGTTGTTAAGTCATCTGCTGAGAACCTATGTTTTTGCTGATAGGAGGAGGCTGTCAATTTTAGTTTTCCTTCGGAAAAACTTTTACAAAGATTTGTCTATTTCCTGTTTAAGTTTGTCAGGAATCTGATTGGCATAGAATAGTCCCAATGTACAGTAGCAGTGATATAGGAATCTTTTCTGTTGTGTTGTTTTGGGGGGGGGGGGGGGTGGTGTTTCTGGAAAAATGCCAAAATGCCATTCTGTTGAATGGACTGGATACTGTTTTAGATATTGCAATGATGTTTGAGTGTTTTACAGGGATTTACAGAAGAGATTCACTTGGAGAAAGATCGATGGCAAGGGTACGGTACTTATACTCAATCTCCTTGTCTTAAATCTATTAGCAGCACTTCTCACTAGGTCCTTCATTTTATTCTTTTTTAGATGTAGTGTCTATTAAGAAAGATGAAAATTTTTATAATTTGATTTTGTTTAATTTATATTTGATTGTTAGGAGTGTAGAGCTGCAAAATACCAATTACAGGGATTTTTATTTAGATTCTGATTTTTTATCCCATAGAATAATAATTTCATCATTCACTATTTATTTACGTAGTTGTATTTTTGTTATTTTGTTTATTGTCAATTAGAATTCATTACAATTAATTGTCATTTCAGTTATATAAAGGATTATGACGGGGGGATTCTCATGGAATGCAAGATTGATCCAAAGCTCCCTTACACTGAATTGTCACCTATGATCCGTCGTCAAAGGCAGGTAAGATGATTTCTACTTGTTAATATTTTAGTTTAGTTTTACTTTACATTATTTGAGATTATCTTAGATTATGATAAGATACACTAATGAACTTTCTTATTATAGTTTTAATATTTTTCTTTCAGTTAAAATAATAACCTGTTTCACTTAAATTGGGTTTTTCTTTTCAAAAACAGACCTTATTTTTTTCCCATTTGTTATAAGCTTGTCCTCTCAACCACATATGCATGCTCACTGCAAAAGGTGTGCAAGGGGGTTGTCAAAAACTTTGCATCTGGAACCATGATAAAATGGGGCCTGACAAGGTGTCCACTCATTCACTCCCATAAGACAGATGAAATCATTATCATTAGTATCGCACAATATGATTCTATACAGAACAAAAACGATACGGATCAAATGTGAATCGGAGTAGATCATGAAACGCTCCTTGAATTGCGGAATCGCATGATTACGTTTTGTATTGCGAATCATATCAATAGTGATAACATTAGTCTTGATGATTGATGAGTAAACAACTGGTTTTAAATTTGGTTACTTATGTATTTTGCTATTTAAATTTAAGTGATTTTTCATTATGTGTTTGAATCTTATGATTCGATACGATTCACGACAATTTAGTCACTCTAGAACTAGGAGTTCATTTGTCACCCTTGAAAGGCAATAATGTAACCTGGAGTGCAATCATGATTTTGTAGTAAACGATTTCTGTGAAGAAGCCATGAATGGCGAAGGAAGAAGAAGAGAGGAGAAAGAGAGAGATAAAGAAGATCAGAAAATATCTCTATATGTAAAATGAATTGATGTTACACCGATGTAAAGTCATGTACTCTTTATCTAGAGTAGTTGAAGTATGACTCAACAATCAAACTAACTAAACCTAACTATACAACAGAATTTGGTTAAAATCTAACCATAGATCTGAACTAACTAGGGGTAGATACTGTACTACAGTCAGGAACATAGTATCACGCTAAGTCGCAGTAAAAATACAGCAGTAACAATAAGCTAATAATCATAAAACCTAAAAAGTATGTGAATCTCTAATACTCCTATCCCAAGGTTCTTTGTTTGAAATGCACTGAATAAATACTGTTTTAACTGACGAATTCTGTCTTGATCACTTCCGGTGAGAATGATGTCATCAACATAGACTAACAAATAGATGCACTTATCAGGAGATGTGATCCTATAAAATACAAAATGGTCAACTTTACTGCGGATTAAGCCAAACGCTTGAACTGCAGAACTGAAGCGACTGAACCATGCGCGAGGAGACTGCTTGAGACCATATAAGGATTTTCGAAGACGACACACCTTCCTAGACTCCCCCTGAGCAACAAAACCAGGTGGTTGCTCCATGTAGACTTCTTGTAAATCACCATGAAGAAAGGCATTTTTGATGTCAAGTTGAAGGAGTGGCCAATGACGAACAGCAGCAAGAGAAAGAAATAGGCGAACTGACGCCATCTTAGCGACCGGAGAGAATGTATCGCTATAATCAAGGCCGAAGATTTGAGTAAAACCCTTTGCAACTAGGCGTGCCTTGAGTCGATCAACATGGCCATCAGGTCCAACTTTCACAGTAAACACCCAGCGACAACCTATTATAGACTTCTCTGGAGGAGCAGAAACAAGGTCCCAAGTGCCATTGGAATGAAGTGCAGTCATCTCATCAAGCATCGCTTGGCGCCACCCTGGATGGGAAAGTGCTTCACCTGTGGTTTTAGGAATAGAAACAGAAGAAAGACTAGAAACAAAGGTGAAATGAGGTGAAGAAAGACGGTCATAGCTCAAAAAGGTATAAAGAGGATAAGGATTATGAGTAGTAGGTGTACCTTTTCTTTGAGCAATGGGAAGAGCCTCTGGTGAAGGATCCGGAGAGGAAGAATCAACAGCAGTGGGCGATGAGTCAGCAAGAGTCGAGTCGACAGGAGGCACAGTTTTGCGACGCTGATAGATGAGAAGTGGACGGTCCGCAGGTATAGAAGCAATAGGTTGCTCATAGGGAATAGAAGCACTGCAGCTGGCAAAGATAAGTCAAGAAAAGGGACAGGAAGAACATGATCAACCTGTGACAACAGAGATGGGATAGAATTAAAGGGTTGTTGATCAAGAAAAGTGACATCAGCGAAAACTAAGTAACGCTTAAGATCGGGAGAATAACAACGATAACCCTTTTGAAGACGAGAATAACCAAGAAAAGTACATTTAAAGGCTTTAGATGTTAACTTGTCCTTACCAGGGGTGAGATCATGAACAAAACAGGTACAACCAAAGACATGTGGGGATAGAGGATAGAAAGGAACATCTGGAAGCAATAAGTTATAAGGAATGTCATTATTAAGCACAGATGAAGGCATACGGTTGATGAGAAAACAAGAGGCAAGGACTGCATCGGCCCAAAAGTGAAGAGGAACATGCATGTGAATAAGAAGAGTCTGTGCAGTCTCAATGAGATGTCTATTTTTACGTTCAGCTACTCCATTTTGTTGTGGAGTGTAAGGACAAGTAGTTTGGTGTAAAGTACCCTGTTTGGCTAAGAAATTAGAAAAGTCCACATAAACATATTCCTTAGCATTATCACTACGTAAAATATGAATAGAGGCACCAAATTGAGTATGAATTTCAGAAGAAATTTTTTGATAAATAGAAAACAACTAAGAACGGTTTTTCATTAAATAAATCGAAGTGCAACGGGGGAAATCATCAATAAAGGTAACGAAATACCGAAAACCTAAAACAGACAAGGTACGACTTGGACCCCAGATATCTGAATGAACAAGAGAGAAAGGGGTATCAGCTCGTTTATTGACTCGACTAGCAAAAGAGGAGCGTGTATGCTTCCCTTGTTGACATGACACACAATCTAAAGACCGAAGACCGGATAAAAGAGGAACCATCTTCTGCAACCAATGTGGGACTATATATCTCAACAACTCCCCCGCAAACTAAGGGGATTTGGGCGATAAAGCAGAGTCCAAGACTTGAAGTTTGTGATGTAATTCAGAAATCTGACTGGGGAGAGAGCTTTTGTAAGTGTGTCAACCACCTGGTCCAAAGGAGGGACATGAGAAACAATAATGTCTTTGGCAATAACATGTTACACGGACAAAATGGAGATCAAGCTCCATATGCTTCGTGCGAACATGTAAAACAGGGTTGTGAGACAAAGCAATTGCACTCAAATTGTCACAAAAGACTTGCAGAGTGGAAACATGAAGCTGTAATTCACGACGAAGGGACTTAATCCATAAAAGTTCTGATCAGGTAAGGGCCACACTACGGTATTCAGCTTCAGCAGTGGATTTGACAACCAATGAAGATGCAAGCTACAAAAGTAGACCTCCTATCATCTGGATCACTTCCCAGTTCGCATCACTGAAGGCAGTCAGGGAGAAAGGCTGCTAGGAGCTAGCAAATTGCAACATTAGGCCAAAAGAGCTGATGCCTTTGAGATAGTGTCGGATTCTCTTCACTGTCTTCCAATGGTCATCCAATGGCTGACCCATGAACTGGCAGACCTTATTTACAGCATATCTGAAATCAGGCCTGATGATGGTTGCATATTGCAATTTGCAAAATACCAACGATGGATGTGTATAGATGCGGGTTTATGAAGGTTTTGGTTCCATTGAAGTTTCTTTAACAGATCTAGGGTTTAATAGAGCTTACTACTGTTGCTAGACTTTGATGCGAAAGATATTATGGTGGTGATATGGTTCAGGCCATCAGAACGAGGGCTCTGATGCCTTAAATGTTTCTGTGAAGAAGCCTTGAATGGTGAAGGAAGAAGAGAGAGAGAGAGAGAGAAGATCAGAAAATATCTTTGTATGTAAAATGAATTGATGTTACACTGATGTAAAGCCACATACACTTTATGTAGAGTAGTGGAAGTATGACTCAGCAATTAAACTAAACTTAACTATACAACAGAATTTGGTTACAACCTAACCATAGGTCTGAACTAACTAGGGGTAGATAACCTACTACAGTCAAGAACATATTATTACACTAAGTCAATGTAAAAATACAGCAGCAACAATAAACTAGTAATGGTAAAAACTAAACAGTAAGTGAATCTCTAACATGTAGAATTGGAATTTCATTATTTAGTTTAGTTTAGTTTATAATTGCTAAATTTTAATTTCTTTTGTAAATGCTCTTTGTAATTCTCTGTTAGTCAATATAGAGGGTTTTTCTCCCCCAAAAACAAGTGGCAGGCAGAACTTTACATCTCATATCTAAATTTTGGAGAGAAAATCAGGTGAAAACCATCATGTGGAAATTTGTCGACATGTTAGGCTGGACTTTTTGTGAAAATTAAGACATGATGATAACTAGGTTTTACCTTGTCCCGACTAGGCTAATGCTAAAGCTCAACACAGCCAATCAATAAAAACAAAAAAGGGAACAGATTTTTGGATTGTATTTTCAGTCATTTATATATATTTGCATGCATTATTTTATTTCTGTCTGATGTGTTGCTTCTGACCGCCTTATTTATTTTTAATTTTCATAATTTTTAACATATTTTAATTATTGTTGGTTATAATGGTAGGCAATTGATGAAAAGATCAGAGAGCTGTCAAACTGTCACATTGTTTATACTGGAATTGATTTTCAGAAGGTATAAGGCATTCTTCATTTTGTATGTTTCGATCATTCATGTATAGCATTTGAAGTTTTTCCTATATTAAGTGAGTTTTGTTGAATTAGGATTGTATTATCTGCTCAATGCAGATTGCATTTGGCATATTTGCACTGCACTTATACCATGTGCAATGCATGTATCCCAACTTCCTTGACAATGTGTAGGGCTTGGGCGTAGGGGAGAGGATCATCTATTATTTTAGCCAAAGTTGCATTTTGCTTCTTTTTCATGTATCAGTAAGATTAGAGAGCGTATGGAATATTAACTTTTTCCCCTCCTGATCAACACAATATGCAGAAAGAAGCTGGTATTCCCAAAAAAATTATTGAGGACATCCCTGGTTTGAGTAAGTACTTAATTTCCGATCTCAGTTTAACAACTTACCAATATATTTTAGTTTTTACTATCTGTTTTAGGTTTGTTAACTTTTCCTTGTATGATGAGATGTCCACCTCCCATTCAAGACCTTGTGCATGGCATCTAACCTTTTTGCTGCTTAATGCTGAGGGCATCTCACTATTTAACTTTTTATTGGTCTCATATGTTGGTCATAGTTCCAGTGTTGTTAATTGTTATTGTAATACCTCATATTTTCTTTTAATAAAATAATATTAATAATAATATAATAATAATTTTTTTATGGATAATAATGATATTTAGTACTTTTGTAATTAATAATATTGGTATTTAATATTTTTAATAAATGAGTTAATAATAGTTAAAATAATAAAAGGTAAGATAATAATAATAGTAATATTATTTGATTTATGTGATAATATATATAAATATATATATATATTAGATGATAAATCATGATTAATTGATTTATTAATTGATTGATGATTTATGTATTAATGTTTGATTAGTAATGTTTGATTGATAAATTGTTTAGATATGATGAGTCAACAAACATAAATTGTTTAGATATAATGAGTCAATCATGAGTCAGCAAATAAGTTAGTTATATTCTAAGAAATTAAGAATAAAAAGAAAATAATGTATAAAGCCGTAATCTGAGCCAGATACATCACTAAAGAAAAAAGAAATAAATGCACGAAACCCATATCTGAGCCCAAAACTTCAACTATAAATAGAGGTCTAGCCTAACCAAACCAATTCACTCTTCAACATTTCTCCTCTACTATTCTCTCTTCTTAGTTCAAAAATTTAGTTTAATTTATTTTATATTCTTCTGGTTACCAACCGGTTCTTTGCCCCAAATTACTCTTTTCTTCTAGAAGTTAGCGAAAACGGAGACCAGGTAATCCTAATCTCTAGGTGGTTGTAGATTTGTTGTGTATGAAATTTTATTGGGCGTTTCCTAATCTTTAGGTAGTTATATGTTTGATATATGTAATCCTAATCCCTAGAGAGTCATAGATTATATTGATATGAATTTTGGTATATGTAATCCTATTCGTAGGTTATTTCTTTTATATAAAACTTGGATGTAATCTTAATCCCTAGATGTTCTTAGTATTTTTGTATGAATATTTTTTACATATATAGGTATTTGTTTTTTTTTAAATTTAAATTACTACATATGATAATTAGAATATTTTTGGAAAATTTCTATTATTTCAGAAATTATGATTATGTGCAATATATGATATAAACTTTTATTTTAGAAATTATGATTATGTGCAATATATGATATAAAATGTTATTATTTTAGAAATTATAATTATGTGCAATGTATGGCATAAGATTTAATTCATGTGCAATATATGCATCTTATTGAATAATTATGAAAATTATGGAATTATACTACTCTTTAAGAAAAACTTTCCAAATATGTGTTTTAATGATTGAATTTGAATATTTATATTATTAATAACTATGATAATTGATGTGATGGGATTATTTGAATGACGATGATTGGATTTTGATTTTTCTATGATGAATGTTGAAGATTTGAATATTATATCCTTGAATAAATTAGAAAGTTATGATGAGGATCTGATTTGGATTTTACTGTGATGAATGTTGAAGATTTGAATTATCATATCCTTGAATAAATTGGAAAGTTATGATGATGATCGAATTTGGATTTTACTATGATGAATGTTGAAGATTTGAATTGTTACATAAATTCAAAATTATGATACTTTGGAAAATTATAATGCCTTGAGTAACTCATTTAGAGATGATAATACTTAAAGAATAAATAATTATGATTGAATCTTTCCTGATTGTTTTGTGTTTGTAATAAATTAACGGTGGGAAGATAACTTTGGGATGGTACCTCCCAAGGTGATGAACACAACTTTTGGGCTTTATGCCTCCGATGTGAAAAAGATTGTATCCGTTCTTCCCAAAGTGGTGTCTGGCAGGGTTCCGCGGGATACTAGTAGCAACTTTGGGAAGAGGTGTGCACACTAGGAAGATGTGAATTGATTATGGCCAATGTGATTTGTTTGTGACTGGCAGGGTTTCCCGGGTCTCAGGGTAGACTGACAGGGTTTCCCGGGTCACAGGGTAGACTGGCAAGGTTTCCCGGGTCTACCATGGTTCTCTTCCCACTAAATATAATGAACTTAAACATTAATGAATTTTGTTATTTGATTTGATTATGAAGAATGTCATTGAGTTGTAAATATTATCATATTATGATTAATGTTGTGCTAAATATGTTATTTGATAATTACCAAATACATTAAATGAACTTAATAAAGATAAATATTATATAATGGAATTTTGATTATTATCTTGATATTTGATTTGATTAATGTGGAATTGATTTGAACACTATTTGATATTTGATTTAATTTGTTATTAATTACATTAATTGTATTTTGATTGGGATTACTAGCTTTGCTGACTTTTGTGTTTGTTTAACTGCAATGATCCTTCACGGGGGAGTAGAATTTCAGTGAAGCATGTTGCAAAGGATGGGGCTAGCTGTGGGCAGTGAGGATCACGACTCGGATATTTCTAGCTAGTTCCTAAGTTTAGAAATTTTATGAGATTTAAATAAATGCATAAGACATATTTCCTTTATTTAAACTTTAGTCTTTGGTTTTATTTTAATGTAATAAATTTAGCCTTGCACCTGTCCATTGTACAGGTGCGCGACGATAACATTCCCCAAATTAGATTTAGATGAGCTTCTGCAATATTTCTATTATTATAATTGTAAAAAAAAATGAATTTTGACAATTTATTTATTATATAATTGTTTTATATAAAAAATATTCATACAAAAATACTAAGAACATCTTATTACAAAAAAATAAAATAAAAAAATACTAAGAACATCTAGGGATTAAGATTACATCCAAGTTTTATATAAAAGAAATAACCAACGAATAGGATTACATATACTAAAATTCATATCAATATAATCTATGACTCTCTAGGGATTAAGATTACATATATCAAATATATAACTACCTAAAGATTAGGACACGCCCAATAAAATTTCATACACAACAAATCTACAACCACCTAGAGATTAGGATTACCTGGTCTCCGTTTTCGCTAACTTCTAGAAGAAAAGAGTAATTTGGGGCAGAGAACCGGTTGGTAATCAGAAGAATATAAAATAAATTAAACTAAATTTTTGAACTTAGAAGAGAGAATAGTAGAGGAGAAATGTTGAGTGAATTGGTTTGGTTAGGCTAGACCTCTATTTATAGTTGAAGTTTTGGGTTCAGATATGGGTTTCGTGCATTTATTTCTTTTTTCTTTATTGATGTATCTGGCTCAGATTTTGGCTTTATACATTATTTTCTTTTTATTCTTAATTTCTTAGAATATAACTAACTTATTTGCTAACTCAAGGCTGACTCATGATTGACTCATCATATCTAAACAATTTATGTTTGTTGACTCATCATATCTAAACAATTTATTAATCAAACATTACTAATCAAACATTAATACATAAATCATCAATCAATTAATAAATCAATTAATCATGATTTATCATCTAATATATATATATATATATTTATATATATTATCACAAAAATCAAATAATATTACTATTATTATTATGTTACCTCTTATTATTTTAACTATTATTAACTCATTAATTAAAAATATTAAATACCAATATTATTAATTACAAAAATACTAAATATCATTATTATCCATAAAAAAAAATATTATTATATTACTATTAATATTATTTTATTAAAAGAAAATATGGGGTATTACAGTTATAGTCATGGTAGTTAAAATTGGGATTTAAATCTTAAAATTCCGATTTTAACGATTTATTTTTTCTAAAACGATTTAGATTTCACTTAAAATCCTTTCCAATATAAAATCCCGATTTAGACATTTACTTAAGTTCGATTTTAAGATTAAATCCCGATTTTAACTATTGGAATGATGTTAAGCAAGTTAGAAAAATTGTTGAATATAACATTGCTGATGTTTCATCCGAAGATGAATAGATTGTAGAAAATGAAGAAACTTTATCTCATGATGAAAGTTTAGATGAAGACAATTTTGAATGATGTAGTTGAAGATCACGTGGAACAGAATGTCTTCGATGATAATAACTTGAATGATTTATTAGCTTAGACCCTTAGAGTGTGACAATTGTATACAAATGTATAAATTAAGGACGGTGGCAGGTAGTCTATTTTTCTTAATTTTTTTTTTTTACATAAGCATATGTATATAAAAATTTAATTTTAGAGTGCAGGTAAAATCTACGATTTTTATTACGATTTTACGATTTACGATTTTTTATTCCCTTTTCGATTTTAAGTAAAATCCTGATTTTGACTACCTTGTTTATAGTAATTGTTTTTGCATTTCTAGATCTGTTCTCCTGTGATTTATGATATAAGAAACTAATGCTATGTTTAGAAGTTCTTGAGCAAAGGGAAGGGAGGGAGGGAGAGTTACTTTTTCTTGTTTTGATCTTAAGTAAAGGAGGGGAACTCTCTTTGTTTTGGGGAGTTGAAATTAGAGGAAGGTTATTTCCTGTTATTTAATTTAAAATAAACCATGCCTCCATGCTAGCCCACAAATTCGAGGGGTAGTAAGGATGGGGAGAACGCATCCCCTTCCGCTCCATCTTCCTCCTTAAAAGTCTTCCAAACAAGGATTAGGTCACTGTTCCTCTCCCTGCTCCCTCCTTCCCTCCCATCCAAACATAGCATAATAGATTTGTTTATCAACTGGGATGTTGTCCAAAAGTTGACCCATAATGTCCTTATGAATGAGGTGATTTATTTTTTGCATATTTTGTCTTGTAATTTTGTGAATTTCCTGGTTAATGTTTATATGAATGGTTGAATGCAATAACAGGAGAGGCTGGATGGACTCCTGATCAGTGGGGTCATTCACGATTCAGAACTGTAAGTGGTTCCACTGACAGTTTGACCGCATTTATGCGTTCCCTTCTAAAGGCAAGTTTCTGATATGTTCTTCACTGATTTCATTCATTTAACTTTCAGTATCATAATTGAAAACACTGCAAATTCCACAAGAGCAATACTACATCCTTATTCATAGCAAATTAATTCTTGAAACCGGATTTATCTTTTAAGCAGTCAATGCACGATCATGCTGATGCTTGGCCGTTCAAGGAACCAGTTGATGCACGGGATGATTATTATGACATCATCAAAGATCCAATGGGTAAGAAGTATCCGTATATTTCATGTTAAATTTACCTGTTTCTATAAGCACGGTAACAGCTTTAGTTTAATGTTGCTTTTTTAATGGCAAAACTATTTCTGCCGTTGCTGCCGAAATAGTTGTTTGCCACAGACATAAATCTTTTTTTTTTTTTTATCAGAATACAATGTCGGATCCTGCTAAATTTTATTTAAAAAAAAAACTAGCGGGTCCTTTTTTTTCTCTGAGGCAGAGAATCCTTTTCTGCCGCTGCATCAGCAAAAAAAGGACCCTTTATTAATTTGCATTCTTTCTTATGATTTCCTCCCCTGCTATTTATTTTTGACGTCTCATTTTTGAGCTTCTTGTATCTTTTGCACTTGCTTCTTATATAGTATGGTCACAATCCTAGTTTCGCACACACATTCATTTTTGTTACTGATAGCTTAAGTTCACGTACCAACCTAGAAGTTTAATACATAACACCCATTAAAATTAATGTGAGCGCAGATTTGAAGACAATGACTAAGAGGGTGGAGTCAGAGCAATATTATGTCACATTTGAGATGTTTCTTGCGGATGTCAGAAGAATGTTTGCGAATGCACGCACTTATAATTCTCCAGAAACCATTTATTACAAATGTTCTACAAGGCATGCTGCCTCAACCTCCCATTTACTCTTTTCCTTTCCTTGCCCTTTATATCATCTGTGATGTTTCTTACATCCATGGATTTTTATGCAGGCTTGAAGCTCACTTTCAATTGGTTGGTGGCCTTCTCCCTGGTCATGGTAGTGATTGGCCGCTTTATTATAAAGTTCTTTTTGCTTGAAATTGGAGCATGGCTACTTTTTATATTTCTGGAGACCTACACAAGGATGTTTTGGTCAGCAGAGTCACTTTACTATAACCCAGTTTGGCATTTTATAGTTGCAACTTGGCAAACTCTTGTTTACAGCCTGTTGAGATATATAGTCCCACATTGGTTGTATAAGCAACTAATGTGGAGTTTATAAGGCTTTGGGTACTCTCACCCTTTGAGCTAGCTTTTGGGATAGTGTATCCCAAGGTTTTTTACATGGTATCAGAGCCTCGATGTACCGGGTTCGATCCTCACCGCCCCCCACTTTCTTTCTAGTGGAATTTCTTTCTTCGCATAGGTAGGTGGGCCTGTGCATCGTCCACCCTTTAAGTCCAGTGGGCTCTCGTGTGAGGGAGCGTGTTGAGATATATAAAATCATTAATGTAGCCTCACCCAATAGCTTAAGCTTTTGGGTTGAATTGGCCAAGGTTCTTTACACAGCCCAATCCTGGATCTTGACAGGTAATTTGACCATTTTTCTTTCATACTTCCAACCAAATTCAAGTATCTGATATAAGTTAAAACCTTTTCTTTAGTTGCTCTTAATATCCATTTTGATATAAGCTAGATAAGTGTAATTGTGTGGTTTTATGACTTTTTGCGGCTGGGGATGCATTTCTGCCCTTTGCTTCATCTAATACACATAATAACTTATTGAAAGCATTAATTGCATAATTAGAAACTTGCTAATGTTCTTCATTTTCCTTTCTTTCTATCAAGATTCAGACCTGCAGTTCATTTTTTGTTTTCAATTTAGATTTATATTTTTTCTGTTTGTTCCTTCTCATTCAAAATTTCTGAATATGACCTGTTGCTTTATTTTCTCTAAACAATGCCAACAAGTCAACCGAATCCAACTGAACCGGTTGACTTGTGGGCATTGGTTCAGAACCAATTCGGATATACAAACTAGTTTCGAATCAGTTTTCTTAACTAGTTTTTTTGGTTCAACTGGTTCGCTTCTCAAAACTGGTTCAGAAAAATATAATTTGGTTGGATTATTTTGCACAGCCGTACAAGTCACTAACTTATTCATTATGAGAATAGTGAGATTTTGTGGAATATTGAGATATTGATATATGGTTATTTTGTTGATTGAAACAGATGGGCTATTCCCCTTGGTATAATGCTGTCATTTTTCATACTTTATTGGCGGTGTTATGGGAAAAGGAAACATGGATCCCGGTGGCTATTACCTTTATACAGCAGCAATAAAAATGGTCCAAATAGGCCAAGAACTGACTAAAACCTATGATAACTGAAGTTGCAGACATGCTTTAAGAATTTGGTATGCTGCTCTCATAAATTCATTCCTTTTTGGCGACCTTTTTCTTTTTTTTTGTACATGGAGCCCGCCTGCCCCCTTCTTCTTGAAAAGTTCTTTTGCACAGAAGAGTCTAAAAAAAGGTTATCAGAGGGTGATTGACCTCTTTGGCAGCTTCTGTAACTTTAGCATATTCAAAAATGTTCTTTGCTTCCACAACATGTTGATTTTACAAATGATTATTACTTGGCAGTTATTTATGTTAGATCTTAGATTAAATTGGATTTAGATGCATATGTTGTGTCCACCATCTCATGTATTGACTGGTAAACAGGTAAATTCAAACAAGAAAGAAAATAGAGGTTAATTCTTTATTCTTTTGTTTTCAGTTGTTGAGTTAGAATTGCAAGTGGAACTATAATGTTTGATACGCGTTGTATAGAGCTTGAAAAATGAAGAGGATGAAATTTTTTTCCTTTTTTTTGAACTATAGACTTAAGTTAATGGTTAATAAACGTTAGAGTTTTGTATTGTCCTTTTTAAGCTGCTTTTCATCTAATACTTAAATTATTTTAAAAATTACACAAGATGTCATTTTTTAATATAATTTTGAAAAAAAATTAGTAAAGTGTTTTTATTATATCAAATTTTGAGTTTATTTTCATTTTAACAAACTCGACTATTTTTTTATTATTATTGTTGATGTTTCAGTTTTTTATTCTAAAGTTATAAACAAATAAAATAAAAGTATATATATATATATTTTTTGGGTACAATAAAGGGGCAAGGCCCCAAAGGAAAAATAAAATCAAAGAAAAGACAAAACAGAACAGATAGACTAATCCGGGGCAGCAAGTCAGATCTGGCAGGAGGACCCAATAGTATTAGAGGAGATCAACTTCTGAAGATTCTAGTCAGGAAAAGCTACAATCGATGTTCCCAAGGAACAAGATAGAGCTACCTTTGCAATCCAATTCGTACAACTATTACTACTTCTCAAGACATGAGTAAATTTGACATTCCAAGATCTATCAACAAGAGCTCGAATCCTAACCACTAAATGCAGTTCTCGAGCATCATTACCTGTTAAGGTAAACAATCTAATAGTTTGAGATGAGTCACCCTCAACTATTAGATTTTTTAGTCCAGAATTCCAAGTAAACACTAAGCCATTATGGATAGCCTAGAGCTCAGCAAGGAGAGGGGAGCAGCATCCCAAGAAAGTCTTGAAACCACCTAGCCATTTACCTTGACAGTCACGAATAAGGCCACCACAAGCAGTTTTTCCACATGTCACTGCCCCATCAACATTCAATTTATACCAGTTAGTTGAAGGACGAACCCAGAATGAAGTACTAGGGGATGAGACAATTGAGGACTCATTAATCTTTGGCTTATCAATAGATTGGTTGATATCATGATGAAACTTTAGCACTTGAGCCGAAGAATTTTCTGGTCTCTTGAAGTCAGGCTCATGAATTTCCTTGTTGCGCCAACACCAAAGAAACCAGCAGCCAATGAAGAAAATGCTTCTTAAGTCATAGGTCCCTCCACCTAGATGATTAAGATTCAACTTCATCCAATTCAAATGGTCCTATTCAGTGAAGAAATCATGAGGAGTATTGAGCTAATTCAAATTATTCCAAAGACCAGTAGCAACTGGACAATCCCTGAAGACATGCAGGGGAGATTCTAATTTGTCTTTACAAGTAGCACATATGTCCGAGCCAGATCCCCAAAGAGCTGTTCTGTTCCTGGTGAGCATTCTACCATGAGACATCTTCCAAATTTGAAGTTTTAGTTTTTCTGGGCCCTTCTAGCTCCATATCATGTTCCAAGGAAAATCTGCACGTCCAGAAAAATTAGATAATCTAATGAAAGCTTGTTTAACAAGAGAAATCGAAGGGTTATAATTTCTCCTCATCAGTTTTTCAGCTCCAGCATAGCTAACAGGGGGGAATGGCTGAAATAAGCTTGATGACATCAAAATTAAAAAAAAAAATTAGCAAGGAGATTGGTGTTCCAAAATCCTGTGATACTTTCAACAACTACAGCTACACAATCAGGTAGCAGAAGAGGATGAGGTTGTTGTTTAACTACATCAATCATCCTGGGAACCTCTCCAATCCAGTTATCAAACCATAAATTAATTTTGAGACCATCCCCAACCTGCCAGACAAGTCCTTTCAACATATCAGGCTAGACTTTACATAGATTCCTCCACAAAGCTGAGTCATATGATTTACACAAAGGAGGACTAGCCAGATCCTTATGTCTACTATATTTAGCAATAAGTATTTGAGTCCAAAGCTGTTCAGGAGAATTGAGAATGGACCAAGCCATTTTATGCATAAATGCTTCATTTTGTTTCCTGAGCTTCATTAAGCCTAGTCCACCCAGATACTTAGGGGTACAAATTTGATCCCAAGAGATGACATGAGCTTTCCTTTTTGAATTGGAATCTCCCTAAATGAACTTTTTTTGAAGCTTTTCTATATCATCACAAATTCCCAGAAGAATGATACCACTTTGCATCTGGAATATAGGGATAGAAGAGATAACAGATTTTGCAAGGATAACCCTTCCAGCCATAGATAGGTTATGACAAGCCCAACCATTTAATCTGTTGTGTACTCTATCTAATATGTCACCATATAGGCTTCTGTTGACCATACTATGCTTCATCATTGCACCCAGGTATCTCCCAAGGTTAGTGGTAGGGGTAAAGCCACTAATATTGATAATTTTTGCAGCCATGTCATTAGTAATATTTATAGAGAAAAAGATGTTTGATTTTCCATTATTCACCCTTTGACCCGAAGAGGCACCAAACTGGTTTAAGCAATCCATAACCACTGAGATTTGGTCTTCAGAGGCTTCAGCAAATAGCATTAGATCATCAGCAAAGAGGAGGTGGGAGATTTTAGGACCATTTTTCCCAACAGCCATAGGGATCCACTTCTTGTTCATTACAACATCTGCAATAATATGGGAAAGTTTTTCCATACATAAGACAAAGATGTAGAGAGAGATGAGATCACCTTGTCTTAGACCTCTAGAGGGAGAGATTGAACCAGCTTTACCACCATTCCATAAAATGTCAAGATGAGAAGAAGTAATACACTCCATAATAATGTCAGTCAAGGCTGGAGGTAATTTAACTTCTTTAAGAACCAATCTGATAAAACCCCAAGATATTCTGTCATATGCTTTTTCCAGGTCTATTTTAATGGCAAAGAAACCCCTCTTGCCTCTCATACGTCTCATGGAGTGAATCACCTCTTGGGCAATGATGATGTTGTCTTGTATATGTCTGTTTAAACAAAACTCACTTGATGAGGAGAGATGATCTTTTGCATGATTGGTTTGAGTTTGTTGACAATAATTTTACTGATGCCCTTATACAAAACAGAGCATAAAGCAATAGGTCTAAGCTGATTAACTTTTTCTGGCCTGGGAATCTTAGGAATAAGAACCAACAGAGTATTATTGATTAACCTAATATATTTCGGGTTATTCCAGAAGTGGAGGATTGCTTCAATTGTTTGGGAACCAACAATTTCCCAATTCTTTTGGAAGAATAATGCAGGAAATCCATCAGGTCCAGGGGCTTTTAAGGAACCCATTTTGTGGAAGGCTTCATAGATGTCTCTATGAGTCACTGCTGCATATAGAGAGTCCACTTCATACTCATCCAGATGCAGCCAAGAGTTGGAAGTGGTGTGCCAAATTCTGGAGGGAGAATCTTCAGTAAATAAATTACTATAAAAGGACATAACCAGATTAATGATACTTTGATCATCTTTTAACAGGTTACCAACATCATCCTTAATTTCCATAATCTTGTTCTTCGCTCTTTTGGCTATAGTAGTAGTATGATAGAATTTGGTATTCCCGTCTCCATCTGCTATCCACTTACATTTAGCTTTTTGGAATCAAAGGATTTCTTCCTCCTCAAGGACAGCATTAATCTCATTTTGCAAAACTTGATCTAAATTCAGAAGGAGATCATCTGGTAAGCCCCACTTATTAATCTGCAGGTCATGAAGCTTTAATGAGAGCTTCCTTCTTAGTATGAATGTTTCCAAACACTTTCTTTTTAATAAAAGTATATTTCACTTCAACGGTTTTGTTCATTTTATACCATTTCAAAAGCCTTAAACTTATATGAATAAAATATACAAAAGCTTGACAGTAATTAATTTAATATTCAAAATAATATTCTCAAATCATTACACTTTATGAATTATTTTAAAAATTGGATATGATAATATTATCTTATTAAATTGTTAATTTGATGCACATCACACACATAATATAATATAAATAAATCGTGATCAGATTTTTTATGTTTACTTTTATTTAACTTCTTTATTTAATCTATTCTTATCATATCTTGTTCACTAAGAGGTCTTTGTTATTGAAAATAACTTTTTCTCTCTACTTCAAAATCAATCCACGACTAAAAAATAGAAGAATCTAATGAAAAGTCCAATAAGCCCACTTAAACTAATCAAACACAGTAAAAAAAACAGATTATGTTGTGTTATTTTGAAATATTGTGTCTATCATTGTACCCAAAAAAAATTGTGTCTATCTGTATGTTGATAGATATCAAATAAATTCCCTCACAAAAAAAAAGATATCAAATAAATGGGATCATGAAAATAGAGATACACACAGGATTATAAGATACCTTTTCACGTGAAAGTATATGTTTAATTTCGCTTGAGGAAAGATTTGAAGTTACTGTGAATGCAAATTTTTTTATTTTAAAAAGTTAGTTTTATCATTATATAAATATGGGTAAAAGATTTCTCCAGTCAATGAAGATAAAGTTATTTTCGGTGAACTCAAAACGACATCGTTTTGGGGCGATAATCAAGGTGTTTTTGTAATTCTAATATGTTGCCAGTTTATGTTAGTCTTTGTCATTATAAATTTTTAATCTCATAACCCCAAAAAGAATGTCGTTTTTGTTGGGTTTGCTCTTTTACTAAAGCCCAAATGGGCTATTAGTATGAGAAGAGCCCAAGAAGCCTAGAGCCCAATGAGCTAGGGTTTCTTGGAACCCATATAAATAGTACCACTTAAGTTATCAGCCTCCGAGGTTTTTGAGAGAGAAAAGAGGCAAGCTCAAATCTGATGTGTGCCCACACACTTCCCCTTCCTCCTCGATAGATAGCTTGGAAGGTTTATCTCAACAGTTCGTGAGTTCGTGCTGTGACACAAAGGGCTCAAGCGTGAGGAACAACATCATCTCGCATCTGCGTCATTGAAGAGGTAAATGATAAAACCATGATGATCCATATACATCCAAATCACAATGGTCTCATACGCTTCCGCAAATGCAATTGCTCCTAGGGTTGGCAAAACGGGTCAACCCGGCTCGACCCGGCCCATCCCGCATTCAACCCGTAAAAAACGGGTCGGTTTAGGGTTGGCCCGAAAAATTAAACGAGCCAGAAAACCCAACCCAGCCCGACCCGAGCCGGGTTAAAGTTGACTCGCGGGTTGGCTCGATAATCAGCTCGCGGGTTGGCTCGAAAAAAAGCTTGCGGATTGCGTTTGTCACTTTCCTGTATGACCCTGCAATGTTCTACAGCAAACCAGATCCGTGGGTCCAAAGGTCATAGCGTACCCAGCAACTGAAAAATTCCCATAAAAAAATGAGTTCAGATAAATATAAAACGAACTATTACCACAAAGTTACAAGTTCTACATTGAAATCGAATATATTCCAAGAGAAATGAAAACTTTTACCATATATATCAAGCAAAGAAAGACGTTTCTACTTTTGCTATCCAAGGACGACGATGTGAGCGAGCTTTGGAGTTTTCATGTTATATATATATATATATATATATATATATATATACATTTTTTAATACAGTCATTTTTTTTTAATAATAAAAAAATACCCAACCCGCGAGCTGGCCCGTTTGACCCGCGGGCTGGCTCGTTTGGGTCTGGGTTGTATCGGGTCGGGTTGAGTCGGGTTGGCAGCTCGTTTAGGCCAACCCAACCCGACTCATTTAGGACGGGTTGCGAGTCAACCCGGGTTGGCTCGTTTTTGTCATCCCTAATTGCTCCTACAATTGGTATCAGAGCCGGATTGTGTTTTTGGATATGGATCTAGTTTTATTTTACGTTTATCATGTAATTTGTTTTGCATCGTAAAATATGGCACCTAGGATTCTATATTTGTTATTCAAATATTTGCATGAGTATTCTTTTCATTAAAAATCTATTCTTTATATGGTTTTGACTTTAATCCATGGTAGAAATTTCCTTGTATTTTCTTGGGTTGTAACAAGGAGGCTAATCCCACATGATTAGGTTTCCTCCTTGATTTTTTATTTTAATTTTGTATTTTTTTTCAATTTGTATTCCAAAATTGTAATAAAGAAGATCAAGAAGATGAGCAAAGAAGCGCGTTTGCACTGTTTTGACACGTTCGTGATCCTCCGCTGGCCGATTTCAGAAACCAACCATATCAGATGAAAGAGGATAGAAATACGAGAAAAACGGTGGTCGGAGCACCGCCAGTTTCTGCCAGACGCGCCGTCGGAAGTGGCTGCGCGTGGGCCTCACTCGCCGGGACAAATCCGGCGCGTGGAGTGTCCAATTGGACTGGTTCCAGCGGCGGTGGATTCGTCTCTTCAAGGCGGTCCTTCCCCTGGAGTTTCGTACTGATATGAGTTCGGGTGACCGCGCAGTGGACGTGACAGCTATGGATTCTGAATGTTGACTTAGGGTTTCTCGCTTAAAGTTGGTATTTTGGGCTTTTGGGCCCATGGTTACCATAAAGAGGCTTGAAACAGAACCTATGGACTATAAGGAAAGGAGCAAATCAGCTGCCTAGTTTCCTATTTGATTACTCTGTAATTTTTTTTTTTTAGGCAACCATGGATTAAAGTTTTTATTGTGATTAATTGCCTTAATTGTTTGAATAGATGAATTATATAATTGATAACATGATTTATTGCGATAACATGTCATATAGAATAAGTGGTGCCATATTGTTGCATAACTTGTATGATTACATGAGCATAGTAGCTATTATGTTTTCTGCGACTAGTATGAAAGTTATTATGGGATTATTTTGATTTTAAATTATCCTAAACAATTAATTAATAATTACTATGATTTTTGTTAAAAATCTAGATTAATAATTGAATTAATTAATTTTGGATAATTAACATCTAGATAAATAATCGTTATGGAAATTATTTTGATTTCAAATTATCCTTATGAATGATAATTATTATGATTGCTAAAATCTAGATTAATAATTAAATCAGTTATTTGGATGATTTAAATCTAGAAAAATAATTAAGCAAATTTTCTAAGAGAATAATTTATTTTGCGAGTATTTTGTGGGTCTTCTAAAATGGTCATGTGTAAAACACACGCTGCATACCACAATCATGTATCATGATTGTGTGAAGCACACGCTACCTGTAACACCCCGTATATATCCGGTAATGTTATCATACTATCGTATTAAGCTGCGCTTAATTAAAAATGCGGAATATCTTTTTCTTTCCAATTATGATGTCATTATCATTACCAACTTGCTTATTAATCAATTAATAAAACATCGCATGTATGTAATTGCAATAAAACAGCTAACTGAAATACCTCATAACATAGATAATATAAGTGTGTCTCTAGAAATCACGGGACTACCACAAGTAGGCCGGACCAACTAGCAGGTTATACAACTCCAATCTAAAAGTACTATCAGAAAGTGTCATGGACAATCCACATGCTCACTCAAATAAGGCAACAAGCCCAACATCAGTCTCAACAAAAACATAATCATAAATAGCGGAAAACATAAAATGCATCCAAATCCAGTTATGTCAGCAATACAACATAAATATCATAATCAGCTAAGCTCTGGCCTCCTGCCGCCAGAGGCATCAGTCCCCATACTACCTGAACCTGAAATAAGCATTCTCCAAACGTGGGGTGAGATCTCTAAACAAGAAATCTCAATAAGGCAAGGGGTCCTCAAGGATCTTCCACCCCAAGCTCACTTACATGTGCAATATAAGTTCAAATCATCATCAGTTCTAAAATAGTGCAATGCAGCAGATAATCATGTCATGTGTGTCAATTCTATTCTACTGGCTAGAGAAATGCAGGATTTACATACGCTAAATACCCACACTAGTGCAAGACGCTACTTGCATTTACCCCGGATCACCATATCGTATGACGCTACATACTCAGGCTTACCGTCAAGATGAAACAACACATGCATATTAAAAGTCATTACACATAAAGCTCAACAACATTTCAAATATTCAAAGCATGTAACACAGCATGCATACAACCATACCCCCATGGGACATGGTGGAACCACAACATGGCTAAACCGAGGACACGAAAGCTTACCTTGTAAGCTAGCTATCCAAACCAAGAGTCCACACAACTCAAGGCCCACAAACAGCACAATCACAATCTGCCCATAACATAATTACTCATCAATAAACAGAGCACCATCACGCTAAAGCAATGGCGTATGGCATCTTACCTTACAACAAAAATGACCGGTGCTTCCAAGGAGACACGCTCGGTCGAAGAAGTCTTTCACCGAAAGATCCTCAAAATGCTACTTCAGCTCCGCCAACTCTGGTGGCGACATCCGGTATGGAGCTAATAACAAGGCCCCTACACCAGGCAACAATTCGATGGAGAACGCTATCTCCCGTTGTGGCAGATACTCAAGAATCTCCTCAGGAAGCACCTCGAGGAATTCCTCCACCACAGGAATGCCAGTGAGATCCTCCTGTGTCCCGCTCACCAAACCTCCCAACATGACATAATCAATGTCCCTGCTCACAAGGCCCTCCTAGCCCGTAGCAATAAAAGGCGAGGAACTGGTTGTGGAATCACACAGAGACACCACCACTCGCTAGGCACAACAAACAATCAATCAATCAACTATTGGACAATCCATCCACGCCAAGGATGATTTCCAAAATAGCCATCGGCAACCCTATCAGATCTACCGAGAAGTCACGGCCCTCCCACTGAAACACGACATCTCAATGTACAGTGGTAGCATCACACTTTTCTCCGGTGGCGGTAGTCACCCGCAACGGTGGAGAAAGCACAAACATGGGCAACTCAAGCCCCAAAGCAATCGGGGTTGCAACAAACGAATGCATAGACCCGGAATCAAACAATACATCAATAGATGAATCACCAACAGACACAGTACCTCTGACAAGGTTCGGAGCGCGGTCCGACTGCTGCCTATCCAAGGTGTAAACACGCCCAACAGAAGGTGGCACTGCAGGTGCCGAAGTAGGTGCCAAAGGAACCGTCTGCAAAGGAACTGCCTGAACAGCTGCAGCGCTAGCCATCGACGACGAACAGTCTCTAGAAAAGTGGCCCTCCTTGCCACACTGAAAGCATACCAACTGCCCCGAAGCACAACGTCCCACATGCTCTTTTCCACACCCCGAACATCTAGGAGTGGAAGTAGGCCTTGCAAAGCTTCCCTGCTGCGGAGAAGTCCTCTTGAACTGACCAAGCGCGTGCCAAGTCGCAAACTGTTTTCCCTTGTCTTTCTCAGCAAACCTCCTGTCCTTCCAAGAAGTGGAACCACTCGTTCCTTTGGTCTCATCAACCTTGGCCCTCTTGGCCTTGCTCGTAATGCAGACATCCTCAATGTCCTTACACTGCTGAACCAGTGTACCAAAATCCCTCGAAGCAGCTCCAGCAATGTGCCCTGCAACCACCTCACTTAGTCCTCTGCGGAACTTAGCAGCCAAAAACATCGAAGTAGACACCGCCATCCGAAAGTGTGCGAACTTCACAAGTTCATTACACTTGGCCAGGTACTCGTCAACAGACATCGAGCCCTGAACCAATCTATCAAGTTCCCCTTGTTTCCTCTCCTGCACATTATAGGGGAAGTATCTGCCTAGAAAGCAGTCCTTGAAGAATGGCCATGTCATAACATGACCTTGCATCTCAAAAGCACGGGAGGTGTTTGTCCACCACTTATGGGCATCGCCCTCCAGCATGTAAGTAGAGAACATCAGCTTCTGCGGATCAGTACACTACATGACCCGAAAGATCTCTTCCAGCGATTGCAGCCATCTTGCTGCGGCAATAGGGTCCACAGACCCATCAAAAGAAGGCGGCTTATGCTTTCTGAAAGCGTTTAGCCGACGGTCGATCACGTCACGGTCCTCAGCAGGCTCTAGATAGGGTTCCATCACTCCAGTGACATGAGTAGCACTACCAATGTGACTCAGGGTCTCATCCTGAACACTAGGAGGAGGCGGCAGCGGCGATAGAGGTGGAGGTGGTGGCGGAGGATACTGGCCAACAGCAGGACCAGCCCTCATCTCCTCCAACATAACCCGCATCAAGGTCATGTTCGCCAACCGATTTGCCTCAAGAGCATCCTCCGTGGCCTTCTAGCTCGCTTCTCTAGCAGCGTCCATCATTGCCACGTTGGCCAATCTAGTGGCCTCCTGCATCTCAGCCAATGCAGTCAGGATTGGGTCGGATTGACCCTCAACAGTCTCTCGTGTTCTCTTGGGTATTACCATGACTCTTGCACAAGTTACACACATTATGAGTTGATTAGGCACGCAGTGTGATCACATTTGCATCATCATAATAAAACCCAACGGAGCAAACACACAAGACAGACACAACCAAACATCTTAAGTTATTGCAATACATACAGGCTTTTCCCTCAAACCATTGCTCTGATACCATAAATGTAACACCCCATATATATCCGGTAATGTTATCATACTATCGTATTAAGATGCGCTTAATTAAAAATGCGGAATATCTTTTTCTTTCCAATTATGATGTCATTATCATTACCAACTTGCTTATTAATCAATTAATAAAACATCGCCTGTATGTAATTGCAATAAAACAGCTAACTGAAATACCTCATAACATAGATAATATAAGTGTGTCTCTAGAAATCACGGGACTACCACAAGTAGGCCGGACCAACTAGCAGGTTATACAACTCCAATCTAAAAGTACTATCATAAAGTGTCATGGACAATCCCCATGCTCACTCAAATAAGGCAACAAGCCCAACATCAGTCTCAACAAAAACATAATCATAAATAGCGGAAAACATAAACAGCATCCAAATCCAGTCATGTCAGCAATACAGCATAAATATCATAATCAGCTAAGCTCTGGCCTCCTGCCGCCAGAGGCATCAGCCCCCATACTACCTGAACCTGAAATAAGCATTCCCCAAACGTGGGGTGAGATCTCTAAACAAGAAATCTCAGTAAGGCAAGGGGTTCTCAAGGATCTTCCACCCCAAGCTCACTTACATGTGCAATATAAGTTCAAATCATCATCAGTTCTAAAATAGTGTAATGCAGGAGATAATCATGTCATGTGTGTCATTTCTATTCTACTGGCTAGAGAAATGCAGGATTTACATACGCTAAATACCCACACTAGTGCAAGACGCTACTTGCATTTACCCCGGATCACCATATCGTATGACGCTACATACTCAGGCTTACCGTCAAGATGAAACAACACATGCATATTAAAAGCCATTACACATAAAGCTCAACAGTATTTCAAATATTCAAAGCATGTAACACAGCATGCATACAACCATACCCCCGTGGGACATGGTGGAACCACAACATGGCTAAACCGAGGACACGAAAACTTACCTTGTAAGCTAGCTATCCAAACCAAGAGTCCACACAGCTCAAGGCCCACAAATAGCACAATCACAATCTGCCCATACCATAATTACTCATCAATAATCATAGCTCAGATTACATTAAGTGATTAAGTCTTTCCTACTCATTTTAACTCATTACATGTTGTTTCTGCAGGAAGTATTCAAATACTTCACGAGTAGTATTCGAATACTCCAGCTCTCCAGAAAGTATTCGATTACTTTCATTAAAGTATTCGAATACTACCAAGTATCCGAATACTTTCCCCCCAGTATCCGAATATCCAAGTATCTGAATACTAAACCTTTCTGTATTCGAATACTCTCTAGTATTCGAATACTTTTTCAAAGGTATCCGAATACTTTTCTTCCCAGAAAAGTATTCCAATACTCCTGCCATGAGTATTCGACTACCAGATAGAAACTACCATAGCAAATCTTTACCAAATACTCTAAGACTTTACTATGTTAAACTAGACAACTCAATCTTTCCAACGACATATCTTATGCCTCAATCAGAGTTGTATAACTCCGATTATGAATTTTGCAAATTTCCTACAACAAGCTGAATTTCCAGCAATAGGGTCTCGACTTAAAACATACACTGAGAGAATTCCACTCATCCAATGGATCTGAAAATTTATAGGATTGTAGCCCTATGTGTTAGCTTCATATAGGTCCAAACCTCACTCAATTTAGAGCTCTGTAGCTCAAGATATCACAATTTTACTAAACTAGGTCGCTGCTGTCTCGCGAAGTGTTCGATTACTGCATTTCCCAGAAAAGTATTCGAATACTGACCGAAAAGTATTCGAATACTTCTTCGACAGAATGCACAAAACTGAGTTTTAAAGGTAAAATCGACCTCCAATGATCCAAACTCGATCTGGAGTCCAAGAACTCCTTAAACAAATGTTTATTAACATGTTATGAACCCAGAAACACATTCCTTTTATCAAATGGTTCAAATTACGATTTTTAATTGCTTAAACAAGCTTAAAACATCAAAATACACAAGGGTGATCATGGTATACCTTCCAAGCTCCAAAAATCCGAAAATGAGGCACTCAAGGGGTCCTCTACACAGCACAAAGGTTCTGACTTCACAAGGCTACGAAAATACACTTCAAGCTTGACCCTTTATGCCAAAAGGTGGCTTTTTGAAGCTCAAGAAGCCAAGAACAAGGTCACATAACCCCAAACCCAAGAAGACAGCCTCAAAGTCAGCAACTTCACCTCACCACAAAGGCCACAAACTCAGAATGACACACTCCACACCCTCCCAAGGCCAACACTCACAAGCTACAAGTGTTCAAGGTGTAAAGTCTCTTATAAAAATGGTGTCTTGAAGGATTTTTGTGAAGAAAACTGAATGGAACAGTGAAAAGGGAGAGAAGGCAGCAGCCACACACACAACCCACGCATAGAATGACTGAGTATCAGCCTAGGGTTGTGTGCAAGTGACTATATAAAGTCCACTTAACACTAACCACATAGTATTAACATAAATAGATACGCTTAGCATTTTAATCCCAAACTTAGGATTCTTAACCTACTCAATTTTACAAGAATTATCATATTTTTCTTATATTTTTCGGAGCACCTTTCCGGTACGCGCTTTTCATAGCCAGTATCAGTTTCTGGCACCATTTCTCATTATTTTAACTTGAAACTCGTTTTACAAGACCTACATACTATTCTAGTAATATTCACGCACTTATTATAATTTTCCGGGATACTTTTTCGGTACGCATTTATACCGACTAGCAGAACCGGTATCTGCACTTTTCGTCAGAAAAGCGACTTTCAGCATTATTACTCACTTACTATAATTATTAGAGCATCATAATAATTATTAGGGTCAATTATGAAATTACCTCATAATTATCTAATTAATTTCCTTAATCAGCGGTGCAGGTTCTTACACTACCTATCATGATCGGATTTTAGGACCTTAATGATTTCAAAATTCAGATAAGCTAAGTGATGCACGTTCATCGGCTCTTGCTTACATAGTTTTTGAAATCAAACAAAGGATACTCTCAATAAAATAATTCTTGGAAATTAGAAAAATTGCTTATGTTGAATGGAAGGAGATTTAAATTAAGAAATTAATTTAACCTTCAAGCGCATTATAGGACCATTAATAAAATAATCATGTGAAATCCCATCGAATAAGCATGATTGTATTTTATTAGATTGGACCTAAATAATTATGGGAGGAGATTTAAATTAAGAAATTAATTTAACCTCCAGGTGCATTGTGGGCCTATCAATAAAATAATCATGTGAGGCCTCAACGGATAAGCATGATTGGATTTTATTTGGCTTTAATAATTTCAAAATTTTAATAAAGTATTGTACAACACAACGTTAACAATACTAAGTTATTAAAGATAATTTTGAAATTAAACAATAAATTCAATAGAGCTTATAAAAATTCTCAAATAAAAATATTGAATGGGTGAAGGTTTTAAATTAAGTATTTAATTTTAAAACCCGCGGGCTCCATTTGTGGGTCCATTAATAAAATGGTCATGTGAAGCCCCGTCGGATAAGCATGATCAGATTTTATTTGATTAGACCTTAATAATTTCAAAATTTTAGTTAGACATTGTACGGCCCGTCGTCGACAATATTTAGAAACTAAAGACAAGTTTGAAATTAAACAATGGTTAATTACATTCAAATTTGGTAAAGTTATTAACCCTCCCGTCGAGGCTCTGATAATGGCACCGAAGACCCAAATAACAATTTTAGTTTTTACAAGTATCTTTCCCGGTGTAAGCCTTGTAAAGATAAACTAAAGGATTGTTAACAATAAACAAGAGTAGTTATGAGAATATACTTGTACTTCATTTGTTTATTGCATTATTTGTTCGTAATTGTGTGCTTTATATGTTTTTTCAGAAAATGACTTCCTTCAATCCTTTAGCCATGATTTTGAGTCAAAAATCTCTAGATGGTACAAACTATGAAGAATGAAAAAGGAACCTTGATATTGTTCTTAAACATGAAAAGCTGAAATTTGTCCTTACCGTACCAAAGCCATGGCAACCTGTACAGAGTGCATCTAAAGAAACTAAGATGCATTTCTCAGATTGGGAGAGGGCAGATATGGTAGTTCGCTGCTATATTATTGTCAGTCTTTCCAAATACTTGCAGAAGCAAGTGTACATGATTAAGAGTGGAGTAGAAATGCTTCAGACTCTTAATGACATGTTTTCTGCGTCTAGCAGCTCTGCTAGACAGAATGCAGTTGGTGCAGGTTTTGCTAAAAGTCTTGTTAAATCCAAAGGGAAACCCAAGGGTGGTAACAAGAACAAAATGACTTGGTTATCAGTTGTCAACTCAGTTGCAATGAAGAAGCCGAAAGGCAAGTGCTTCAAGTGCAGACTGAAAGGACACTGTATGAAAGATTGCCCAGAGGTAATGAAAAGAAAAAGGTAAGGGTAATTTAAAAGGCTAAAATAGTGGATGAATCTATGATTCAGGAACCACTAACTATGTTTGTTGCTCTATGCAGTGGTTCAAGCATAGAGGGCCTATTACCATTGGACAAAGATATTTTAAGCTTGAAGATGGAGAGCTTGTGTCTGCATTAGCAGTAGAACAAGTTATTTTATCTTTTGATAATTTATGACTTTAGTTTTTGATGACTGTTTATTTATTCCGGATTTAAAGATGAATTTTATTTTTGTTAGTTGTTTTGTGGAAACATGATTTAACAGTACAATTTAATTCCTCAGTTTCATTAAGAAGTTCATCTTCTTTTATTCCGGTATATTAAGTTGTCTTTGTTACTTAAGTTATATATCTCATTTAATTTATTATGTTGAATGGAAAGGATGATGAATAAGAACTTTCACCAAAGAAATAAAAGTTTCAAATGAAACATAACTTTGGCCTTTGTGATTGAGTCACATTACCTCAAGTAGGAAACATATTTAAGTTAAAAGAGGGACTGAAAGTTCAAGAATCTTTTAACTAAAAGCTACATGTTAGTCCTATTTGGAAGGTAAAATGGCCAAGCAATCCTACAAGGGGCCAAAAATATTTGCGCAACTATTCAACTGGAACTGGTACATACTAATGTATGTGGACCAATTAGTGTTCAGACCAGAAGAGGTGATGAGTACTTCATTATATGATTGTTTATTCTGGATTTGGACAGATGAACCAAGTGCGCCATAAGTCTAAAGCTTTTGGAAATTTCCAAGAGGTTTAAGTCTGAGGCAGAAAAGCATGTAGGTGTTCAAATCAAAACACTTTGGTCTGACTAAAGTGTTGACTATCTGTCTAGTAAGTTCAGGTCTTACCTGATTTAAGAGGGGATAATTTTCGTAACTGTCAACTTTAAGAACGCGTTAGTTGAATGAAGTTGCAGTATGCAAAAATCAAACATTTCTAGACTTGGTGAAGATCATGTTCAGTTATTCATCTTTGCCAATATTGTTCAAGGGAGATGCCTAAGAGGAGGAAATGTACCTTCTTAACTTGGTTCCGTCAAAGTTTGTTGTAAAGACACCTAAAAAATTATGGAAAGGGTGCAAGCCCAGATCAAACCATATTCAGATTTAGGGTGCTACGACACACGTCCTACAACAACAGTCAAATAAGATGGAATCTTGTATGCAAGAGTGCAAATCTTTTGGCTACCCTAAAAGAATTAGGGATGATTTCTTATTTAGTCTTAAGGACAAGATAATCTAAGTGAGCACTCACATGATTTTCTTAAAGGAGGACTAGATGAGAAATTATAAGCTCTTAAGTAAGGTTATTCTTAATAAAATTTATCTCAGATCAAGAATTTCCATAATCTCTATGAGCTTCATCTACTGTTCCCTTGATTGTTCAAGAGGGGATAGATATATCTCTAGGTGAACAAACAAGAGAACCGTAATTAGAAATTCAACATGACAATATATAAGTGAAACTAGTAGAAATATTAGTATGACATGTGGAGGAACAATATCAAGAATAAGCGGATCCTCAAGAAATTGAAGATCCACCATTTGTAGTGGGAGAGAACCTTGTTAACTCTCAAGTTGTCTCTTGTTGAGTGACATTGATCCTACTAGTTACGATAATGCACTAGAAGATGTTGTTGATCAAGTGTTGCTCAAGCTATGAACAATAAGATGAAATACTTGTATTCCAACTCCGTTCGGTCATAGTAAAGACACCAAAAGGGGTAAAACCCACAAGGTGCATGTGAACATAAAAGGCAAAGAAATGATGGACAAGAAGGTGAAAACTTTCAAAGCTAGCTTGGAGGCAATTTTTGCCAGACGTCATGCTTGAGTCTATCCAGATTCTCTTAGTTGCTATAAGTCTCAATTATGAGATTTCATTTTGGGAGTTGGATGTCAGGATATCTACATACAACAACGAGAAGGGTTTATAGCAAATTGGTAGGAACACACGATATGCAAGTTGTGAAAGTCTATTTCATAGACTTGAGCAAGCATCCAGGTCTTGGAACATCAATTTTGATCAGGTTATCAAAATTTTGATTTTGAGAGAACCTTGATGAATTATGTGTATTTGTATGTAAAGGATTCAACGGAAGACACTAGTTTTTCTGGTACTTTATGTAGATGATATGCTCCTTATTGAAAACAATGTGGAGGTAATATCAAGCATAAAGAGTTGGCTAAGTTAGTGTTTTGGTATGGAAGTACTGGAGAAGCCAATTATATTCTTGGTTTAAAACTCTTATTAGACCGGAAGAATAAGTTGTTGGCATCACCTCAGGCTACTTACATTGACAAATCTCTTGCCAAAATTCAACATGAGAATTCTAAGAGAAGAATTATAAATTCTCAAATGTGGAATTCATTTTCCTAAGAAGTAACCAAAGACTCCTGAGAAGGAAGAATGCATGAGCAGGATATCTTATGTTTTGGCAGAGGTAGTCTCATGCATATCATGTCAGACGTTAAACCAGACATTTGTCACACAGTGGGAGTAGTGAGATGGTACCATTCTGGATCTAGAAGAACACTAAGATTATTGTTAAAGCATGTACCCAAGTATCTTTAGAGAACGAGAGATAATATGCTGGTATATTCTAGTGGGAGTCTTGAAAAGCTAAGTTTTCACAAATTTAGTTATTTCAAGAGGATATTGACTTAAGAAAATCAACATCGAGCTATGAGTTTTACTCAGCTAGGATAGGAATAGAGGTGGATCTTGTAGATCCAGTTACTAAGAGTTTGTCTGAACTTGTGTTCAAGAGGCATGTTACTTCTTTGGGTCTTAGAAGGATCCCAGACTTGCATTAAGCGAGTGGAAGTTATTGGTTTCGTTGTGCTCTTGGAGTAAGACGATGAAACAATGAAATCATTGTCTGAATATCATAAACAAGGTTTTATTTATTTATTTTGCGCACTATTTACAAACATCAAGGTCCGGATCAAATTGTGGAGTATATGATCATATGGATACGTTCATGGAGGACATGATCATAGGTTCTCACAATTGATGAATAGATTCACAGCCGTTAAATAAAGTTGGGCACTTTATTTAGGCTGCAATATTTTATGAAATTGTTTTGTCCGAATCATTGTAAAATATTGGTGTGAATTAATATTCACATTGAAAGGATCAAGAAGACATTTGATTAAGGTTGTTTTTCTGTCATAAGGTATCAAATCTCTAGTTAACTACAGTTATGTGATTGCTCTTAATCCTGAGTTTATTATAAATAGGTAATCAAATAGTTTTCATTCTTTGATTTACCAACGGGTGAGGTTCGATCTATTGACGGCCAATAACTCGGTATTTTGGGAGTGAGATTATTTGATTATCGGTATTTGTGAGATAAACAACTTGGAATTTGTAGGATATGTCCCCTTGATATGTTTCGGTACTTGAATATAAAAGACACTGACTAGTGCATGTAATCCATTAGAGAAACTATCATATTTAAGGGAATAAATAATTGATTGAGTTACAGAAAACTTGTCAATCAATTATAGACATTCTACGAAGGGGCGATGCATATTCATGTTATAAGTGTTGTTAATCTTGAAGTTCAAGTTCGGGCTTTTAGTGGAGTAGCACCGAATTAGATAATCATTCGTTGATTATCAAGAGCCTTGATTAATAACAGATGGTAGATCCTCAAGCTAGCTTGAGACAAGGGATAAGTGTTTTTTCAGATAGATGATGACTTATGGGTTACATGGTATTGAGTTTCTCGACTTAAGTTTGTTTTCAAAAGAGCAAGTGAGAGATTGTTGGGTTTGCTCTTTTACTAAAGCCCAAATGAGCTATTAGTATGAGAAGAGCCCAAGAAGCCTAGAGCTCAAGAACTAGGGTTTCTTGGAACCCATATAAATAGTACCACTTAAGTCTCTGAGGTTTTTGAGAGAGAAAAGAGGCAAGCTCAAATCTGATTTGTGCCCACACACTTCCCCTTCCTCCTCGAGAGATAGCGTGAAAGGTTTACCTTCCCCTTTCTCCTCGAGAGAACTTGGATCTCAACAGTTCGTGAGTTCAGGTTGTGACGAAAAGAGCTCAAGCGTGAGGAACAACATCATCTCACATCTGTCTCATTAAAGAGGTAAATGATAAAAGCATGATGATCCATATACATTCAAATCACAATGGTCTCATACGCTTCCGCAGATCAGATGCAATTGCTCCTACAATTTTGAGCTCACTAAAGATAACTTTATCTCTAGTACCTGGAGAAATACTTTTCCCCATAAATATTTCCGGTTCCATAATTCCGGTGAATAAGATTGGTTCCCATAAAAAAACAAAAAAGACAAAGGACGAGTTAAGAGTAGCGCTGCACATTTGATCACTTTAAGGAACAGGTCGAATAATTGGTAACAAAACCCTAACTGTAATTAAATGGAGACGCACGGCGGAGGAACCCTCCGTTCCCGCAGCTCTCAGTCCCCTTCACCTTCCCACTCCGCTTCCGCCTCCGCCACCTCTTCCATCCACAAGCGCAAGCTCGCGTCTGATGACCACGCGCCTCCCTTTCCCCCTTCTTCCTTCTCCGCCGACACGCGCGACGGCGCCCTCACCTCCAATGACGACCTCGAGAGCATCTCCGCCCGCGGCGCCGACTCCGACTCCGATGACGACTCCGAGGACGCCGTCGTGGACGACGACGAGGACGACTACGACAACGACAACGATTCCTCCATGCGTACCTTCACCGCTGCAAGGCTCAGCAACCCTCCCTCCGCTGCACGCAACACCAAGCTCAAGACCGATAATTCCAACGTTAAGATCGAGAATTCCGATGGCGCCAAAGACGCTGCACCCGCCGGGACTGGTGCTGCCGGCGCCGCCGCCACCGGCGGGTCCGTCCCCGGCATCGTGGTTAAGGAGGACGCAACTAAGATATTTACTGATAATTTACAAACTAGTGGTGCTTACAGCGCTAGGGAAGAGAGTCTCAGGAAAGAGGTACCAACCCCTTTAGCCTCATTCATGAATTTCATAAAGAAAAAATATGAATAATTATTTGTAAATTATGTTCGAAAATTGTTTTAAAACTCACAATGTAACATAATAGTTTTCACATTTGGCTTTTCCCTTTTTCTTGTCTCTTGGTTTAAATTTTAATAAATAAATAATTACGAACTATTTTGAGGTGATTGGTGTTCATGGTTCATGGTTGTGACGACGATGTGGTCATCTGAAAATTTTTCAGGAGGAAGCAGGAAGGCTCAAATTCGTATGCTATTCGAATGATGGCATTGATGAACATATGATTTGGTATATATTCCTCTCTTGTCTTTGACATTTACGTGGCCCTGCCTGCATTACTCATCTCCTTGTTAGCATTTCCGCAAATAAAGTATTTATACTTCATTTAGGCTTTATACTTCATTTAGGGAGGGGGATATGATTAGTCTGATTAGAAATGATTAGTCTGATTAGATATGATTAGTCTGTAATTATTCTGATTGTATTAGGTCTGGGCCTTTCCTATAAGCCCATTAGAGTCTCTATATATTGTAACTCTCTGAATTAGATCAATATACAACATATTATTTTATATTCAAGTTGGTACCAGAGCTCTTTCGTTCTGGGGACCCTCGCTTCCGCTTAGAAACCTTGTTTTCGCCTTAAAACCTAAGCCCACTGCTTAGGAGTCATCCTTTCTTTGCCGTGCATCCTTCCGGCAAGACATCAAGGACCGTAAGTCCCTTCCGAGCAATTTCCGAACGCGTCAGCACCTCCAACGGTCATCGGAACCACCATCCGCCACCGTCAGCCACTGTTCAGGCCGTCAGAGCACTTTTCCGGCGAGTTTTTAGCTCGGTCAGCACGCGATCAGAACCCCCTTCCTCCGGCGATCTACTCTGCAAAAGGCCCATCACCGGCGGCCAAGTCACGCGCCCTCACATGCGGCTGAGCTTCTCTGCGCGTGGTCCTCACGCGCCGCCTCTCACCGGCGCGTGAGCACTGTTCCGGTGGCTTTTTCCGGCCACTCCAAGACAGAACAGCTCGCCTTCCTCCCCTCTTCTCCGATCTGGTCTTCATTCGTTGTGGGTCTCGTCCGTTCAGAAGATATCAGTGATTCTTTGCTTTCCGGTCATTGTTTCAAGTGCTGTGCATTCTTATTTTTTGATATCAGTGATAACCCACTATTCATCGTCATTGTTCATAGTGCTGGAATTTTCTATTTGAGTCTGTTTTATTTTTATTTGGTAAACTGTGTTTATTTCGTCCTTTTATTTGTTTCTGGTCATCTTTATTTAAGTTTTTGATGCCTGCACATCCAAAAATAGTACTGGAGTCATCTCCAGTACTACCCCATCCATTACAACAATGAAACTGACCGGATCTGCTACTTATAAGACCTGGTCTACCTCAGTTAAGATCTGGTTTACTAGTCAGGGGCACGGTCCACATCTCACAACTAAGTCTGCCGATATTTCAAAAGACCAGACATCTGAATGGGACAAGATTGATGCTCAACTGCTAAGTATCCTTTGGCAGTCCATTGATCGGACGATTATAGACATTTTCATCTCCTTTGAGACCTGCTATGACGTATGGGAGGAAGCTAAAAACCTCTACACCAATGACATTCAACAGCTTTATTCAATTGTGTCTCAGATAATGGAATTGCGCAAATCTCCAGAGTCTCGAATGGAAACTTATATTGGTAAGATACGTTCTTTGATGCAAGAATTCTTGGCTATGTTACCTCATGCTGCAGATGCCTCTGCGTACAAGAAGCAGGTGAAGAGCTTCTTTATGGTCATAACTCTCTCCGGTCTTTCTGAGGAGTTAGAAAGTGTTCGTGAGAATATTCTAACCAGTGCTGAGACTCCTAGCCTGTCACACACTTTCCAACGCCTTCTGAATCTTAAGGACAAACCAACAGCTCCCACACATGTGCCAGCTACCGATTCCACTGCATTCTTTTCTCGCTCCAATGATTCTTGGAACAGTGGACGTGGTCGCGGTCGTGGCCGCGGACAGGTTGGCCGCGGACAGAGGCCTCGTTGCAATTATTGCCAGAATCTTAGACATTTTGAAGAACGTTGCTACAGGAAGTACCCTCACTTGAAACCACTGACTGCCAACTTTGCTCAGACTGATGTTACACCACCTCCTACTGGATCAGTTACTCTTTCCAGTGCCGAATATGAGGCACTTCTCAAGAAGGTTTCCTCTTAGCATCCTACTCAAGGCACTGGTAATCATGTTGCTTGCCTTTCTCAATCATCTCTTGGACCCTGGATAATAGACTCAGGTGCTACTCATCACCTTTGTGGTAATAAGGATCTTTTCACTTTACTTTCTTATTCTAATAATTTACCCTCTATTACTCTTGCTGATGGTACTAAGGCTCCTGCTCGTAGAATTGGGGAAGCCAACCCAACTCCCTTTTTAGCTTTGACCTCTGTTTATTATATACCCGGCATCCCTTTTAATTTAATCTCTGTTAGCCAGTTGATTCAGTCTCTTTCATGTATTGTTACCTTCTCTAAACAATCCTTCTCTATGCAGGATCCGGGTACGGGGAAGACGATTGGAGCGGGCATTGAGTCACGAGGTCTTTACTATCTGATTGCACCACCTTCTCCAGTAGCATGTTCTCTCACAGAGTCTCCTGAGCTAATTCACAGTCGTCTGGGTCATCCAAGCCTCTCCAAGCTTCAGCATATGGTTCCTTTTTTGTCTAGTCTTAAGTCTTTAAATTGTCAGTCTTGTCAGCAAGGAAAGCACACTCGCTCCTCCTTTGCTAATAGAGTCAATAAACGAGCTGATGCTCCCTTTTCTATTGTTCATTCTGACATTTGGGGTCCGAGTCGAACAATGTCTGTTTTGGGTTTTCAGTATTTTGTCACCTTTATTGATGATTTCTCTCGTTGTACTTGGGTTTATTTAATGAAAAATCGTTCTGAATTATTTTCAATTTATCAAAATTTTTGTGCTGAAATAACTACTCAATTTGGTGCTTCTATTCAAATCTTGCGCAGTGATAATGCAAGAGAATATGTGTCTTTTGAATTTTCTAATTTTTTGGAGAAACGTGGAACGATACACCAAACCACTTGCCCACACACTCCACAACAAAATGGAGAGGCCGAACGTAAAAATAGACATCTGGTTGAAACTGCACGTACCCTACTAATTCACATAAATGTTCCACTCCGTTTTTGGGCAGATGCTATAATCACCTCTTGCTTTCTCATCAATCGCATGCCCTCTTCCGTACTTAATAATGAAGTTCCACATAGTGTTTTATTTCCAGGAGCATCTTCCTATCCTCTACCTCCACATGTATTTGGATGTATGTGCTTTGTTCATGATCTTACTCCAGGTAAAGATAAGTTAACATCCAAAGCTTTCAAGTGTGTTTTTGTTGGATACACTCGTTTTCAAAAGGGGTATCGTTGCTACTCTTCTGATCTCAAGCGTTATATTGTTTCAGCTGATGTCACTTTCCTTGATCAACAACCTTTTCATTCTATCCCGTCTCAGATAACACAAGTTGATCATGTTCTTCTTGTTCCTTGTCTTGATTTGTCTTTACCAGTTGCAGGTGACTCTCGGAGGAGCTACCCCTTGCCTCCATCCCTGAGGACCGTCTTTTTCTCACCTATCAGCGTCGTCAGCCTGCGCCTCCAGCAGATTTGACTCTTACTGACTCACCGCCTGCTCCAGTCGACTCTTCTCCTCCGGATCCTTCATCAGAGATTATTGCCCTTCGCAAAGGTATTCGATCCACTCGCAACCCTCATCCACTTTATAGTTTTTTGAGTTATGATAGACTTTCTTCACCACATTTTACTTTTGTTTCTAGTATTTCGTCTGTTTCTATTCCTAAAACCACAGGTGAAGCACTATCTCATCCGGGTTGGCGCCAGGCGATGATTGATGAAATGCAAGCACTTCACTCCAATGGCACCTGGGATCTTGTTCCTACTCCTCTCGGAAAGTCAGTAGTCGGCTGTCGATGGGTATTCACTGTCAAAGTTGGTCCTGATGGCACTGTTGATCGCCTCAAAGCTCGTTTGGTGGCCAAAGGTTACACTCAGATATTTGGTCTTGACTATGGGGATACTTTTTCTCCTGTTGCCAAGATGGCATCCGTCCGCCTATTTCTTGCCCTTGCTGCTGTTCGTCACTAGCCACTCCTTCAACTTGACATCAAAAATGTCTTTCTTCATGGTGATTTGCAAGAAGAAGTTTACATGGAGCAACCACCTGGTTTTGTTGCTCAGGGAGAGTCTGGACAAGTGTGTCGTCTTCAAAAATCCTTATATGGTCTCAAGCAGTCTCCTCGAGCATGGTTCAGTCGCTTCAGTTCTGCCGTTCAGGCGTTTGGCTTAATCCGCAGTAAAGTTGATCATTCTGTATTTTATAGGATTACATCTCCTGACAAGTGCATCTATTTGTTAGTCTATGTTGATGACATCATTCTCACTGGAAGTGATCAAGACGAAATTCGTCAGTTAAAACAGCATTTATTTAGTGCATTTCAAACAAAGGACCTTGGGAAGCTACTTCTTGGGAATTGAGGTGGCGCAATCTAGACAGAGCATTTCTATTTGTCAAAGGAAGTATGCCTTGGATATCCTCGAAGAAACTGGTATGTTGGGGAGTAAACCAGTTGATACACCCATGTATCCTAATGTCAAGTTATTGCCCGGACAGGGGGAGCCGTTATCTGATCCTGGAAGTTATCGGAGGCTAATTGGGAAGCTCAATTATCTTACTGTGACTAGGCCAGATATTTCTTTCGCTGTTAGTACGGCTAGTCAGTTCCTTGATTCCCCTTGTGATTCACATTGGGATGCTGCTGTGAGGATCCTCCGATACATCAGAGGAGCACCAGGAAAAGGTTTGTTGTATTCAGATCAGGGAAATACAGAAATTTGTGGTTATTCAGATGCTGATTGGGCAGGATCACCCTCGGACAGGCGCTCTACTTCCGGCTATTGTGTCTTTTTTGGAGGAAACTTAATTTCGTGGAAGAGCAAGAAACAACCTGTAGTTGCTCGGTCTAGTGCAGAAGCTGAGTATCGTGCAATGGCAAATACTACCTGTGAGTTAATCTGGTTAAAGCAGTTGATTCAGGAACTTCATCTTTGTGAACAGAAACAACCCATGACACTCATATGTGATAATCAAGTTGCGCTACATATATCCTCTAATCCTGTCTTTCATGAGAGGACCAAATATATAGAGATTGATTGTCACTTCATTCGATAAAAAGATTCAATGAGGAGAAATCAAGACTGCTTTCGTCAACTCCTCTGATCAACTCGCGGATGTCTTCACTAAAGCTCTTAGAGGTCCTCGGGTTCAATCCATTTGTAACAAGCTTGGTGCTCACAATATATACGCACCAGCTTGAGGGGGAGTGTTAGATATGATTAGATATGATTAGTTTGATTAGATATGATTAGTCTGATTAGATATAATTAGATATGATTAGTCTGTAATTATTCTGATTATATTCTGATTGTATTAGGTTTGGGTCTTTCCTATAAGCCCATTAGAGTCTCTATATATTGTAACTCTCTGAATTAGATCAATATACAACATATTATTTTATATTCAAGTGGATCCAAAAATTTAACTAGTGAGGGGGCTAATTATTAAAGTTAGAGTAAAAATATATTTTTGTATTTTAAAGATGTAATTGATATTAAATTTGTCCACCTTTTATAGGAGATATCAAATTGGTTCCCAAATGGCAACTAATATAATTATTCTAGTCCATTGAAAGATAAATTTAGTGGAACTTGAAGGACCACTTTGATGGTCTTCATCTATGAAGCACCGATACTCCTTAATTTTTTTTTCAACGTATCGGAAACGTATTGTATCCTATCGACATCCCATAGCGAGAATGTATCGAAAACACCGTGTCGGAATCGGTGCTTCATAGGTCTGCATTGACATTGAGGGGCCATTTGGGTGCTAATAAATAGAGGACCGATGTGATGCCAATATATATTTTGAATATCAAAGTAATTGTTTAAAAGTTATGATATTAAAATAAAAGTTTGGTAGTTTAAAAAATAAATTTAATCTATCAACGTTGAGCATAATGCACTTAATCTGTGTGTGTCTCTTTCAACAAAAAAATGTGTTATTTATTTGTTTGTTGAGCTAGTAGACCAAATAATCTAATGACATACATTCGGATTACCCTAATGACTACTTAAAATTTTCAAAATATAGTAGGAGGCCAATTACAAATTGGTGCAAGAGTATATACATTTAACATGAAAAACTATTAGGTCAAGGCACCTGCTCGCCCCCCCTTTGCATCCGTCCCTGCATGTAAGTTATGCATTACCCACAGGAACTGGCTGGATGAAATTCAGTTGGCAATTTTTTTGTGTTCAAAAAATCAGTATTTTTTTTTTTGTAAATAAAAACTCAGTATTTTTATAATTAGCAAAATGATCGTCAGTGATAACGAGTTCCATTGTTGACTTTGTTGTTCCTCAGGTTGATAGGATTGAAGAATATATTTGGTAAGCAACTTCCAAATATGCCCAAGGAGTACATTGTCCGACTTCTTATGGATAGGTAATGCCAACAATATTTTAAGTACCCAGCGTAATTTCTTACTCATATGATGCTGAAATAAATCTGTGTATGTTTTGGATCTGGTGAGAATTAATTCTCCATCCAAAAGCAAAAATAACTCCAAGGTTATGTAGGAGAATTATTTTGGATTGCCCAACAGAATCCCAAACAAGCATGTCTTACAATTTTTGTTCATTAACGTTTCTAGTTTGGAATGTAAAGTTTTTACATTTGGATATAGTAACAACTGGAAAACTTATTTGATAATGATTCCCCGACCCCTCCCCCCTTTTTTCTTTCTCCATTGCAACTAAGATCCTGAAATTTAGATGTAGAAATATGAGCAGACACGTTTCAAGTTAACTATGAAGTGTGGGGTGGGGTGGGGGGGCCCCTTGCTTTTATGGTTTACCAAATCATTTTACTGCCATATATGACCTGTTCTTTCCTCCTTTGTGACCAAACAAATATGAAACAGGGAATAAGAACGAAGGGCATTAAATTATCATCTCTTGTTCTTTTATTTAAGATTAAACTTTGATATTATATTAGGAGGTATCTGTTGTTTGATATATTGAGATTTTTTTTATACAAATTCTAGTCTGCCAGCATGGTCAGTTCATAGTGATTTGTGAACTAGTTAATTCATTAAATAAGAGTTTGAAACTGTAATATAGATTTCTATATTCTAAACAAGCTCTTTTAAGTAAGTTTTTCCCTGTTATCCTTGAGTTTTATCTTACTGTCTTTATAATTTTAAATTCTCTTGATGTTAAATTTGCAGGAGTCATAAGTCTGTAATGGTCATAAGGCGTAATCATGTTGTTGGAGGCATTACATATCGCCCATATGCAAGGTAATAATTTGTCTCCATATCTACTTTTTCTTCAGATCCTAGCAGTCTCTGATTATGTTTTGTCTCTGAAATTTTCTATTTTTGCTTCATTACTTTGATATTTTTCCTGTATTAATATCTGAAAACTTAAGGTTTACATAGTTATTACTTGTTATCAAAGATTAGCTTATAAAATGGTGAACTGTTGTCTCTCTGTTTTTATTATTGTTATATTGTCCTATGCAAATTTGCACTTTGGTTGCAGTGATGAAAATGCTCCTCAAGGTCCATTTAAGTGAATAATCTGGGATTAAGTTGGACGTATATTTTTGTAGAAAAGACCTAAGTTTTAAATAGATATTGTATTTCCTTGTTTTGCCCCATTATTTTTGTTTCTTGCCCACTTAGTGATATCATTTCCCTCCCTCCCTCAAAAGGAAAAAAAAAAAAACTAAACTTGCAAGGTTAATCTATGGTTTTATATACTAATACTGCTGTGCTCTATGATTTATAGCCAGAAGTTTGGTGAGATAGCCTTTTGTGCAATTACAGCTGATGAGCAAGTAAAAGGTTATGGTACCAGATTGATGAATCACTTAAAACAGCATGCACGTGATAAAGATGGGTTGACACATTTTCTCACATATGCTGACAATAATGCTGTTGGCTATTTTATCAAACAGGTCTGCTTATCGATATTTAAGATCCTTATTATCTGGGCATTTATTTCTTCTTTCGTTTGATAAACCTGAGGCCAGTAGTGAGAAAGATATGTTGCTTTCTGAAAACAAGTTTTTGGAGTTTTCTTTTTTACCAAAACATATTCAAATTCTCGAACTTGTTACAAAAACAATACATTTTTTGAACAATTTCCCTGAATAACATGGATTGCCCAAGTTCCATGGCAGGAAAAAACCATATTTCTAACATGTGTAGATGCAATATGAATTGTGCCACCCTTGCATTGGCTCATCCTTCTTGGATTGTGCCAGTAGAGAAGGTGCAGCCATGTGATTTAACATCAAGAATATCTTTATCTGAAATTAGTTAGGGTTGGTGGCCAATGTAAAGAACCAATTGAACCCAAAAGCTTAAGCTATTGGGTGAGGCTACATTAATAGTTTTATATATCTCAACAAACCCAAATGATAAGTAAGAAAAGATTGAAAAAAAAGAATAAAAATAAAAAATAGAAAAAAATTAAAAATTAAAAATACAATAAAAATAAATAAAAGAGAAAAGTACATAAGAGAAAATGCCTAATTTGGGTTAAAAAACTCATTTTCTGTCTGTCAAGGAAGGTTTTCTCTGTGGTCCTTGTTGGCTTGGTTGGTTAAAGATGAAAGAAGAACATCTGAATTTTACCAACTAGCATTACATAGTATGTTACAAATTACATAGTATGAAGGCCAACCTATCATTTGTTGGTAGGCACACTCCCAAATCTAGATAATAGTTGTTAAGTCATCTGCTGAGAACCTATTTTTGCTGATAGGAGGAAGCTGTCAATTTTAGTTTTCCTGCGGAAAAACTTTTACAAAGATTTGTCTATTTCCTGTTTAAGTTTGTCAGGAATCTGATTGGCATAGAATAGTCCCAATATACAGTAGCAGTGATATAGGAATCTTTTCTGTGTGTGTTTTTGTTGTTGTTTTGGGGGGGGGGGGGGGGGGGTTGCTGTAAAAATGCCATTCTGTTGAATGGACTGGATACTGTTTTAGATATTGCAATGATGTTTGAGTGTGTTCTACAGGGATTTACAAAAGAGATTCACTTGGAGAAAGATCGATGGCAAGGGTACGGATATACTCAATCTCCTTGTCTTAAATCTATTAGCAGCACTTCTCACTAGGTCCTTCATTTTAAGATTCTTTTTTAGATGTAGTGTCTATTAAGAAAGATGAAAAATTTTATAATTTGATTTTGTTTAATTTATATTTGATTGTTAGGAGTGTAGAGCTGCAAAATACCAATTACAGGGATTTTTATTTAGATTCTGATTTTTTATCCCATAGAATAATAATTTCATCATTCACTATTTATTTACGTAGTTGTATTTTTGTTATTTTGTTTATTGTCTATGAGAATTCATTACAATTAATTGTCATTTCAGTTATATAAAGGATTATGATGGGGGGATTCTCATGGAATGCAAGATTGATCCAAAGCTCCCTTACACTGAATTGTCACCTATGATCCGTCGTCAAAGGCAGGTAAGATGATTTCTACTTGTTAGTATTTTAGTTTTACTTTACATTATTTGAGATTATCTTAGATTATGATAAGATACACTAATGAACTTTCTTATTAAAGTTTCAATATATTTCTTTCAGTTAAAATAATAACCTGTTTCACTTAAATTGGGTTTTTCTTTTAAAAAAAAGACCTTATTTTTTCCCATTTGTTATAAGCTTGTCCTCTCATCCACATATGCATACTCACTGCAAAAGGTGTGCAAGGGGGTTGTCAAAAACTTTGCATCTGGAACCATGATAAAATGGGGCCTGGCAAGGTGTCCACTCATTCACTCCCACAAGACAGATGAAATCATTGTCATTAGTATCGCACAATATGATTCGATACAGAACAAAAACGATACGGATAAAATGTGAATCGGAGCAGATCATGAATCGCTCCTTGAATTGCGGAATTGCATGATTACGTTTTGTATTGCAAATCATATCAATATTTGCGGTTCAAAATGCAGTCTGATTTTGGAAAGGGAAATGAACAAGAAATGCGAGATTCAAATTATGGAGAATCTGGAAACTCAATTACTTATTAAAGGATTTCCAAAAATCCCAATGCCCAAACCAAATACAAATTAAAAATATCCCAATTTGATAGTGATAATGAAGAGGATGATGAATTAGTTATACTAATGCTAGATGCTGATAGTGATAACATTAGTCTTGATGATTGATGAGTAAACAACTGGTTTTAAATTTGGTTACTTATGTATTTTTCTATTTGATTTTTTTTGAAATTTGGATTTATATGATATTATATATTTTTAAGTGATTTTTCATTATGTGTCTGAATCTTGTGATTCGATATGATTCACGATACGTGATTCAACAATTTAGTCACTCTAGAACTAGGAGTTCATTTGTCACCCTTGAAACTTTGAAAGGCAATAATGTAACCTGGAGTGCAATCATGATTTTGTAGTAAACAGATTTCTGTGAAGAAGCCATGAAGGAAGAAGAAGAAAGCAGAAAGCGAGAAAGATCAGAAAATATCTCTATATAAAATGAATAGATGTTACACTGATGTAAAGCCACATACTCTTTATGTAGAGTAGGGTAGGGGTGTCAATATAGGTTTTGACACGTGGGTCGACCCGTGACACGACACGAAAATTCGTGTTCGGGTTGACCCTCAAAAACATTCGTGTCGTGTTCGTGTTGGGAAAATGACACGTAAAAAATTCGTGTCGTGTTAGTGTTGATGTATTCGTGTCGTGTCAAATTCGTGTCGTGTCGAATTCGTGTCGTGTCGACCCGTTTTGACACCCCTAGAGTAGGGCAGTGGCGGACTCAGGAAAATTTTTTTATGTCCGCACATTTAGTGGTCGGGTTCGGGGGCAGCACCCTCGGAATTTTTTTTTTTGTAAAGAAAGTTTAAATCCATGCTTAAACCCGCTCATAATCTATTTGCTTCCATAACAAGCTGCAGGCAATAGTTTGACCAATTATTCCCCCGTAAATCTTACCATACATCATCATTCTATTTTATAGTGGTGAATAAAAAAATCAACATTACTAGTGCATAAGGCAAGCAAAATCGCAGTGAAGGCCTCGTCTCTAGATATTAACTTATTTGAGAATGTCAGACCTGCAACCAATCCTCTCTTTTTATAAAAATGAAAAAGGAAACAAAGGATGAAGAGAGCATGAGAATGGGAACGTGACAATGGAGGAAGAATAAGTTTTCTCTCTAATCAATTTGCGCTGCTACGTTGTTTTAATCATCTCCGTACGTTGCTAACTAATATAAGAATAAATATCTTTTTTTGTCTCTAACAAAAAATTCGATCTCCACTTTAGTCCATTATAAAATAAAATTAGTCACTTGGTCCCTATGAAATTCAAACCTTTTGAGAGACTAATGTAGGTTTTTTTGAATTTGTGAAGGACCACGATTTTAACTAAATTGATTCACTTTAAATTTTTTAGGGACCTCGAGACTAATTTTTTTTGTAAGGGATTAAAATGGGGATCATGTTTTTTGCTAGAAACTTAAAAGGGTATTTACTCCTAATATATATATTGAATCAAGAGACAAATAAGAACCTGCAACAAAAAAAAAAAAACTGAAATAAATTTTTTTATGACCGGCCGCCACTGGAGTAGGGGAAGTATGACTCAGCAATTAAACTAAACCTAACTACACAACAGAATTTGGTTAATATCTAACCATAGGTCTGAACTAACTAGGGGTAGATAACCTACTACAGTCAAGAACATATTATTACACTAAGTCACCGTAAAAATACAGCAGCAACAATAAACTAGTAATGGTAAAAACTAAACAGTAAGTGAATCTCTAATACGTAGAATTGGAATTTCATTATTTAGTTTAGTTTATAATTGCTAAATTCCAATTTCTTTTGGAAATGCTCTTTGTAATTCTCTGTTAGTCAATAGAGAGGGTATTTCTCCCCCAAAAACAAGTGGCAGGCAGAACTTCACATCTCATATCTAAATTTCGGAGAGAAAATCAGGGGAAAACCATCATTATCGACATGTTAGGCTGGACTTTTTGTGAAAATTAAGACATGATAACTAGGTTTTACCTTGTCCCGACTAGGCTAATGCTAAAGCTCAACACAGCCCATCAATAAAAATAAAAAAGGGAACAGATTTTTGGATTGTATTTTCAATCATTTATATATATTTGCATGCATTATTTTATTTCTGTCTGATGTGTTGCTTCTGACCGCCTTATTTATTTTTAATTTTCATAATTTTTAACATGTTTTTCTCAATTCATGATGTGTTTAATTATTGTTGGCTATAATGGTAGGCAATTGATGAAAAGATCAGAGAGCTGTCAAACTGTCACATTGTTTATACTGGAATTGATTTTCAGAAGGTATAAGGCATTCTTCATTTTGTATGTTTCGATCATTCATGTATAGCATTTGAAGTTTTTCCTATGTTAAGTGATTTTTGTTGAATTAGGATTGTATTATCTGCTCAATGCAGATTGCATTTGGCATATTTGCACTGCACTTATACCATGTGCAATGCATGTATGCCAACTTTCTTGACAATGTGTAGGGCTTGGGCGTAGGGGAGAGGATCATCTATTATTTTAGCCAAAGTTGCATTTTTCTTCTTTTTCATATATCAGTAAGATTAGAGAGCGTATGGAATATTAACTTTTCTCCATCCTGATCAACACAATATGCAGAAAGAAGCTGGTATTCCCAAAAAAATTATTGAGGACATCCCTGGTTTGAGTAAGTACTTAATTTCCGATCTCAGTTTAACGACTTACCAATATTTTTTAGTTTTTACATAGCATGCCTTGTGTCAATTATTTTTATGTTTTGTAGGCTTGTTAACTTTTCCTTGTATGATGAGATGTCCACCTCCCATTCAAGACCTTGTGCATGGCATCTAACTTTTTCGCTGCTTAATGCTGAGGGCATCTCACTATTTAACTTTTTATTGGTCTCATATGCTGGTCATAGTTCAAGTGTTGTTAATTGTTATAGTAATTGTTTTTGCATTTCTAGATCTGTTCTCCTGTGATTTATGATATAAGAAACTAATGCTATGTTTAGAAGTTCTTGAGCAAAGGGAAGGGAGGGAGGGAGAGTTACTTTTTCTTGTTTTGATCTTAAGTAAAGGAGGGGAACTCTCTTTGTTTTGGGGAGTTGAAATTAGAGGAAGGTTATTTCCTGTTATTTAATTTAAAATAAACCATGCCTCCATGCTAGCCCACAAATCCCACAAATTCGAGGGGTAGTAAGGATGGGGAGAACGCATCCCCTTCCGTTCCATCTTCCTCCTTAAAAGTCTTCCAAACAAGGATTAGGTCACTGTTCCTCTCCCTGCTCCCTCCTTCCCTCCCATCCAAACATAGCATAATAGATTTGTTTATCAACTGGGATGGTGTCCAAAAGTTGACCCATAATGTCCTTACGAGTGAGAGATGATTTATTTTTTGCATATTTTGTCTTGTAATTTTCTGAATTTCCTGGTTAATGTTTATGATGAATGGTTGAATGCAATAACAGGAGAGGCTGGATGGACTCCTGATCAGTGGGGTCATTCACGATTCAGAGCTTTAAGTGGTTCCACCGACAGTTTGACTGCGTTTATGCGTTCCCTTCTAAAGGCAAGTTGCTTCTATGTTCTTCACTGATTTCAGTCATTTAACTTTCAGTATCATAATTGAAAACGCTGCAAATTCACAAGAGCATTAATAAGTAGATCCTTATCCATAGCAAATTAATTCTTAAAACCGGATTTATCTTTTAAGCAGTCAATGCACGATCATGCTGATGCTTGGCCATTCAAGGAACCAGTTGATGCACGGGATGTTCCTGATTATTATGACATCATCAAAGATCCAATGGGTAAGAAGTATCCGTACATTTCATGTTAAATTTACCTGTTTCTATAATCACGGTAACAGCTTTAGTTATCTATTGCTTTTTGTAATGGCAAAATTATTTCTGCAGTTGCTGCATAAATAATTGTCTGCCACAGACATAAATCTTTTTTTTTTTATCAGAATACAATGTTGGGTCGTGGTAAATTTTATTTTAAAAAAACAAAAAAAAACTAGCTGGTCCCTTTTTTTGTCTCTGAGACAGAGAACCCTTTTTTGACACTGCATCAGGAAAAAAAGGACCCTTTATTAATTCGCATTCTTTCTTATGATTTCCTCCCCTGGTATTTATTTTTGACGTCTCATTTTTTAGCTGCTTGTATCTTTTGCTCTTGCTTCTTATATAGTATGGTCAAATCCTAGTTTCACACACACACATTCATTTTTGTTACTGAGAGCATAAGTTCACTTACCTAGAAGGTTAATACTTAACACCCATGAAAATTAATGTGAGCGCAGATTTGAAGACAATGACTAAGAGGGTGGAGTCAGAGCAATATTACGTCACATTTGAGATGTTTCTTGCGGATGTCAGAAGAATGTTTGCGAATGCACGCACTTATAATTCTCCAGAAACCATTTATTACAAATGTTCTACAAGGCATGCTGCCTCAACCTCCCATTTACTCTTTTCCTTTCCTTGCCCTTTATATCATCTGTGATGTTTCTTACATCCATGGATTTTTATGCAGGCTTGAAACTCACTTTCAAAGTAAGGTGGCATCGGGCCTCCAGCTCCAGTCTGGTTCCAAAATTCAGTAGGAACACTTCAATAGACGTGGTAGTGCTTGACGAGCTAGGGGCCTTTGATGATGTCATAATAATCAGGAACATCCCGTGCATCAACTGGTTCCTTGAATGGCCAAGCATCAGCATGATCGTGCATTGACTGCTACGTGAATATATTAAATGGTGTATATTCTCTTATCTTAATAGTTATATAATAAATATATTAAATGGTGTATTTTATTCAACTAGTGATGGTGGCTTAGTGATATGAGAAGGCGTTCCTCACTCCAATGAGGAGGGTGCAAAAAATATTTTGTAACTAATTTTAAAAAATCGGGTCACCGGGTCGACTACTTAAGCGGGTCCAATGCTGTAACCGGATCGGTTGATGGGCCGATTTTCGGGCCGGTCTGGTTCTTATAACACTGGTCACAATTAGGGGTGCTAAACGAGCTAGGGGCCTTTGGCTCGGCTCGTGAAGGCCTGAGCTTACATGTCTAAAATTGATTGTTGAACTCAGGCTTGGATTTGCATAAAAACTCGTTTAATAAAAAGGCATCAGGCTCCAATTCAAAAGCTCGGCCTTAGAGCCTCTCAAGCTTGCCTAATATATTATTTTTTTATTTTTTATTTATTTTTTATACTATTTGTGATAACCCTCTCTCTCTTCTCAATTCATTTCATTTTATTTTATTAATTAAACAGACTTTTTAAATGATTTTGTTTTATATTATGCTATTTGGATATACATTAAATTTATGAATATTTATGAAATTACTAGTGCTGTTGATTGTATATTTTGTTTGGATAAATTTTTTTTGTATTATTTTTTTTAAACAGGCTAAACAAGGCTTTTATTTTTTGTAAATGAGCCAGGCCACGTGCTGATATTATATTCGTAACAGGTAACAGGCTAAGGCCAGTCTGACACATTTGAACACAGGCTCGGCCCATTAAGACCAAAGCTCGGCTCGTTAACACCCCTAGTCACAATGATGATAATAAAAATCGAATGACAGTGAAAATAATGAATATATTTATGGGATTAATGTTTATAATGTTATAGGAAATAATTTTATCTCATATATACATATTAATGTATAGGGACCATGTAGTTCAATGTTAAAAAAAGAGAGAAACTTCTACCAAAAAAAAAAAAGAGAGAAAAAGAGAAAATATGAATTTTATATATTTTTATATGTGCGTAGGAGGTAAATTTATTTTCTATAATATGATAAATAATAAATCCTATATTTAAATACATAAAGATTAGTGTCTAATGTCATTCTTATTTATTTATTATCAATTCTCTTCAATGAACTCTTTTTTATTCTCTTAAAATGTTCTTTATAATATATTTAAGTTAAATAAGTAATCTATGACCTTTCTAATATCTATCTAAATTTTCGATTTACAATTTACTCTCTTTTGGCTACTACGTGCCTTATCTCTCGTGTATGGGAAACTGTTTTTTCAACTTACAATACAAATGATGGAAAATCAAGTTACGGGTAAAAACATGGATATGAATGAAATTCAATCTCCATAAACTGAAATTAACTTTGAAGCTGAGTTGAGTTCATGTACTCATAGTATAGTTTGACGTATGATTTCAACTATACGTTTGAATTAATTGTGAATTAAAAAAAAAAGGGAAAAAGAATGGTGGAAAGGTGAATTGTGGAATGAAATTACTATTAGATAAATAAGAGGGAGAATGAGAGCTTATTCCTAAGCTCATTTACTCCTTGGGTTGGGATAACTCACATGTTTCGTTAAAATTTATATTTTTAAATTAGTTTTACTGTGAGTTGAATTATTTTTTATTTTTTAAAATAGAATTGATTTTAGGTGAGATTTATAATTTTTTTAAAAGAGTATATATTTATAGTTACATTTCATAATTGATTTTACTTTATCATCTAAACAAAATCATTTTTTTAAACACACTTTTAAAATATCATTCTGAAAAACAAATTAATTTTTTTAACATATTTTTTAGGGAAAAGTTTATCAATGCCCTTGTGATTTGCTTCAGAATCATCTATGTTCCTGTGATTTTTTTTTATCACATATGCCCTTGTGCTTTGTAAAAAAATAAAAAATTACAGGGGCATATGTGATAAAAAATATACCCTTTTGCAAATCACATCGGCATATGTGATAAGAAAAAAATCACAGAAAAATATGTGATTCTGGAATAAACCACGGGGTATTGGTGAACTTTATTGCGATCATAGGATACCAAAAAAAATTTTATTTCAACATTATTTTTTATAAATGAAATCAATTGAACATAATTTTTTACTCTTTATTTAAAAGGGACAAAATCTTTGATGATTATGATTTATTGAGTCATACATATTAATTAATTTACTAATATTTAATAAATTATAATTATTAGATTGGTGTCAAAAAATCTCGTTTCTATTTAAAATTAATTATTATAATTATAAAAAAATTAGACAATTATAAATATGACAAAAACAATTGATATACGTAAATATCTAATAAAGGGTATTTTAAAAAAAATTAAATAAATAAATATTTAAAAGGAAGCAGCAATAAACAAACAATATTTCCAAAATTGATCTAAATCTTATGAAAAAAATATATGTCATTTCATAAACACACAAAAACACGTTTCACTAAAAAAAATTAGGACAAAAATAAATAAATATAAAGATATGATTCTTTATGTATATAAAATAACACAATTTGTGTAATTTAAAACCACACTTTCCCCAAATCTTATTGGATATAAATAATTTGTTACCATCTATCTGTGTATTCAATCGAAGAACGATCAAGTTGGTTGCTTTGGTTTTGTGCTGTCAATCTCAAACCTAAACAACATAACATTCATTCAGTAAGCTTCATTCTACATTCGTTTTCAGTTATTTGATGTTTGAATTTTGAAGTGTAGATTCTGTGTCTGTGATGAACTAATCAGTAGCTGGATAAATGGGTTGCCGCAATTTTTAATTTTTATTGGATATATGAAAGGGCTGTTTGTTTACCATAGCGTTGTTCATCTCTTTCCTCATAGTTACGCTTTTGAATGTGTTGTCATCTTATAGGATTTTCTTTCAGATTTAGTATATATCTCGAGTGAAAAATTAAACCCAGATTACAAAATCATTTTTCTTTTTAGAAAAAAAAAAAAAAAAAAAAGTTGATCGTTTCCCCCAGTTTTGAGTTTTGTTTTGGATTTCTTTTATTGTCATTTAGATTTGTTCTTGTTTGACGCTGTCTACCATGTAAGAGTTTAATTTCTGTTTTATTTTTTCTTTTCTTTTTTCATGATGTTAATGCATTTTGCTCATAAATCATTTTTTTTTTTTTTAGATTATTAAATATAAATGTTTTGTTTGGTTGTTAGGAGAGACCACATTATGTTTTACAATTTGTTCCAAGTAATTGCTTGTTTCATTGAAATTGGGGTCTCTAACACTATCCTTATACTTGATAAGGTTCTGGATGATTAATTAGTCTTTTTTAGTTGATAAAGCTCATGGTGAGCCCTTTTTAACATATTACTTATTAGTCGGAACTCCATGATGAGAAACAAGGCAAGAGCCAGTGAGAAAATTGAGAGAATATGAGAAGGGGAAACCTGAGATTTACTAAATGGATAAATGGAAATCTTAGTTTTACTAAATTTGAGAGCATGGCAAGGAGGCCTATGGAACCCCAATTTGCTTGGGACGATTGCCATGAAAATGCTAGAAGAGGCCTAAAGATTGAAGGAAGACCTCTCGGAGCAATGCACCTTGGCCGTTGCCAATCTCATTCATTTTTAGGTTTTTTGCTGGCATGCTCTGATTACAACATGTATCTTCAATTAGTTATTGACTGATACGGATTTGTACTGTTCATCTCAAGCTGGGGATGTTACTCCAGCTTGTGGGGGGCTATTACCGTAATTGGAGTATGGTTAGATATTGGTTAACTTAGTTAGAAATTAGTTAGATTAGTTTGCTGAGTCAATAGGTGATTATTAGGTAGTTACTTTCTCTTGCTCTATATATGCTACATGATTGGCTTCTTGTACCCACTTTACTCGTTCAGTAAATTTCAGATCCTCTATTTTCACTTTCTCCCGATTCTCTCTGCGGCTCTTGCCATGTTTCTCAACACTCCACTGATAAACAATTCAAAGTATCACCTTTTGGTTGAGTTCAACACATGTCTACTAAGGCCTTAAATTGATTATATATATAATTTGAAGGAATGGATCTGATTTCAGGTTTTGTCCTTGTGCTGCTAGCCCTTAAAAAAAATTAAGTTGTTCAGTTTTATGTAGTTGCATCTCTTGTTAAGTCAAGGCTTCACTGGCCATTTCTGAACTATTTCTTTCGAGTTACCTGCTTGTGGAATGTTCATATTTTGCACTCAAGATATTATGTATATTCTAATACCGATGACTATTTAACATATTATCTTTCCTTCTCTTTTTCTTTTTCCCTTTGTCTTGTTTAGTACCATCGTTCGAATTAAATGGCCAACAGAGTTCAAATTCCCACAAACAATGCAGCACTCATTGCTATGATCGCTGATGAGGTAAGAATGGCATTTATGTGACTTCAGAGTTAAAATGTTTAAATGGTTTCTGTGAATATCTATTTTTGGTTCTCTCTGCCCAACTGTTTAAGGTGTAAGACAGCCATCTAGCTTAGCTTAGGTGATGGGTTGGGGGTTGGTTAACAATCCTGGGTTCAACTGTTCAATTTCTATTTTCTATTGTACCAAGGAAAAAGGAAATATTCAGGAAAGAGAAAAACATTCAATGTTTAATTTTTGTGATTGGTCTTGTTGAGATGCGCCTGTTGATAAACCAAATTTTATGTGAGAAACACTTGAAACCATCATGAACTTTAAATTAGACAGCCTTTTGATTTCTAGATGTATGTGTGTTAAGTGTTAACCATAGTTAATACTGTCCTAGCTAATTTGCTTCAAGTCTGCAATGATATATACAAGTGATATGATTATTTATGGTTTTATTTGAAATAGAAAATAATGTCTTATACATTCCTCACTACGTCCTATTTTCCCCGATCCAGTGTATGTTCTGATTTTTGATATTTTTAGACATACTGAACCCTAATAACTACCTGATGGAGTTTAACACAGGACACTGTAGTTGGATTTTTGCTGGCTGGAGTGGGTAATGTTGACTTGCGAAGGAAGACAAATTACCTCATTGTGGACTCAAGTATGCCACTGTTCTTCCATTCATTTTTATAAACTTCGTTTATGCATAACTAATTTCAAGTTGTGATTCCCTGCTTTCTTAAGTGTTGAATAGATTTCCATTTATGTGTCTTATTAAGTATTGGGTTTCCAAACCTTGGCATTTTTGTTCCAAATACGTGTCTTCTTGAAAATTTTGCTGTCTCTGCTTATTACTTAAAAGTCCATTGAGAGTAATGTTGGTACTTTAGTGTGCTTGTTTTATTATTATTATTATTATTTTTTCCTCTTGGGTTGTCATTTTTAGAAACAACTGTCAAACAAATTGAAGATGCATTCAAAGAGTTCACAGCAAGGGAAGATATTGCAATAGTGTTGATAAGCCAATATGTAAGTTACTTTTGTATCCCTAGACTGATTCATACTTAGTAGAAAAGTAGAAATGTCTCAGGCTGTTGTGTGCGTAAGTATGTCATTCTAACCAAAACTAATGCTCATTGCTGAAGCAAAATGATCAGCATATTGCTAAAAGTTCTTAAGTAATAATGTATAGCTCATGTTTGCATACTTATACTCATCATATTTATTGAGGAAACTGCCAAAATCATTCTCACTGTGCTGAAATCATTATATTGTTAATGTTGTGTTTATACAATTTAACCTTGTGATTGTCTTATTACAAGAAATCTCCACCTGCACCCATCCATGAACTTCAAATCTGACATTTGAGTTAAAAATGTAATGCTCTTGTTTCATTATTCAGGTTGCAAATATGATAAGGTTTTTAGTTGATAGCTACAACAAGCCTGTTCCTGCAATATTGGAGATTCCTTCCAAAGACCATCCTTATGATCCTGCGCATGATTCAGTTCTTTCTCGAGTGAAGTACCTCTTCTCTTCTGAATCTGTGGCTTCTGGGAGACGCTAAGCTTTTATGTTTTTGGTTTGAAGCTTTTTCAAAGAGTGCTTGCTTTGTCCTTGATTGTTGTAGATCGAGACTTTACTCCGTAACCTTGTGAATTCTATAGTAACTCAAATACTGGCTTTGTTTTGTGGTGATTATTTAAATAAATGATGATATATGATACAACTAGATGATAAATTATTTTAATTCTTTTACGTCTTGGTCATTTCTGAACGGAATATTACTAGTTCGCGTTATGTGATTCTGTTTTAGCCCTATTATTTCGGATTTACTATGTTTACTTCTATGAAGTCATGAAATAGTTATTAGTTTATTTAGAGTTTTTTTTTTTTTTTTTTTTTTTGGCGTAATGTTTTGATTAGAAGGCTTTTTCACTACAAAAAAAAAAAAAAAAAAAAAACTAGGATTAAAAGAGACTATTTTAAGACTCGAAGAAAGTATTATCTTCAGTGAAGATTGAAGATTTTAATGAGGTTATAGACCGCCCATCAATGAAGAACATTAGATTCAAATTCTCATTTAGTTGTTGCAAGTAAAAGATTGATCATGTAAACCAATTATTTCAGCATTTTGTGTAGAAGTTAAATAAACTCAAAGATGTGCTTGTCCCAATAATTGGAGATCATCTCATGTGCACTGGAAGCAGGTGCTCCTTCCATTAGGAGAGGGGCACTTGGATAATTTTTTCTTACTCTCCTTTGGATCCACATATACAAAAATATCTCGTTTTGATTAACCCGGACCATTGAATCAAATGGTGGGCCAAGATCATATTAAATATTTCTCAATAATTGAGTAATACCAGCCATCTTGGAAAATAATGGAGAAAAGTTTCACACTATCAATATTGTTGATACAAGAAAGTCTTCTTGTGGAGCTTATTTTATATGGACCGGGACTTTGAAGTCCCTGTCCTAAAATGAAAAAAAAAGGGACGGAGAGAAAATTTGAGAAGAAAAAAAGGATTTAAGTGGAAGAAATTGTTTTTGTTTTGGGAAAAGATGCACCGGGTCTAATTAAAAAAATCCCTTCTTGTGAAGAAATTCGTTTTAGACTTTTAGTACTTGGTGATGACTTCTGAGTTTGTGACAATGCTACATATTATACCCATGTCCTTTCAGTAAAAGTGGCTAACAGCACAATTTTTTATAGAGACGCTCTTGCACAAATTTATTTAAAGATGCTGATGAAGATGATTCAATGAGAGCGGTCACTAACCAATCTTAAAAGAACAGGCAGCGTTTATATGTATTAGGGAGGCTCTTATACAAGAGGTGAAATGTTTAAGGGGGAACCAGATGACACAGCTCAGCAGAGAAAGGAGGTGAATCTCTAATGGGACATTATTCAGTATTCACTTCCAGTAACGAAGAGATCCAATCATCATTGAAAAGGAACAAAAACTTGATAATAATATACCACGGACATAATAATAATAATAGTTTAACAAACATATCCTTATTCAGTCCATTATCTGTGAAGATGGTAACTACTAGAACTCTCAAAGCTTATTTTCAAGGAAGTGCTGATTTTAGAGAGCGAGTGAAATTTTCCAGTTCTTTCAATCCCTCTTGAGGAGATTTGGCCTCACCAAGCAACTTCACCATAGCACTGCCAACAATCACACCATCAGCTCCCCATTCCACTACCTGTAACAAAGTATATGATTGACTATTAACCACATTGAGGCAGAAGGATACTAAAATATGTACAGAGAACTAACCTGCTTCACATGCTCAGGTTTTGATATTCCAAAACCAACTGCCACAGGCTTAGTTGTTGCCTGAATTAAAAAAAGAAAAGAAAAAAGAAAAAGCACTCAACAACGAGCATAAATATTAAGATTCACCAAGTTCTATGGTAGAGTATCGTATAAATTTTAATTGATCAGTTGCCAGCTCTTGCAACCAAAGAGAATGGGAGGGGTTTAAAAAGGAGGGAAAGAGAGTTGAACTTTTCAGAAGTGATAGACTTCTCAACATACAACTGGAGTGGAGACCAAGATTAAATAAACAAACCTCTTTAATTTCCTGCAGAAGAGTTTGAACCTTTACACTAACTGATGCTCGGGCTCCAGTGACCCCCACTGAGCTCACCTATAATTTAAATCAACAAATGGATCATGACATTTGCTGGCAGACGTTGACCTGAGAAAGTTATGCAATATATTTTCTATTTTCACTATTCTTGTATCCTATTTCCAAGAATTTGGGACTAAGGGGACTTGTTGTCACTGTCAACTTCCTAACACTTTGACACATGAATTAAATAATTCGTTTGAAGATCAATCCCTTTTCCAAGCTCTATTCTCAAAACACATGAAAATTAAATGTTTGAAGCCAAAACATCCTAAAATATTAGTAATTTTAGTAATTCATATTTTGATTTCAAGAAAACACGTAAAATTATGAAACTGCACAAATAGAGCAGAGACAAATATTGTCAGAGGAAACTGTATCAACTCCTAGAATAAATGATAGTTATCTCTTAGAGTGCAAAAAGAATGTTAAAGAGAAAATGAATAAAATAAAGATAAATAACTAAAAGAAACTGGCATTTTGGGTTCAATGCTGGTATCTTTAGAGATGAGGCTATAATAAGTCCAGAGTTCTTGTAGCATGTTTAATGCTTGAGAATGAAAAAAAATGCTTTCTGATTACAGGAAGGTAGCCAATTGGTGAATAGCTCATCTTCTCATACACACAATACACTAATAAACTGTTTGAAAAAATGGAACACAAACAACAGATATTGAATTTTATTTATGATTTTAGAAATAGTGAGAAAGAAATTATATGGAAAATCACAAGCATACTCTAAAAGCAAGAGCTTAGCAGGTTCAAAGTAAATGAAATTACATGAGAACTAAGAAGAGGAACCAAAAAAGAAAAAGTTATAATGATTAAGAAAGCTCTTACAAGATACACAAATCCTTCCGCAGAATCAACAATGGCTTTCATTCGATTTGTTGGAGTGGTGGGTGTTGTGAGGAGTACCTTAATGACATCAAAGAAGCAAATATACCAAATCAACTAGATATATACACGTAGACATAGATTAATTTATCCAAACAACATTAAAAAGAAAACATAGTAGAAAACGTTAAATGATATATACCACCAAGAAATTTATATATAGTATTACAGAAAGTATAATGCAATAGAATACAGCAATGTTACTCGTAGCAAAACTTTATTGCTCCACAATCACTACCATGAATCCTTTGTTGTGCTTAACTTGTGGATTTCATATTTATAAATTCATATTACTAACAAACAAATGAAGTTTACCACTAATTCTCTACCATTATGAGCAATATTACAAGGTATCCACTTGAAATCCAGAAATAAAGAGAGTATATCAAAGGTAAGCAAACCAGTTCAATTCCATTCTTCTTAGCTTCTGTCCTTAAAGTTTCCGTCTCCTCCAGAGGAACATCTGGGACTACAAGCCCTGCATACATGGGAAAGAAAAGAATATTAACCTGATTACCAAACTGAAGGAAAAAGGCAAACAATTCCAACAAGATTTTATTTCATAAGCAATTCCAATGTGGATGTAGCTGACATAGAAACCTTAACAAGGACTTGGCAGGAGAGTGCAGAGATGTTTTCTTTTATAATGATAAGAGATTTATATTAGCAAAAGCCAAAAAAATAGTTTTAAATATAGCACATGGCATTAGTATTTGGAACAGCTTCCTTATCTTGTCTACACATTTTATGACATTGTCTATCATAAAACCTGTTTAGAAAATAGACCCATTAGCAGTATTGCACAATGTACTACTATCCTATGGGGCAAACCATAACTTGTGTTGAGTCTTACCATGTATGCCGCTGTCTCTTATGGTGGACATAAATCTCTCAGTACCTCGCTTTAGTATTGGATTGTAATAAGAAAACAGTGCAATTGGACAAGATAATTGCGGAACAACCTGCCAAATCAACCATTGAGAAGGATAATCAGTCCATGAATCTAAGAGAAGATACACTTGACAAAGCAAATAAGAGAAGGTTTCTGAACTCCCCCTCCTTAGAATAATTGTTTTAACTAGGTAAAATGGACAGAAAAGATATCCTTCCAAAGGTTCAAATTGATCAAATACATCAAGGTTTTTCATGTGTTTAAATAAGATGAATGGAATGAAATGAACAGATGCAATAGAGACAATAAGAGTATCATAAAATATGTTTGCACTGCGCACCTCATTATGAACAATAGCATCAGATATTAACTGTCTATCTATTATCTTACGCAACAAAAACAACACAATTTATGTAAGTTTACAAGACATAAGTGCATCACTGATAACAAAAATAGTGTTGATTCAAGTTATTTTTTCCCTAACAAAAACTAATAGCACGATGTAACAGGGATTGAGGGCTTAAAGATCGTACGGTCTAACAGCATATCCTTCCCCTTACGGAACAATAGTAGAGGATAGACATCACTTATTCAAAATTCATAAAAAATTAGCAACTTTAGACATTTGCACAGCTAACTTGTCAATCAAAGAAGACAAGAGGAAAGAATAATAAATGATTTTTGAATGAAAAATAATTATTGCAGCAGGGCTTACTGTCATTAGCTTTTGAAAGTAATAATTAAAAATGGCAAGGAGTTGCACAATTACCTCCTTCAACATAGAAATAATCGCATTAAAATTAGTCCCCCTTGCTAAAGATCGGGTAGCAGCAGCCTGAACAGAAAGACCTATCAGTTTGAGAATCACGCAGCACTAAATATCACTACAAAAGAAGAAAGCATCAAACCTGGATAACAGGACCATCTGCCAAAGGATCAGAGTATGGAACACCTAGCTCAATTATGTCAGACCCACATGAATCAAGCAATTTCAGTGCTTCTGCTGTGGTTGAAAGGTCAGGATCACCAGCTGTGATGTATGGGATGAAAGCCACCTTGACACAAACATATTTCTTAGAAAATAATCATTTGGCAATCAAGAGTAATGCTCTGACTCAATACCTCTTTGCAATAAAGTTGATATGGTGCAAAAATAACCAACCAACATATAAAGATAATTACTAAACCATTATAACTAGGAAGAGAAAGATTATTGATTTGACAAAGCATAGAAAACGGAATCAGCAAATTAGATTAATTATAATTTAATGAAAAAACAAGTAGGTAATATAATACAGAACTATTCAATTTGAAATGTGACACAGAATAGAAAACATGGCAAGCCAACAAAGGCCACAATTGACTAAGGGTTTGGTCCATATCCCATAAGAGCATGGGTTCATACCCCGCTGGCCGATGAGAGGACTTTGTTGGTGGGTGATATATAATTTCTCTCGGAAATCCTCAAAAAGGTTGGAACCCAGTGGAATACCGGTGTCTAACCCCATTTAAACTTTTTGTATTAAAAAAAAAAAAACATGGCATGCGTGGAACCCAGACAGCAAGAACAAGAAGCACTCACTTTTCCTTGTTTTTTAAGTCTGATGAATGTTTCAGAGAGCCCAACTGCTTCCATGGTTCTGATAGCAGCAACTGGAGTGTGTCTTTTTACTGAGATTATAGCTTTCTTGGAGGAAAAACAAATCTGGAAACTGGCCTCAGGTTTCTTCAATTGCAAGAAGCAAGTTGATTTCAGGACAATGGCCATAAAAACGAGTTCTCTTGCACTGAGCAAATTCACATGGGAATAGGCATTAGGGTAGTATAGTAAAGAAGAGCTCAACACCATAATAGTGTATCCAACCCATCAACATCCACAAATAATTAAGGCAGTAAACTAAGCCCATTGTTTTGGCTGGAAAAAATTATAGAACATTCTAGAAACCCATTGAACAATCACAGAGCATTTTTACAGAAACCATAGTCCAATAGATAAGTGCTAATGAAATGAACCAAATAAATACCCAAAATTGCATTTTCACAGTTCATGCTATGAAGAATGTGTAACTAACCAATATTGAATGAAGGAGAAGATGAATGTACCGATACAACGCAAGATGGTGAGAAAGCGAGTTCTTCTGAAAAGGGAGAGGGATGAGTGTGATTGAAAGAGATATCCCAATTCAGCGAAGTACAAGCAGTTTCCTCGTGCCTAGAAATTGAAATCAATCAAAGTGCACTTGTCGGCGCTAACCGAAAATGTAAGGATTGAACCCTTGTTTTCTTCTCTTTTCTGTTCTTCTCAATCTTTGTTTTTGTGTGTGAGTGTTTTTTTTTTAAGTGCGGTGAAGTTATGTTATTTTAGGAAAGATACAGATACAAAAAATAAAAATTATAATAGAGAAAAAATGGATGGTTTTTTTAATTTAAAATTTAAATAAAAAAATTTATTATGTGTCGATCTCTCTCTTAGAACGACAACTTTATGTCATTTGAAATGACAAACACTTTACTCTTTTTTTATATATTTCATGCGATAAGTTTTTGGGAAAAATGTTTGTAGTTTTAAATGACATAATTTATATCATTTCACTCTCATGAGATGGGATCCGCATTTTTATATTTTTTTGTCCACTCTCTCCTCCTTTATCTATCTATTTCTCTCACCTAAAATAACACAACTTTACATTCTTTAAAATGATACACATTTTTCTCTAAGTTATTCTATCTATCATTTTTTTTATCTACATTTGGCTATCATTCCCTAACATCTTTATATCAGAATATCAAGAGAAGAGAGAAAGATAAAGATTAGTTAAAATTTTGATCTAGGCAAAAGAACAGTTAGGTAAAGATAGGCAAAAAAAAAAAAAAAGATAGGTAGAATAATTTATCCCATATTTTATTACAAATGAAAAAAAATAATAAAAAAATAATTAATAAAAATTAAAGAGATAAGATATTTTTTTTCACCTACCTTATTTATTGCTCTCTTAAAAGGGAGAGCATATATAGTAGTCTTGTCACACCTACTCCTTCCATTGAGCAGCTGTCAAACAAAATTTCTCTCTCATCTGTACAAGCAAGTCAAAAAATACTCAATTTTTATTGGTTTGGAGCGTTAAATCATAGATGAGTCATGACTATATTAAATATTTTCCATAATCTAATAATATTAAAGAATAATATGCAAGTGTTATATCCCAAATTAAATACGGGCTTTGTTTTTTTCTTTTTAAATGAGAGAAATTTTTTTTCTACATATATATTTAAAGTGGGTCCCACCGTTAAGAAATTAAAAAATTTCTTATATTGATTTTAAAATAATTTAGTCTAAATAAAATTTTCCATATAAAAAAGAAGGGTAACATAAGAAGTATTATCTTCTACACTCATTTTCTTCAAATAGATCTTACAAGAATTTTTTCTCTCACCTCCAACTTTTTCTCTCTTCTATTTATATTTGAGTAGAGGAGATAATATTTCTCTTATGCAACATAAGAAAAGTATTACCAATGTACCAAAAAAAAAAAAAAAAGTATTACCAAAAAAAAGAAGTAGGTAATTCCTTTTTTTTTATCAGACAAAATATTAATATTCCATTTCTTAATTGTAGCAAAAAACAAGAAATGATTGACTAAGAAAAATAAAAAGGAAAATAAAACCAAGAAAAAGTTATTTGATAAAAATAAAATAAAAGAAAATATATTATGGATTTCTATGTGAGGAAGTGGGAAAAGAAATAAAAGAAGATAATTTGGCAGCCTAAAACTGAAACTGCATGTGATTCACTTTTATTTTCTTAAGAGGATAATTTCACATAAGTAGGAGCATGTCTTATATTCCATCAAAGGATTGTGATCCATAACAGTACTTAGTAATGGCATTGAATTAGCCAAACCTACATTCTGTAGTATTCACATATTTTGTACTTCTAGGTTCGTACGGAATTGCAGGACACAATGGCTCAGCTAGATGCTATTCGTCATGAAATTCGAAGCATATCAATCATAAATCATGGCCCTTTGACCCGAAGAGGGTTGATAATCTTGACCACACATCTATCTAGAATGGTATTGTTTACACATTTATTTTGGGTCATCTTTCAGTATTCTAAATTTTTACTCATTCGGTGCCTGAGGTGGGTACAATCATGTTATCTTCACTTTCGTACTTAGACAACAGGGTACAAGAAAATGATGGAGGGAATAGCTGGGTACCCACTGTTACCAAGGCTTATTGATCACATGCACAACTTGAGACAATTATATGCTGCTTTAGGAGCTGAATAGGCTCACATGCCTATCATTATACACACGATTTGGCTTCATCTGCCTTACATTCATGCAATACACACTGTCAGGCAACTGCTTATCCGAGATTAGGACAGTGACCACAAATACATGGACTAACCGGTTACAAGGTTGTTTTATAGTGATCTCAGGGTTTTAATTTTGAATATACAACTAACTGCATTAAAAAATTGGTAAGGAGAGTTTTGCCATTCTTTCAATCGTGTTAGCTCGACCGATTAATCAAATCATTGTTAAACCGATGTAAAAATCTAAAAAATAAAATAAAAATCAAATAAAATTGTAGGTAATTAAGTAGTACAGAAGTAGAGAAGATTAAGGATTAACCGCAGCTTACAGTCTTACTACCAAATAATGGGGGTAGTCATGATTTATACTGTTTAGTTGGCTTTCATTATCTAATATTTGTGTTGCATATATGCTTGTATCACCTAACCTTTTAGTTGGCTTTTCATATTTCGGTTTGTGCATAATATATTGTGCGGGTGTAATGGCTTCCAATTTGTACGACATGCATACATATAGACATTGATGCTGCCTAGGCATTGTTACTGGGATGTATCGAGAACAACTGAGTCAAACACGAAGCTCCTATTTATTTAGGCTCAACTTTTGGGGCGTTTGGTAGAATAAATATTTTTTTTTACTAAGGAAATACAATTACTAGGGAAATAATAAGAAAATAAGTTTGGTAGGAAAGTGAAAAAAAAGTTGTTTGGTAGGGTTAAATAATACTGAGAAAGTTGATTTAAATTTACAAAATCTATGTTCGGTTGAAGTAAAAATTGATGAAATAATGAGTATAAATTACAAAAAAGGACATTTTTATTATTTTTGATGTTGCAAAACCTATGCAAAAGAGGACCAATCAGGTATAAGACCAATAAGCTTTTCTTCCTTTCCCATCTAAACCAGAAATACCACCCTCCTTCTGGTTTTTTGAAACAGTATTTTACATCAAATTTTGCAAACGATTCATCATGCATGGGTAAATGATTTCGCTGGTTAAATTTACAAAACTATTGTACCAAACATGGTAAGATGAAAATACCACTTGAAGTTACCTAGGTATCTAAATAGAAAACCTATACCAAATACCTCCTTGGTTCCAGCCAAAATTTGCAGATTACATAAAGGGTGTGTTTGGTTGAGGTTTTCTTTTGGGATAGATGGAGAAGTGTGGATAGGTATCCCAAAATGCTATGTTTGGTACAAGTTTATGAAAAAAAAGTCTAGGAAAGAAGTTTGCATAGGAAACCATATTTCAGTTGATTTTGTGCTCAAATTCACTGTTTAAGAATACCTCTTGAGATGTGGTATTTATGGAAAACTAGGAAAGTAAAAAACTGAGAATGAAAATTGTGACCAAAGTGACCCTCCATTTTGTATTAGAAAACTAATTGTGAAGTTGTAGATTTATGTAAATAGGAACATTTTCGTAATTGTCACTTATTTCTTCATCTATATTTTACCTCAAACCAAGCATAGACTTTATAAATCTTACCTAATTTGCCCGGTTAAATTTTTTCTAACCAAATAACTTTTTTTTTATATTTTTCTACCAAACTCACTTTCCAACTATTTTTCTATCAATTGCATTTTCTTAATATTCAAAAAATTTCTCCAGCAAGTAACGCCATAGAGTATGCCTTTGGGATATCACCCCTGTTAATAAACATGCTAGACTATCAAAGTTGTTATCTTATAAAATACACATGCACTGCGTTGGGAAAATAAATTGAATAAACAATTATTTGCTACCTGGTAAATATGTGATTAGGCTTGTTTAAAGTAAGTATGTTGAAAAATATTATTGTGAACTCTACATTATCGTCATGTAACTGTAGGAGTGGAAAACATATATATATATATATATATATATATATATATATATATATTAAAAAAAATGCATCTAAGTTCAATTGGGTCTGACTCTAGATCCAGTGGTCCACCTATAGTTAATTCATTTAAACTTTTATCCGTACCAAAAGTAATTGTAACTCAGTTGGGTAAGTGGACTGTAACTTAAAAGTTATGTTATTGTGACTGATGAAGTCATGAATTCGATTTTTACAAGAAGTATTTTGAAACTAGTAATAAAAATTGTTACGCTTTAAGCCACGAACAAATTAATCTCATCCCATAGAGTGGGGACACTCAACACTAAAAAAAAAAAAATAGCGTGAGGTAGCTATTTCTAAATCAAATTGAGTTTGTAAAAAAATAACTTACTTTTAAGGATTTTAGAAAACAATTTTACTACTGGTTAGCTATTTTTAATGAAAGGATAGAATTGTGCCGCATCAAAAGTTTGTTAGTGGGTTAATACCAATTGTACTTGTACAGAAAGATTGATTGGTAGAGTATAGTGATAGTTTTGGGTGTAGTGAGGTGGTAATTCGAGTTAACAAGTCGCACAAATTTTTTTATGTCCCCTTTTAATGTATACAAATACGAATATCATTAACAAAGACACGAAAATAACAAATTATCGCTAATGGGTCATGATTTAACTAATGAGTTATTGATTATACTATATAAAATAAGAAATATAAACGTATAATATGATAATAAAATTACATAAAATATTATGGAAATCAACAAACATTAAAATATAGGCGGATGGAAATGCTTGCCTTATATTAGCAATATTCAAAATAAAATAAAGTTAATACAAAAAATTGATTTTAAATTTAACGGGATAGTAAGTAATAGGTTAATATATAATTTTGGTCACTTATTTTTTAATTTGATTCTTATACGAAAAAAGTTAAATTAAATTTTTATCTGTCCGATCATTTTCAATATAGTCTCTACTGTGTGTTGATATTATAATTTTGTGATATTAACATGGAATTATCGTAGGAATTAAATTGAAAATGATTATCTCGTATGGGGACCAAAACATAATATTTTTGGTTTGTATTCATGATACTCATTTTCAATTGGGTCTTACACTTCACTTGTTATAATAAACGTTATTTTGATATCATCACATGACAAGAACTAGACTGAAAATAATTACACGCATGAGGACTAAATTGAAAATATTTTTGGTATAAGAATCAAATAAAAAATAACAGCTATTCAGAGGTTCCACACTGAGTGAAAAGATGGGTGGGCCTGTAAATGAGGAAAGATAAAGGCCCTTTGAGAAAAAGAGAAGCTTTTTTGAAGCAGGATAAAAGCCACTTCTTTCATTGCCTTGTTTCTTCGATTCCAAGGGGTGTGTGTTGGAAACTGATTACTGAGTAGAAAATAAGCAGAGCTTAACAACAAAACCAAACCCTGAAAACTTGCAAAATTCTCTTTTGCTGCATCTACGTTCTGCTTATGCGTATCAACTGAGTCCTTAACTCGTTTATCCCAACTCAAACTCGACTCGCCCGAGCTCAAGCATCAGCTCATGGCGAATAACCCTTCCGAGGCTCCCGGCGATGACTTCCTCGAACAGATCCTTGGCCTCCCGACGTTCGCTTCCGGCGACTCTACCTTGGCCGGTACGGCTTCTCCGCCTCCGATGATGCTGCAGCTCAACTCCGCCGATGCTAACCCCCACCTCGCCGCCGGCGCTGCCTTTCACTCGCCGGTGTACCAGTTGGGGTTGAGCTTGAAGCCCGAGGATGCCTCCGGTAGTGGGAAACGCTTCCGCGACGACGTCATCGATGGTAGAGCTCAGAATGTAAGACCAGTTGTTCTTTTTTTTGTTGTTGTTGTTGTTTTTGTGTGATCATGGCTAAAATACTTTCACAAATGAAAAAAGAAAGAAAAAATTACCCTCTTATGGGATGTGATCTTCAATTGTAAGTGAGCTCGGTGCTTCTATTGTTTCAGTATAATATGAGTTTTTATTTTTTTATTATTTATTTATTTATTTCTTGGAGAGTGCTTTGATTATTCTGGTGTATTTAATTTTATACCATTCTGGGGTACCATGAGTGTGGTTTTAGTGAAGGATGAAATGAACTGGTGATCCTATTTGATTGAACTGATTCTCTTGTTTTGTTTAATAGCTGACGTGACAGGGAAGGGAAGGAGAAAAGGGAATGTTTAGAAGCCTGTAAGAGGCAGAGTTTTGAGCTTTGTGCTTATCCATTTTTGTGTAGTAAACAAGAACTAAAATACAGAAAAATGTGACTGCTGTTTAACAAATGGGACTCACTTTGACATAGAATTCCACTCAAATGAAGGTGGGAAGGGAGATATTATTGTGTGAAACAAAAATGAGAGCTTATATTAGCCAGGATCAAATTACCATCATTACATAGCCTGTATAAAGCAAACAAAACATTTTAAAATTTAATGAAAATAATACCCAAGTAGTGGAATGGTAATTTCTTTGCAAATAAAAGAATCTCATAAACGAGATTCTTCAAGTTACATTTTGACAGATTTGTGTGGTGTATGCTTGTTGATGATAGCCAGCTTGCCATTGACATAAACAACAGGTCTCGCTGAAATTCTGTTCTTGGTGTGAATGGAACACCATTTAGGGCTTAGCAGTTGACTTGGAGTAAAACCTTTGGAAATTGACACAAGACTAAGAATACAAGTTGAAGATGAATGAATTATGCACAAGGGTTAGATCTGGACAGAGCAAGATTGGAGGTCAACCTTAAGTGATTTAAATTCTGTTGATGTACCTAAAAAATAAAATAAAATTCAAGCCTGTTGGAAATGTTATACGTTTCATGGATTGGTTTGAACATATTAAGGTTATGATTTAGTGGAAGTTAGGTTATTTATACCTTTGGATCAGGTCTTATCGTCACTTTTCTGGGATCTTTGAACCTCTTAAATCATGTAGTATATATTTACTTGACTTTTAGTAATCCTTGTATGAATGGTTTCTCCTTTTTGTCTTTTCTCCTTTATCCTTACTGATTTTTTTATTTTTTATTTTTTGTCTTTGAGAGGGAAGAGGGGGAGTTGATCAAGTAGCATTTTTTCTCTCCTGCTGCTGATAATCTATAACCTTTTTGCAGGTTTTTCATGGGCAACCCATGCCTACCTCTATTCCTGCTGCTCCACATCCTCCAGCAATGCGTCCTAGGGTGCGGGCTAGAAGAGGACAGGCTACAGATCCACACAGCATAGCTGAACGGGTGAGCTTCAGGATATTTGCATGATTTCATACTATCTGCTGGTTATGATGTTCAGCATTTAAATTGGGGGTTAAGTTTGTACCTCATTTTTCTCTTGTCTTCTTGTTACCCTTTGATTGCAGTTACGCAGAGAAAGAATAGCAGAAAGAATCAGGGCTTTGCAAGAACTGGTTCCAAGTGTCAACAAGGTATGATTTCTCTGGCATATCATTTTATAACAAAATGTGGTTTTGCATTTGTCTTTAGCAAGAGTGAAATAGTCTTCGGAAAAGTAAGGGATTTATGTAAGGTTTAGTATGAATAGTTAGAAAAGATAGAGTATCAGACAAACATTTACAGAAGATGTACCTATGATTGTCCCCTTCACTTTCCAGCTTGCTGACATGATAATGATACATAGTTTATGATCAATTTGAGTTTAAGTACATTCATATCTTTGCAAATATAAATGATATTACTCATCAATTATTCCAAAAAACATAAAATGGTACTGAAAATGGTGTTTTTCAAGGTGTGCCTTTGACTGATCTGTCTTCTGTTTTGGTAGATACTGTTCATTACGCACTTGTTCAGCACATCACCATCTCCACTGACACTGTTGCATTTCATACGTTGTGTCTATCTTTTATAATATATATACAATTAATCAGATTTCATTTCTTGTGTAACTGTATTATGAACGTTTAAGTTTTAAAAAATAGGTTGTTCTTTTCATGTAAAAAACACTCCTGGCTCATCAAAGAGCTTTTTTCCTTAAATAAGGCCTAAATATATAATGAGTTTGTTGAAGCTGAACCAACTTTTGTACAATGTGTGGAGTTTGGCTGAATGAATTGTGTTGTTCAAAACGTAAATTTCTTGACACCCTTCCCCCTTTCTCTGCATTTTTGTCTTTCTTCTTTTATGGAGGTTAGATAGAACATACAATAAAAGGAAGTAGGCATTATTATAGAGTATGGAAGATTTTCAATTTATGCTTAGTGTTCTTGTTTTTTCCAGTCAATATATGTTTATAAAGCCATAGATTTTATGTTTGGGGATTTATTTATATAAAGTAATTTATGTAGATAACTTTTTAATACCATCTTGACAACTAATTTTGTGCAAATTTATGCTTTGAGTTTAGAACATGGCATCTGCATATAGACTGGTTGAATTCTTGAATCCATTTTCGATTTGAGTTTGTCCATTTATATATAAAATCTTTTGATCCATTTTCAATTCATTGTTTCTTAAGAGTATAATTAATCAAGGAAAACTTGCTTCTCATAAAGGGGGTAAAAAAGTGGAATAACATCTGCATAAATTCTGATTTGGTGCATGAAATTTTAAGAGTGCTTGAAGTATGAAATAAGTCTACTGGATTTCTAAGCAGGGTATGTTTTGTATGATATGTGTGATAGCAGTGTTGCTCTGCTTTATATGACTGCTAGTGTTTGTAAAAAGGATAAATAATGCTGAATTATTCCCTTCTTTCTTATATTGTGGTGCATTTCTACTATGTTCAGACAGATAGAGCTGCCATGTTAGATGAAATTGTGGATTATGTGAAGTTCCTAAGGCTTCAAGTGAAGGTAAAATGCTACTGTGCTCCTCACGTATCTTGCTTTTATTTTCATTCATCTTCCTAGTTAGGTCTCAGTATGCGTAATTAATGACAGTTTCAAATTGACTTCTATAATTTTGTGGGTTTTTCCAGTTAAATCTGTTAACCTATGCATTTTTATCCCCACCCCAACTGAGATCAATTAGTTATGATTCAACTCATGATCATGAACCACACAATAGGGTGGGTGCCACTTTGGATGAGAATCCATTGGCCTACATATATTATTCCTGAAGACTAGGGAATATCTAAATACAATGAAATGATAGCATTTTCAGGCTTCTTAATGCACTATAGTTACTTTTAACTTCGTGATAATTTTTAAGGGTCTGGTGGATTACAGATTGCTGTTTGATCCATGATATTAATACAAAAGCAAAAGACTGTTCTCGGTTCAAATTTGAATTTGTAGCCGTGCAAACGACTTCCAATGATTGCTAATTCACCTGCCTTTCAGGTTTTAAGCATGAGTAGATTGGGCGGAGCTGGTGCAGTGGCACCACTGGTAACTGACATCCCATTATCATCAGTCGAGGTAATTATTGTGAAGAATGGGTAGTTGGAAATTTTTTATTTTTATCTTTTAAAGCAATTTAACAAATTTAGCGATGATCAGGAAGAAGGCGGTGAAGGTGCGAGAAACCGACCAGCTTGGGACAAGTGGTCAAATGATGGCACAGAAAGACAGGTAGCTAAGCTTATGGAAGAAAATGTTGGGGCTGCCATGCAATTTCTTCAAACAAAGGCACTCTGCATCATGCCCATCTCACTGGCATCAGCAATATACCAGTCACAACCACCGGACACCTCTAGTATAGTCAAGCCTGAAACTAATCCTCCTTCTTAGACCTCAGGCACATAGTGCACAATCTATTGGTCCCATCAAGGGCTCACATAGTACTGCTGGGACCCACGAGTTATTTATCTGTTCCAAACCGCCATAATTAAGTAATTGGCGAGCATATCAAGTTGCAATCAAAGTCAGATTCCATAATTCTTTCTTTTTTGCCTTTCTTTCAGCTTTTGTCAATACAGGGGTCGATGTCCATGCCTTAGAAAACACAAGCAGACCCCTATCTTGTCTTGACAAGTTTCAAGCAAAGAGGACGAAATTGTCAAAAGTTAACTTGATATATGCTCTTCTCTTTTTGTATCAATGGGTGGTGCTAGTGGAACATGATGAAAGCGCTTTTGTAGTGGGGCTTAGTTTTTGTAGTGGGCTGTGGGACCTTTCAAAAGGTTAGAGTGGTGTGTATATTTTTATTAGTGATGTAACCCTAGAGGATTTTAAATGCAGAGGTGGAATGGATCTTATTTGCTTGAAGAAAGCTGGGTGTTGCCAAGTCCAGCAGAAAATGATGGTGCTTTTTGTTTGTTTAGGGTGTGCGTGAGTTGTTTACTCAAAAAGTAATTAGACGACTTTTTCTGATTCTCCTGAATCATTACTGGATTTTGATCCATTCGATATAGATGGAAGGAAAAGAGTGGGGGCTCCCTTCGCACAATCCATATCAATCAATTAGCTTTAACCTTATTTAACTCAAGCGATTGTTAGGTCTTTTTCTCAACTCATCTTTGTACGATACCGGAATGGTTCACTACTCACAACTTTCGAAGAGGGAGTCTCGCTTTAAGTAAACTCTTTTCCTTGTGGGGTTGATGTAACGAAATGTTTTATTTCCGTTTCACTTTGGCAAAACAAATACTTACAAACCCTTTTCTTGCAGGAAAGATTGCATACCTATTTTTTAAGAACACTGCGTGATGTAGTTAATTATTTACCTCTCACCTCTCCCATCTAGTGATGTAGTAAAATCAAAGTTTAGGTGTACATAAAATGATGTAAGATTAATATAATTAGACGGTGAAAATTATATAAGTGTAAGGGGGATGGATATTCATAGTTATTCTTTCAAGAAAACTGTCTTTTTGCTTGTCTTATAGTCTCTATAAATTTCCAAGAAGTAGCTCCTTGACTTGGGTAACAAAATCTGCCAAGCATATACATAGAATGCTTAGTAGTCCTAATAAGGTATGACGTTGGTCTTTGCCGAATTCTTTGTAGAGACATCATTTGCATAACTATTTCAACAAAAATTGTACAGCCGAAATTTGGATTAATTTGGTTCCTGCTAGATCTTCACTGTGTACGGATCCCTTAAAGCTATTTCTAATTTTCTACTAAATTAGTGAAATAATATTCAAGACAAAGACAACAGGCAAAGCACTTATTAGGAAAATCCATCGCTCGTATCACAATAACTAAGTGATCATGTCCCATTCCGGTTCCATGTGGAGGTTCTTGATTGTGTTCCCTTAAAATTAGGAGTAACATACTAACTGTATGTCTGCCTTTGCATTGGAAACAACCAATAGGATTGGTCGAAAAACTCCAAAAAGTGCCCCAGCCAACAAATAATAAATTTCAGGAACAAAAGAATCAAATAATCATTAAAACCTAATAAGTTTGTACCTAAACTTTCATGTACCAACTGAACTATCAAATGATGGTAGGATGGATTAATGTTATATTTGGGAAAAATATCAGTTTTTTTAAATAATTTAAAAGCAGAAATATAGTGATAATATTTATTTTAATCGGGGCACAATTATCACAAAGCTAGGAATTAGTGGGTATTATTCATGTCCAAGAGACTTGTAATCTCATTCATTCATGCTCTGTGGCCTCATATAAACTTAGCCACACAACATTGCACGTGTCAACCCATAATTATCATATTTTCAACTTGGCACTAATTTCAACGTTAACATATTCGATCTCGAATTCGTAGTGTCAATAATAATCTGGCAAAAGCAAGGGCTCATCAATTACAATTCAAATGTTTCCCTAAAAACAAAAGGGTTTTTCAAAAGGGTCCAAGGGCTCTCTGAGAAAGCCCATATCTCAATATAGGGGACTATCCTTTGAGAAGAGTTATTGTTTTGTATTAATCAGATACGTTAGTTTATACTCGGAACCAACTTTCATAACTCAATCCATAGGAAAAACAAGGTAAACTGTTAATTAATATTGTAAATAAAGGAAGGGTGCATATAATTTAGCTGTAGAGGCTGTTTGGTATGAGGTTTTTGAATGAAATGATGGAGAAGTGGGGTGGAGGAAATAAAATTATCATTTTGGGTTTTATTAGTGTTATGTAATATGATGTAAGTGTTGTTTCCAACTCTCACATCAAAAGGGAGAGAGAAAGTGGAATGATGAAAGAGAAAGAAAAATATGTGGACCCCATCTCTTTAATGTGTGTGTAGGAAAGTGAAGTTATATTATGTTAAATGATAAACATAAAATTCTATCATGTTTGGTATAAGAAAAAGTAAAATAATCTAAGAATATTTTTTCCCCATGAATCCCTTTTTCTATTATACATTGCTAAAAAACTTTCCTCTCCCACATATGGTATTCTTTTTTTCCTAGTAAGGGGGCGTTTGGTTGAGGAAATTTTTTTTGAACACTAGAGAAATAGAATTGATAGAGAAATAGTAAGAAAGTTAGATAAAGTGAGATAGATAGAAAAATGTTAAAAAAAGTTGTTTGATGGGGAAAAACTTTACTGGAAAAATTAGGTAAATTTTAGGAAATGTATGTTTGGTTGGAAGTGAGATATAGATGGAAAAACAATCTTAAATTACTAAAATAACCCTATGTTTCTAAGAGAGAGAAACACAAGTTGAGAGAGTTCTATCTCTCATGTCTTGTTGTTCTACTTCAGAATCTCGTTTATTAAAGACGGAAAGCTTTTCAAAAAACCGATTTGTGCTGGTTTTTCAAAAAACCACATATGAAAAAGCTTTTCAAACAATACCAAAAGCTGGCTTTTTCATTTAAATTGAAAAACCTATGCATTTTGGATGACTGGCTTTTTGCCTGAATCTACTGAACCAAACACTTCTATTCTGAAATCCTTCTCTCACTTGTTTAGGAAAATTTTGGAAAGACCCCAGCCAAACACCACCTAAGAGGCAAAAGCATTTTAACACTTATAAGACTAAAATGCCCTTAACAATATTCAAAAAGATGGGTATTTTGGTTATTTTAGTTCAGATTCTTATCAATATTTTATCATCAACCAAACATAACGTTAGTAAAATTAACTCAACTTTTTCGGTAAAATTTTGATCTACCAAATATTTTTTCATAACTTACCCGAGAAAAAAAATTTCTTATTATATTTTTGAAAAAAAAATTTCTCGGTAAAAAAAATATTTCTTGTACCAAACACTCCCCGTAGCTATTTCCTTTTCGAATCAAATGTTTGGTAAAAGTATTTGCTTGCCTGTTGATTATTGCAATTGTATTTGGAATCACTTCTCCCATACACCTATGTCTATGTGGCATCAGCGATCACATTGGTGAGAATAGATTTCTATCCAAATAATAAAAATAAAAATATTCCTGATTGATGTCCTAGGCTCATAGCGTTCCAGTATCATAAATTTTTATTTTTATCTTTGACGTTTTTGTTAGGATGACTGTGTCATATTATAACAGTACGGTGGCTGCAGATGAATTCTTGTCTTTCTAAATGCTTTTGCCAAATATTACCTTACTTCAAATTTGATTCCACGGTGAAGCAGATGGATCAATTGGTATGGGGTTAATGGTCTCGACTCTCGAGTACAAATTCTGGTTACACAGCTTTATTAAAAATTTGATATAAACTTTTTTTATGTCCTTGTGATTATGCTTAACTCGACCGAATTAATTAATAATCGATAACTGTGAAGAAATATAAAAAAAGGAACATTATGTGGTTTTACTTGCTTGATTAACATGTTCTACTTCTACTTTACTTTATCAACTTCATTAACCATTTTTTGGAACTGGATGAAAATATATTTGCCTACGTAAGGTAGAATATTATAATAATCAATTAAGATTATTATCAATCAATTTTATCATTAAATCGATTATGTTGATTCAATGATTATATTTATTTTTATTTTTGTATAGTTATAATTCTCCATATTAAATGTGAAAGCATTAAATATAAAAAATTATAATCATACAAAAGTAAAAATAAATATAAAATAGTAAATATGAAAAATCATTATCAAAATAGTAGTGGCTTCTGAAGTTAATATACCGTTAACTAATACATGGGGACAAATAATTTTGTTATTTTACTTGAAAAATATTTTTTCATATGTTGTATAAGAATTCAATTCTCATGTTGTGACTCTTCGATTTGAGTGTAATTTTTTATTTATTTTTTAATAAATATGAGACCCATCAGTAGTTGAGTCACTACATGAGATCAAACCCCTATTTTACTTTATGAGAAAAATGTATGTCATTTTAAAGGATGTAAAATTGTGTTATTTTAATAGAGAGAAAGAGATAGATAAAAAAGGAGAGAGACTTGACAAAAAAAATAAAAATATGAGTCTCACCTCTTTGTGAGAGTGAAAGAATATAAATTGTGTTATTTAAAAGGATAAATATTTTTTGTTAGTATATATGCGGATTTGTGGATTTGTTGTTGTTAAAGGAGAAGAAAAAGAATAAAGAAATCTAGACATATACACAACTTGTAAATAAACAGATCTGGCTAGGGCAAAATGAGATATTATATCTTCTATATAATTAAAATAACATTAGTTCTTTTATTTTCTTTCTCTTATATTTCTGTTTTCCATTCCAGTAGGATTTACAAGAAGATCACTGTAATTAAGGAAGCAGGCCTCAAAGCCCCCTATTGAAATAAATAAAGGAAAAAAGAAAGTGTGTATATATCCGTCTGTCCTTTATATAAGCTATATATATACTTCTCATAGAAACCAAGTTCTTGCTTGCACAGCACAAAGGGAAACTGTCTTGGAAGATCTCACTATGTGTGTTTTACTTCATTCTTTCGCTTTTGTTTTTGATAAATTATGTCGACCGGTCATAAACAACCCAACCCCTTTGCTTCTGATCCTTTCATTATTCTCAGCCTCTTGCATGAGGACATGAACATGCTGCAATTAATATAAGCAACAAACAGCTCTATAAGATGGAGAATATATATACAACAATAAATATTTATCACAGAGATATGATAATAAAAAAAAAATTATAATAAAGGAAATAAAACAAGAAGATGAGAGGAAGAACTTACTCCCATGGAACATCTCCAACCAGCATCCAGTCACCATCCTTGTCTTCATAAGTAGGAGCATATTCGGATCCATTGTACCCTTCTCTTTCTGAATATTCACCTGGATCATAATTAACCATAAATCATTCATTATTAATTCACAAGCCCAAGTTTCCATTTTATTTTTTTCTTATTTGTAATAACTTCTTTTATCCAAATCTTTGAAAACTAATTCTAAAAGCTAGAAATAAAAAAAAAATAAAAAAAATTGATTGTTGTTTGTTCTTGGTTCTTACCAAAAGTGCACTTGAACAAACTTTCCAAGGCCATGAGGAGTTCTGAATAGCTCTTGTAAACCATGAGATCTATCTTCCTCAAGTAAGGTGCACCAGCCATGCTCACTTTCACGTACATTCCAGCTCCATCACTCTGTTCCACCTTCTTCTTCTGTTGTACACTGTTCTTCCTATAAGATCGAATTGGTGGCCATCCCACTACTTGTACCCTGCAATCCATTAATTTTCATTCATTATTAACCCAAACATTCAACAGAAACATTTTAACCAACATTCAAATCCAACTCATTATTCATATTGATATTTTTCTATCCTGTTAAGAAAAAAAAAACAATTAAAATATATAAATCACTTACTTTGCAGGTTGGACACAATCTTGGTCATGATCACTTATGGTTAAAGTGGAGTCAGAAGCATTAGAATTAACATTGCTCTTGCACATGGACTCTTCCACAGTACTGGCTTCCGGTGAAGATCTCTTGTTGCTTCTAACAACAGAGCCACTGCATGAACTATCGCTGCCTGGTAATCCTAACCTTAACTCTGTGGCCTTGAGATTCAGCTCAGTTTCGTAGCTACCCATTGGATTCTCCATTTCTCGATGAGTTGCTTGTAATATACACAATATATATGTTGTTCTTAATAATATCTATAGGTTCACCTTCAATTCCAAATCCAAATTTTGTTCAATTCTGATTTACGATTCTTTAGGAAGGAGAGAGAGATATATATAAAGCGAGAAAGAGATTGATTGAAGAAGATGTGGTGTGAGCTCATCAATTTAATAGCAATGTTAATGAGGTACATAGCAATAAATGTAGCCACACTCATTTCTCTTGGTGCATGAATTCCGCAAACCGAGGAGGATAAAATCGACCGTCGCCTGTGACGCGCGCTTGCTCACCCCACCAATCACACGTTGACAGGGCAGCATTTTGGATGTGGGACCTACTCCACACGGTTGATGCATCGGCGATTGGGACAACGACAGATATGACTGTCTGTCACATGAAGGACACGATGGAGCAGGTTGTCGAAGGGAGAAGGGACAACGGAGCAACAACCACGGCCAATGATAGTGAAGAACATGGACCACAAACGGACGGCTCAGATTGGGGTTGTGGGATTTTAGGAGTGAATCCAGGAGCGTTCGATCACGAGGATCCGTATGGGAACAAGCGCATGTGAGAGGGGTGAGGGCCCCACTTGGATGTCGTTGATTGGATGGGCATGATAATGTGGATGTTGGCCGGTGGGTACATGACATGCGGGATTTGCACATGGCATGCCCATCTCTTCTTTCCACATCCTATTTTTTTTTTATATTATATTATTCATTTAAACAATATATATAAGAAAAAAATATCTATCATTTTAAAGGACACACTTAGTAAAGTTTGGTAGGAGAGTTTTTTTTGGATGCCTAGGAAAGTTGAGATGGATTTTCTAGTTGACCATATTTGATAGGAGGTTTAAAAAATTTGTCAATCATTCGGATTTACATAGCAATCTCAATTTGTGCGTAAAATTGAAAAAATTTATCATTTTAGAATACCACCTATACCCCATCAAACCAAAATGTAGGAAAAAAAATAGATACAAATATCCCTTCTCAAAAAATGTGCCAAAAGAAAGTTGGAATGCATTTAGTCAATGGTTAGTTTGGTAATTTCATCCCATTTTTCAATCAATATTTTACCTTCAACCAAACATATACTCGAAAAATTTAATCTAATTTTTTTGATAATATTTCGGCTTACCAAACAAATTTTTTTTAACATTCCTATCAAACTTACTTTTCCCCCATATTTCTAATATTTGTATTTCCCTGATAAAAAAAAATTCATCTACCAAATGCCCCCTTAGGTCATTTTAGAAGAGAGGTAGACATAAAGAGGTGTGAATCTCACTGAAAAATAAAAATAAAAAATAACATAAAAGTGTGAGACTCACCTCTTTATGTCTACCTCTCTCCTAAAATGACATAAGTGTGTGTCCTTTTAAAGGACACACACTTTTCCCTATATATAAAGGGGTATTAATCTGAGGAGCACATTTTCATGTCGAGGGAGCATCTATTCTTTTTGGGTTTTATAAGATTTATGTTGTAGGAAAAATGATTGTGTTATGTTATAGAGATTTGTTTTGCATGCCGAAGTTTTTTTTTTTTTTTTGCTGCGGGCCCCACAAAATGTTGTGTGTGTAGAAAAATTTTTGTGGTCATGTTAAATGATAGATGATAAACCCATTCTTTTTTTCCGAAACGAAAAAAGAGAGAATATGAAACAAAATAACCATAATAAAAACAATTGTAATATAATTTTTTGCTTTTTATATTTGTTAAAGGGAAATCATTGTCTCATTTTACATGAGATAACTATCTCATATTTCTCTCACATAAAAAGTTATGACATCATTTTTTTCTTTTTTTAATGGATGGTGGGCTCCACCATATTATGTATCTATTGTAGGAGATACTTATCTCCTACAACATGAAAAAAATAAAATCCTTTGTTAAAAGATATACTGAGTATTTGGTACATTTGATGTATCAAAAATATCTTCTAACATAAGATGACACGCTGGTATCAGGCAAGTGGTTGATTAGATATACGAAATTATTACGCTAAAATCTTCAATGATGTTTCAAAAATATTTAAGGAACAGAGAAGAAAAAATCATCGATCCACCCTGATCCCCTCAAAATAGTTAGGTCGAGTTGGCTGTCTTTAAAAAATGGGTTAAAAATATAATCCACTTTATTTTATAATGAGTTGGGCAGTTGGCGGATCATTTTATTTAAATAATAAAAAAATTTAAAAATAGACCTTATTTAATGAGTTTTATAATATTATTTAATTTCAACCTATACTCACGTTCATTTTTTTCAATCTCGAGCCTAAATATATGTCAATACTCGATCTATACGGAGATCAAATATCTATCAATGTATATTAGTATATCTTATTTTTTTCTCTGCAAGAACAAAAGGAGAAGACACTCATTTTTGTCTCCGTCCTATGGATAATCTTTTTCATAAATCAAGTGTTTTATTCTCCATCTTCTTAGATGATTACTGAGATAAAAATCTTAAATACCATAAAAGCTTGGCATGACAAATGAAACATACTTTCTACCTTACATTAAAAAAAAAAATAATTAAACTGCAAGTTGACACACTTTAACCTACCTTCATAAGGAGGGGATTATGTTGGATTAATAGGTTGAAAAGTACAATATAACTCGCCAAAATAGGCGGGTTAAACAAGGTAACCTAACGGGTTAGACACTTTTTTTCACCCATATGAGTAAACATTAAGTCTTTAAGTTGTTGTTTTGTGACTCGAGATAATTTGTACCTTTTATTACAATCTTTATAAATACATAATACTTATACCTTCACTCCTTTCAAAGGTTACTCAACCTTAATACAATCTAGATAATCGAGGGGCTTAGACATATATATAGAGATTAAATTATTTTTCAATAATATCATAAACCAAAATTTATTCATAGGAAGCTGAAACATTAATATCCAAGCCGGATGAAGTCTCCAATAATATCTATCGCAATTTCCTAGACCACTACCATCACGTGAAGCCTTGGAGGCAATAAATGAGCTCCCCATGACATCAGAGCTTTCATAAAGTATTTTCTATAAAACAACATTGAGATGTATCTGTTCCTGTGGACTAATCTGATATAATTTGATTATGACATCAAAACTGCATTCATTCTTTAATCTTGCAAAACTAGAGGATAAGGCTTGTTTATCATCCTCAACCAACTTTATTTGAAATTTTTATTATTTAAAGGGAAATAGGTAAGTCGTATAAGCTTTCTTTCCACCATCATCATAGGCATAAGGTATGGTCTCATTCAAGAATAACTACAAATACTTTGTCATCAAGTATCTCATATAATATCTAGATACCTCAATGGAGGAGTGAGTCATTTATAGGGGATCGGATTCCCTAGTGTGGAAAGGGCGAACCTAAATATTTTTTTCCATGTCAGCCCCATTGTGATGTGAGGCAGCACGTCCTAACCTGTGTGTGAGGCATTTGTGCATGAGAGAGGGGGATAAATTGTGAAAGTGTGCAAGCACTGAATCTCCATATTGGGTCTAGTAGGCCGGTCCAAAATAGAATCCTCAAGCTTGGTAGTTTGCGAAATCAGATTGTCAAGATAAGTAACAGCTATGCTTGACCGTCTTATTATAGTGGATGATTTTTATGATATGTTTTTGATCGGCTGTTTCGCCAACTAGTGATGTTGGATGACCATCAAGGGACATGCCCAAGTGTTATATATCGAGCAGGTCTTGCATCATGGTTGATTTTAACTTGGTGTTTTGCAGAAAACTTATTCATTTCTTTATCGTCAGAAGTGTCTACCTATAACTTTATTGTGTTGGTGTGTTAGAGTCACCCTTATTGTATGAAATCTTTTCAATTGTCTTCTCAGCAGCTCTTCATCACTCGACATAGCCCCACAGACCCAGGAAACAAGAAACGTAGTAAAGAAGAGAAAAAAGAACGAGAATGATACCTAAAAAGAATAAACTTTATATTGTCTTGAAAGAAGAAATTTGCGAGAAACTTCAAGAACAAGGAGACACACGATGAAGAAACCCAAAAGACTGACGAAGGAGGAAGATAGGTGAAAACTTTGAGAAAAAGGCAATAATTTGTTACAAAACTAAATGAAACGAAACTCAACAAAAATAGAGGAAAAATGTTTTGGAGATTTGAAGTGAGCTGTCAAACTCACTCAAATTAATCAGGTTTGTAAAAATAAGGATTTGTAATAAAGTGGGAAACTTGAATCGTCTCTCGTGGAATTTCCAAGAATCTTAATCGATCAATTAAAAACAAAAAGTAAAAAAAGGAGGTTTTGTGCGATTAAAAATAGAAAGTAAAAACAAGGATTTAAAAACTGAAATTATCAATTAAAAGCAATCAACCCAAGAATTAGGATTCCAATATATCCATCATTGGACAAAGGATTACCAAATTATGGTTAACCCTAAGCAATTCGGAATCCCTGCAATTGCTTAGGAACCCCTCTCTAGACGATCGCCTAGCGTTTTATCAATACGGCGCATCTACTCGCACAATCGCAGAGTATCATCCCGTTTGACTTAAGATCATTGGATTAATCAACCTAAACATTAAATCTAATATTTAGTCACTTGCCTTAGGTGCAATCGCAGAACTCGAATCCGAGTTGAAGCTTAAGGAAGAGAAAAGATTTGGATCAAGATGAAGCGCAGGTCCTCCGGATTCAACTGCGGAATCCTTAATTCTTGGATTGATTAAAGAACGCTTAGCCTAGCATAGCTAAGTAAAAAAACCATAATTGAAATTAAGAAAATAAAGAAGAACAAAAGAGTAGAAGAGAGAAAACGTAAATTGCAATTGAATCTAGAAACTGTAAAAACATAAACTCTCAAAACTAAAACTAAAACTGAATCTAAAAGGTCTCCTAATCATGCCTTTATATAGGCTCTACAAGTCTGACATAGTATAAAAGGAAATAAAAGATAAATAATAGATTTGGGCCTTATAAAGATTGTGTTCCCAATTACAAACTTAAATCTAATTAATTAATTAAAACTATAGCAACTCGTGATGAACTTGGGCTTGATTTTTGACCATCCTATTATCTGAACTGGGTTTTCATGTCTTCATAACATTTGTAGCCCTTTGAATTAGCTGCAAAACACAATAAGAATGTGGGTTAATCGGACACTTGTGGAATGAGAGTTATGGTCAAAATACTGCAGTAACGTAAATCTGGATTTTTATTACGAAATTCAAAATAAACCCAATTAAAAACCCAATATTTAATTTAACCCAAAAATCATTATTTACATACTAAAAAAATCCAAAAATCACTAATCAAGAATAACAAATAAGTATAATAAATATCAATTATCAAGATTCGAAAGATAAAGGATAAGAAATTTCTCCAGGTTAAAAATTTGAAGTGAAAAATGAGAAATCAGTCCCACTTCACTTAACCTCTGAAATGCCTCACCTTTAGGGGCAAAAAGGGAAGCACATCCATTGATTCAAAAGTTGTATGCAAAAAGCAAGGGCAAAGTAGTTCTTTCACCCAGGACAAGACAGTCTTTTCAGTCACATTTAAAGTCTCGACAAAAAGTGGAATAACTTCCAAACTTGCTCATGATAGCAGTCAAATCGCGAGGCATACTCCCAAGTGGTGCCACGTGCCCATGTTCATCCACCAAAACCTACTGAGGAGAGTTGAAAGGACTCCATACAGGAAAGGCGACTCAAACATGCTAACACAAAAGAGTTAGAGGTAGACACGTTAGCCAGTAAAGAAATGAACAAGTGTTCCCCAAAGCACCTAGCCAAAAACAACCATGATGCAAGACCTGGTCAGTATATAACACTTGGGCATTTTCCTTGATAGTTGCCAAACAACACTAATCCGCAAAGCAGTCTGTCTAAAGTGTATCCTAAAAATCACCCATAATAGTAAGGTGGTCAGACAGAGTTTTTACTTATCTTGGCACTCTAATTTGGCAGACTGCGAAGTTTGAGAGCTTTTGGACCGACCTACTAGGCCCAATGTGGAGGCCCAATATCTACACCCTCAAAGTTGGACAAATATTTTCTTTCCACACTTGATCTCCCTCTCCCGTGCACACACACCCGACATGCACACAGGTAAAAGCGCTCTGCCTTTCACCATAATGAACAAAGCAAAAATTATTAGGCTAACTTCTTTCATACCAAGGAATCTTCTCCCCCTATAAATAAATCACTCCTCCATCGAGGAGTCACTTTTTACATATCATTATTTATTATTAATATTCTGCTGGAATTCAACCTCATCATAACCATGCATGCGTGCCCTTCACCTTCTTCTTCCCCTTGATACTCAGCTCTATCGTAGGAGAAACATTGGGTACTCCTGCTATAGGTACATCCATGTCAAAAGAGGGAAGCTTTTAAGACTTAAAAGAAAGCATGAGTTAAAGTGTAAAGAAAAATTTCCTTTTTAGTAAAAAGGAGTATCGAGTTCGATACTCCCATAGTATTCAATTTTTTTCCATCATAGACTGAACATTGATTCTACATTTGAAGTTTAATTTATACTAGTATCTCATCATATCGTTGTTACCTTAAGATACTTCACCCCTTGTTAGATATATATATGTTAGTTAACAAGAGTAAAAATTGGCCAAGTGGGCATACAAAAGGGTTTCCTAACAAATTGTCATTTAGTTAAAAGTTTCGTGTGGACTTAACCAAATTTAGCATTTTATTTTTATTTTGATTCCTGCCCTTATTTTTTTAACTGGAACCAAAAGAAAAAATATATACGTACGTATGGGAAAAGAGATGACAAAAATGATATATATATATGATTCGGAAGTTTATGCATAATAAAGGATTAAAGGTTGAGAATCCGGAAAGGTGATTGAGTAATGTAATATTTGGAAGCACAGAAGTGACAGCTAGCATGGCATCTTACATAGCACACACGTGCAATGTGTTTAATTTTGATGGTGAAATAATGTGGGCCTTGAGCCACACGTGGTTGATAGAATTGGAGCCTTTTAGATGTTAAAAAGGAGGAAAGGAGTGAAGGCCCAAATATAATTTTGTAGGCTAGAAAGAGTTTGTCCCCACTCCCACTTCCTTATTGCTTCCTTGTTCCCCTTGATGGCCTAGTATTCCATGTGATTGATTGTTTCGGCCAGACATTGGCCATGAAATGCTATTAAAGTATTAATGCCCTTTCTTTGAATATATCATGAACAAAGCAGCAACATCAACAGAGACAATTAAGCAAGGATGTAGTACAAGTCCAGCTTTGAAAGCAGCTGAACTGTTAAAGCTAATAGGTTCCCTTTCCATCCACAAATTTAGAATTCAACCAATTTAGTAGACACCAAAAAAGAAAAAAGGACGAAGTAAAAGGAAACGGAAAAGTAAAAAATAAAAAATAAAAAAAGTCATCAACGCTATGATTCAAATAAGGTAATAGGAGATTACTTAATTTCGGGATTGAAACTATCTATATATTAAGGGAAAACATGAATTATATTTATATATATATATATATATATATATATATATATATATATATATATATATATATATGAGGTATGATTCTTTGACATCAGTGTCAAATTTGAAATTTGAAGTCGTTAGATAAAAAAAGATCAATGATGTCACATGCTTACAAATCAGAGTCGTGGGTGTTTTTTTTTATAAACGGCTCTCAGATGAGGTGTCAAAGCATCCTCCCTTTATTTATATATATATATATATATTAGGGTTATATTCATCTCATTTTGCATAAGAAAAATAAATTTTTTACACACACAAAAGAGAAGTGGGTCTCACTTGTAATTTTGTTTCTATAACATGAGATAACCATTTTTCTACAACATAAGAAAATTGTTTCACCTTTGGGAGGGGTTTAAAGCCTAAATCCTGAACTCGCCCCGAATCGGGCTAGTCGCGAAGCGATGAACAGATTGGAATATTTCCAAAAAAAAAGGAAAAAAAGAAAAAGAAAATTGTTTCACTATATATTAAGGGAAAATATTTTGTCCTTTTAAATGACATAAATTGTGTCCTTTTAGCTCTTATAACTATATAATTTAAGGAGTACACAATTACAATATTAAAATTGTACCTTTTTCACTTTCCACATCAGTCCACTGTTTATGAGAAAAGAAAAAAAAGTATAACTTAACTATATACTTTATCGAGTAGATAGTTGTAACTTGTAAGCAGGTAAAATGATATAGCTTACCTCTTTTAAAATAACAAACCATTTGGTTCATTGCTTCACAACTAATCCGATTCGAGGCGAGTCCAGGATTAAGGCTTTAAACCCCTCCCAAAGGTGGTACTGGGGAGATTCGAACACATGCTCTCACCCCCACCTGCTTAGCTCCCATGCGCCAACTGAGCTACCACCATTTGGTTAATGACATATATAATAGACATGTGTATCATACAATTATAAAAACCATTGTGCATCTATAAATATTGGGATAGATTATTCTACCTATCATTTTTCTGTCTACCTTTGTCTACCACTCTCCAACACCATTAGATTAGAATCTCAACTACATTTATCATTTCTCTCTCCTATTGAGATTCTAATCTAATGATGTTGGAGAATGATAGGCAAAAAAATGGTAGATAGAATAACCTATCCCATAAATATTAGTAAAGTTTGCTTGAAACAATTAATGATACAAAATATTAAATACTAACTATTATTTGTCAAATATAAGGAAGTAATTGATGATATTATGTACTATTAATTGTATAGTTAAGATTACGTCAAAATTTATTAACAAAATTATACAATAAAAAATAAAAGTAAACAATTATAAATTTTTGGAATTAAAAAAGTAATTTAGCATGTCAGTAAATCAAAATAATTTTTTTATTTTACTTTATTAACAAAATTATTTATAATAACTGATATTTAAATACATTAAAATATCGCGATAAACAAACTTAACAAAATCATGTTATATAACTAATAAATTTTCCTTATGAATATTTATATTACACTTGATAAAATTAAAATTTTAATGTGGAATCTCTTTGGTATTGTTTAATTTTCTATAAAATTAAAACAAACTAATTCAAATACATACTAAATATTTATTCATTAAATTAAAAATTTATAATTATAGATATGAAATTTTAAATAACCCATGCAAACACACAAGACATATAAGTATTGAATAATTAAGTTGAGTGTTTTTGATTGATAAGGATTAAATAATTTTTATATAAAAATTTAACTTGATTAGTAATTTAATGCTTATTTCCTTATTCTGAAATGTCTTGCCTGTACCTAGTAATGTATATACGAGTATATATATGACTTCCCAAAACCAAACTAAAATTTGAGTTACACAAGAGAGGTAGCAGCTCTCTCATGTTAGACACTCAATGTTATAGACTAACATGTGAGGCCCATTTGCTATTTGGCCCAACAAGGGGCAACCCAAATATAAATCTGATATAATTAAAGGAGGATATTCATCAAAGATATCAATCCTAATACGACATTATTAAGCATGGGTTTGGATTGATAGGAAAGGCATAGAAGGTCCAGAATCCAATACTTACATATAAACTCTATAAATAGAAGGTAAAACCTACAGGTATGGACACACACTCTCTACTATTATGTTGTCACTGTGCACACACACCATCCTTTTGGCAAAAGCTGTTATTTACTCTTAATGTACAGTGATTTGCTAGACTCAAAGATATATAACTCATTGATACCTTAGAGAGAGAGCACCTAGATTCAACAGAAACTCACTATTCTATTAGGTTAGACATCTGTATCTTCAGGATAGAACACTTATCATCTTTAATTTAGAGGAACTTAAGATTTTTGAGTCTCGAAATACATTAAATCCTAATACGTAACAACTAAGGTATCTTCCCATTAAATTGTAACATGGCTTAACGTATTGTTCTTGCTGAATGCTGAATGTTGCCGTTGACTCCCCCCAGTTACATGTGTTTGCGGGGGTTGATGTCAGCTTTTGTGTCAAACCGACAACCAAAATGTGGCAGTTGCTGATACCTGTAGAAGTAGCATATTGAAGTTGACCATACCCCACAAAAAAATAAAATAAAAAATAAAATAACTTTCGTTGACAAAGAAATGAAAAATGTTCAGTTCATATCCTAGATGGTCCTTGATGTTCAGTCCATTCTCTAGCTTATTGCCTTCAATTGAAAAATAAATAAATAAAAGAATATGTAGGTCAAGTAATCAAAGAGACCATAGAAAGACTATGATATAAATTAAAGCCTTTGTCCATGAAAGAGAAAAGGTGACATGCGGGATCTATATTTTTGTATCGCCAAATATGAGATTTATGCATGTTAAATAATGAGTCTAGCTAGATAGAGTACAATGTAATCAATTAAATTCACACAACAAAATAAAGTCGACCCTAGCTACCTATAGCCTAAACCAGTGACATGTGCAAAACTGACACAAACTGAATGTGAAACATTGACAAAACAAAACCATGGAAATCTAAATACCAAGAGGGATTTCGATTTCGAGGATGGTATAATGGAGAGGGAACTTTTAGTGGTGTGTGTACACTTTTGGGATGCATGGAATTGACTTTGGACTTTGTCATGGAGCTCGAGAAAGCACAATATGGGATCTGATCATGCGAGATCCAAGAAAAGGAACAACTTTTTATGCATTGAAATGGAGAATTAGTTATATTATATATCAACAAATGACTATGGCTTAGGAAGGTGTCCGAATCTCTCTCTGGCACAACCAAACGCCAATCATCTCTAATAATGTGATTTGTAGGTTTCTTTCTGTTTTTGGGATTTTCTATTCCTAGTTGAGATGAGGCCCTATCTGGTCTGACTCTGATGTTTATTTATTTATTTATTTAGTTTTAAATATTTTTTTAATAGATCTCATTGTTAAGTGTTAACCACCGCCCAGTGAATAAACTAGCAATATCTCTGATCAATAATCATTGCAAAATTATTTCAGCAAGAACAAAAGGAAATATAAATCATTCGTCTATGATGATCACTGACCATACAGTACGATGTAACTATTCATCTCTCCTCTTGCTTCCTATCCATAATGATATATCAACAAAAAAAAGGGAGAATTAAATTATATAATTATATTGCACTATTTATAAATTCATTTAAATAATTTTAAGTTTTAAGATATATTTCTTAAATTTAAAAAATAATAATAATACATATAAATGTTGGTTCAACTATCAAATTGGTCCAGACCCAATATGAGGAGCGCATACTTAAGGGCCCAGAGAGGGCATTCCCCAAGGAGACAAGTAGCGTTTCTTGTAACAGCCCGTTGTACACCGGTATTGTTAACATTGAATATGATATTAAGCGCAGTTACAATCACAGAAGTTATTTGAATTTACAGGAAAACTTTTTCCTTTTTAACATCGTTTACACCATTAAAATAACTGTAATCATAACCCAACACTTTATGCGGAATCATTAATACCAGAGCCTAATACCATACACTTTTTTTTTGTTTAAAGGTTGCTAAGTGGTTCCCATAAACCAACAAAGCTTAAAACTTGTTCTATCCATTTTTAATATTAAATGTCTTAACCATTTTATTTACTCCCACAATTTTAAACCTATCAAATGCTTCTCATTTCTTAGTATGTTATAGATTTTCTCTTTAGCTTCACGTGGCTTCGAGCCGCACTCAATTCGGAGTACCGTAGCCCAAGTTATGACATTTCAAAGAAAATGGGTGCTGAAACAGCAGGAACCTCGCGCTGACAGCGCCATTCCCGCGCTGACAGCGCTAGCAGACAGTGTCAACGGCGCCAACAGCGTCAAGATACAGGGGCTGTATGCCTAAAACATGAAATCTGACCTTCCTATGGTGTTCTGCCCATAACTTGAGTTATACAACTCCAATTTACACAATCTTGGTCTCATTGGAAAGCTAAGAGAAAGATCTCTAACTTCCAAGAAGGTCAAGGGGTCCAATTCCTTCATATGGGAGACGAAAATTGGGCAACACCCTGTTTGTATTTCCAACAGTTCCCGAAAATTTGCCAGAGTTCCCTTTGTTTTTACAAAAATCCCCAATTTTGCCAACAAATCCTAATACCTCAAGGTGCATAAAATCACATGGGTGGCACACACAAGGACCAACAATGACTTGGGGCACTTACAACCCATCACAGTTTATCTTACATATACAATACTTATTAGGTTTCAAGTTCAATTACATGCATTTGTTAATCGTACCTATACTCAATTCTACAATAGGCCTAAAGACCTTCCTTCATATTATACATGCTTCAAATACATCATAGGTGGCTATGGACAAATCTCATGCTCACACAGAATATACATATAAATCCAAGGTATAGTTATACATCCATTATTTGAAAAACTTACATATAGTCATGAATATACAAAAGCATGGCAATATCAACATGCTCAAGCTCATAACCTAAATCCAAAGTATTAAACACTATACTAGGTGTATTCGATGAAATCCTTTAACATGCTATGCCCTCCATGTGCACCTCATGCTCCACTCCTCCAGGCTCGACCTAACCTGAAATGATATCCCCAAACGTGGGGTGAGATATACAAATATATCTCAGTAAACCAAGAGTACTAGAGGATCACTTCACCCCATGGCTCACTCAATGTGCAACAAATAACATAGTATGAAATGCATGGCATACAATATCACAAACAATTGGGGACAAATCCAAGAACATCCACATCAGGATTCCGTTCAAGGACCCCATCATATAACTCCCGGAATCTTCCTGGTGCCTCTCCCATGGTTGAGACGACCCCATGGAAAAACCCAACTGGAACTCCTAATGAGCCCTATCCAGCGGAAGTCCCACGTTTGGATCATCCTGGTACCGCTCCCAGAGTTGGCCCCACGACAACAACCCGACCGGAATCCCCAAAGGATATCTCTAGCGAAAGTCCAAACCAACACACATCTACTGGCCAGAGATCAAATAATTCACACACAACATGCTCCAAGCATGTCACACAATCAAGCAATAATGCATGAACATAAATATTCACACAATGTTCAAAGACACAAAATCCAACCACAACCTTCCACTAGGTGTGGTGGAGCACACAAGGGACTTAACCCAAGTTTCAAAGCTTTACCTCAACTCCGAAGCCAATGCTCCACACATAAGCTCCAAGCTTAATCCGCTTCCATAGCGTCCGTGAGAGGCAACCTGCATGATCAATAATCATGATCATATATCAATTCCAAGACAACAATTCACTTTCAAAATACTCATGCCCCAAACTTATTCACTTAGGCCAACGGGTTATTTACACTTATTGTTCCTTATACATCATCATAGGTCAATTTACCACATACTCAATACATCCAACATTCTTCCAATTCCACAACATCATATCAACCTATCATCCATTTAAACACCACTTACAATCATACAGTACCAATTATACCATTTTTTTATATCTTCAAACCAACCATGACCTCAATAGGTCGAATTGCCCATGCCCATCAATCTAGGGGTATTTAATCCAATTCAACACTCATACTCATCATAAAATCATATTTCAACATCATATAACAACTCATCAATCCATTCCTTACACAATTCAACTCTCACAAATCCATGGCATCATGCAAAATTTCCTAAGTTATGAACATATTTCACCAATAATTTTTATTGCATTTCTAGCTAATAGACATTATTCTAAGAAACATTCATGTACAAACTTTTTCCAATTGAGCTCTCTAAACCCATCAACCAACTAAGCCCTCTTTAGGGTTCATAATTCAAATCATATGATTCAACTGTTAAAATGGTGAAGAAGCTTAACCAAACACAAGGCATAAGGCTCCTCCCAAACATATTCCACCATTGGAGCACCTAAAAGCTCCATGAACACAAATCTACATGCTTGAGCTGCGGCCTTGGAGGTGTTTTCATGGAGGAGAGGGCTGTTCGTGCGTGAAGAAGAGAGGGGAAGGAGAGAGAGAGAGCCGTGAGTTTGTGAGGGAAATGAAGATAACTTAAGTGGATTTGAGTAGGGCGGATCTCACACACGATTTAACTTTAATCCCCATTATCAATTTCAACTACAAATCCATAATCTACGTATTTTTCTGGTTCACGACATATTTTTGTTTCCTAAAAATATTGATAAAATTTTCACGCTTATCGGTACACTTATACCGCAATATTTTACACCGGAAAAATCATTATTCATCAATTTTTCTCAAATTTGCCTATCCACTCGATTTTTCGTCCTGAGTCCGTTTCCGGAAATATTTTTGTCATTTGAGGTCTTCTACTCAATTTTTCATGCCTCGGGTTACGTGTTTGGTAAATTACCATTTTGCCCCTTTCACACAGTTTGGCCTTAATTTCTGGATTTTCTCTAATCCTACCCTTTTAATTCACATTATAACATATAAATTCATATTTAGAATTAAGAGGTGTTATACTTCTCAAGGGATATCCTTATGTTTTTTCATGCACAAACAGCCATTTTAGATTGACAATGGCTGCAATGCGTCTTGCCTTAGCAAGATGAGGCTGCGGTGGTACTGTTTGTCCCCTCTTTCTTTATTCTCTCTCCATGTTGAGAAAGTCAAACCTGACCCTATAAATACACCCCCTTCCTTCACTACTAGGGCATGACTGTTATATTATTTCTGTGAGCTATTACTCTGTTCATTTGGAGAACCATTATGGCTGATAAACACCCCTACCATTGTTACACAGCACTTGGAAAACTCGATAAGGGCCTTGCCTATACCATTGTCACTAAGAGTACTCCTAGATAAACATATTACATCCCCGTGGGACATATATTTGGTTCTCTTGACCACTGGACATTTTAAATGTGAATTTTGTATATTGCATTATTTATAAATGGACTTTGACGAGAGACGATCGATAAGAATCAAATTGGAAACATTGTAATTTGGTATACTATATTAAGAAGTGATCCTGTGAGGGAAACTGATGGTTCTCAAAAATTGAGATCCATTTAGTGTTTACATATTCTTAATTTCTTCTCTTTGCTATTAAGTTTTAATGTTTTGTTCCAAGTTTAGCTTCAGGAGAAATTTCTGATTAGATTGGGTTGGAGCAACTGCAGATATGGAATTTGAGTAGTACTGAGAGAATTTCAGCTTTATTTTGATCATTGGGCTTAATGGACTGAAACTTCTCTTTGCAGGACTCTATTCTCTGTAGAAGAAAGCCCAACAACTTCTAAGGGCAAACTTGGGAGTGAAGAAATTAGAGAAAGACAAAATAGACAAAAACAACTGTTGCAACGTCCTTGGAGCAGAAGAGAACCAATCTGAAGGCGCCACGTCAGCGGTAGCAGGGAAGGAATGTATCAGCACCTCAACGTGAGCAAACTATCAATTACTGCAATGGATAGGGCTGACTGGGCAGAAAGGAGAGATCTTATTAGAGAGGAATTGAAGAATTGAGAGCCTTTGATCGAATCAACGGTAGGGAGCAACCATCAAAAGGCTAAAGCACCTGAAATTAAAAGGTAGCAGACTCTTCTCGGGAGGATACATTCGTGTTGTGCTATACGCCATTTTCACACTTTAAGCTTTATGCAATTTTTCTTCATCTTTTTCTTTTATTTTTATCATGCTTTCTTGCATGAGCTAAGTTTCTTTAGTGGGATAAGGGTAAGATAGAAGTAGCCGTCTTTGTCTTAAATTGAACTTATAATGGAAATTTGTTTTCTAAATTGAAATGTGTGTGTTTCTTGGATTAATGTTATAATATTGCGATATCTCTTGGTTTGTAACTTCATCCTGGGACCACCTGGTAAGATGAGGCCCTCACAAGGCAATATGGAGAAATTTAGAAGTTTTAGGGTATTTTCTCTGAGATAGAGGAATACCCAGAAGGAGAAGCACAATTGTGTGCAAATCAGTTTTAATAGTGATCCTTTCAACCATATTTCTTCGAAGGAGGCAAACACAGTCTCTCTTGATTTTTTCATCGAATCCTTAAAGATAGTTTGGAGTAGATGTAGTCGTTTTACTTCAAGATATCTAAGGAGCCCATATATAGTATAGCTGTCGATAACATTTTTCAATTCTAAAAACTTATGACATTGTAAGAACGATCAAGAGGGTGAAAGTATCAATCGCAATCCCAATGCCTATGCCTTTCTCTCTTTGAATCACATTATTTTTAATCTACTTCTTGTTGGCACTTGATGATAAAAGACCTCACAATTAATTTCAGATTTGAACTTCTGCTCTGATACTGCTCCTATTTTGTTTTTATCACTTGTTGATTCAATTTGCTATTATTAATTACTTTAGAGTTTTCTATCCACATCAAGTTTCGATGAAATAAAAAGGATAACCCATTAATTATGTTGTCAATTCAGATTTCTTGACTTGTTCAATTAGCTGATGACAAGTGCTCTTTGGTTGACCTTAGTTTAGAACATGATTGGTAGTAGTAGTTTGTTATTAATTTTGTCAACATCTCTTTCAAATGTCATTTTTACACTTATTTCCTGAGGATGATAATTTGGGGCTCATAATATACCCTATATTACTTGATGCGTACGCTTGCGCAGTTTGGGTAGATTTGCTTTTTAATGATTAATTGCTCCTCAGTTTATTTATAGTTATTCCTCACTACTTTTACTCTCACATTTACTTGAGCACTTCTCGGCAATGTTTTAAAACCCCACTCCGCCCTCGAGTTGACCCAGGTCAACCTCGACCCTTCCCGTCTGAGGGTTGGAGTTACAAGTTGAACCCTATATACACATTGACCCGTACGACCCCAAAACCCGGCTGGGTTTCGTGACTCCCGGGTCAGAGGGGTCAAAGGGGGTCACTACAATTTTTTTTTTTTTTTTTTAAAAAAAATTGCATGAAACAACGTCGTTTTATATAAAAAAAAATAAAATGAAAATGCTTGCAAACCTAAATCTAATCGCTCTCTTCTCTTCCAGCGACCCAGACGTCTTCAATCTTCACCTCACTACCATGAATCTTCAAGAACTTATAATCAATCAGTCATTGCTGCAGTGATCAACTAGAAAAGGTAAGAATTATACCCATTCAAATGAAATCTTTACGGTTGTCGATGGAAAACAAAATCTCGTTCTTACTTCATTTAAATTTCTTTTGTCAAGAACCTTCTCAAAAGAGGCAGAGCCGCAGAAGTCATAGGAGATGGTAGTGGAAGCTTTTCTGTTAAGACCCACACAATTTTCTTTAAGACTGGATCAGCGAAGTGACCCCCAGTTGAACCCATGATCCCTGATCTCGGCCGGGCCGAGTTTTTAAACACTGCTTCTCGGCCCAACATAAACGTTTGAGAAAAGTATAGTTTAATTTTTCCTATTTATAGGAAGCATTGTTCTTGTTCATTGTTGAGTTGTAGGCGTATCTCTAAAGTCTGAATTGTAATGTGAAATTTATATTAAAGTCAATAAAAAAGGGTTAAAACTTAAAAGCGAGCATGAGTGGGGGTGCCCTTCCGCGGCGCACATGGGATAGGGTATGACACTTGGGGTACATAAGGCCAACAAGCCCACATGGTCTCTTCCGTGGGACCTCACACGTCTACCCAATGAATCTTTCCACATGCCTCTGTTACATTGGCCCCTCCTACCTCCATCTTTCTTCCTAAACCCGATTAGGGGGAAGTGGGAGAAAAGGAAAAAGAGAAATGAAATCAGCTCATATACCTATTTTGGTATATATATTATATTGTATTGCTTCCTAATCGATATTCCCTCCTTTTGATGAAATTTCACATGCATGTTTGACCGTTATGCTGCCATTTTCCAATTTAGAAATTTGTATTCAGGAAAATGATATGGATGTACCCTTTTAGGGAGTTCTTATGGTTCTGAAGGATTGTTTTTGAAATATTATTTATTACTGATTTCCCAATAAATATGTATCAAATTCAGAGGGAAAAGCAATTAAAAAAATGTCCAATTTTTATAAAATATAGTCAAATTATTCAGTAAATTCTTGTGCTTTTTGAAAATTTTAAATAAGTTCTTATGGTTTAAAATTTATAATGTAATCTTTGCAGTTTTAATTTTTTAAAATAATTAAGGTAAAAAATGCTAAACGATAAGATGAATTTGGGGACTCAATTAAATATTTTTTAAGGGAACTATAAATTTTATACTATACAAAGATTCGAGTTTGAAAAACGGGGGGGGGGGGGGGGGGGGGGGGGGGGGAATGATTTTTCTAAAGAAATACCTAATGAGTTCAAACTCAATCAAATATTAATTGTTCACCTGAGATGTGCCTAAATGCATACATGTTAAGTACGGCTTGACCTTAGCAAAGTAGAAGGGGGAGAGAGACAGATATTTGAATAAAAGTTATGAGTTCAATTCATAGTAATATTCCTTGACATTTAAAAAATAGTAATAATAATAATAATACACGTTAGGTTATGTTGTACCTAATATAAAGAGAAGTTCCAGGAGATATAATCTTTGAAAACACAAATATATTGCTTTACTTGATAAGTTAATAAACTTGATTACAATACGGATTTCCTTGACACGATGTCCCTCAACTTGCATGAATGAGGATCCCAGTCATCCCACAAATTAAAGGCCATTGCAAAATACAAGATTTTGGTGTCTCAATTAACGGAAGCTAGTTCGTACGTTAACTGTATATAGATCCTCTCTAACGTAATCTTGAACACAATCTTCAGTTTCTTTTCTTTTCTTTTTCTCAGTGTCCAGTTTGATTCACCCCAGACGTTGAGGGGAGGACATAATTGGGGCCAAATTGGTGAACGTGGCCACCACGTGTGCCTGCAATTCTGGAGTAAAACCTTACATATCAAACCAAAAATCTTTTATATATGTACACCGTAACAACAAATAGTTAAGTGTGCCTGTCAAATAATTGCACACCTATATCCGTTGTTTTTTTTTTTTTTTTTTTTTTTTTTACAATTTCTATTGTTTGTGAGACACACCTTTCGCGCATGTACCATAAGGGCACACCCCAACAAAAACTTTTGGTCTGGCTAGAAAAAGCACTGTGTACTTTTATTCGTAATATGACTTATTAAGCTATGGTTATTAATTCCTTGTTATGAACTTCGGACATATCACCTATTATAATTAATCAAGAAGGCATGCTCTTAAAATATAAAGCATAAAAGAAACATAATTAATTATAATAGGTGATATGTCCGAAGTTCATAATTAAATATAAAGCATAAAAGAAACATAATTATAATGAGGTTTAGAATCATTTGTAGGCTACAACCCCAATCATGCTTCTCATTTGTGATTAATTAATTTATTGTGTTTCATTTGTTTCTGTGCCACAGAACAAGAATCTGAGCTCAATGGTTCTTAACAGGCGACACGCCTACTTCAGAAAGAATCAACGCATTAGTTTGACAATTATCACCAGCCATAGATATAGATAGATTTACATAAAATGAAAGGCCACAGCATAATTAGTCATATGACAGTAGGATATTCTTACACCGCTATAAAAAATATTATAAATTTTACACTAAATCTGAATTATTGACATCTAATAGCTCAAATATCTAGTTAAATATAAATAAGATAAACATTAATCAAGATTAAGAGTGCAATTTACACCGGTGTAAAATGATCTTGACTTATATATATATATATATATATATATATATATATATATATATATATATATATATATATATATACGAGGAAAGATATTCTTACACCGATGTAAATATAAGAAGTCTCACCAAATTTTGGTCATTGATTTGCTTGAATCTAGCGACTTAAATATCTAATAAATCAGAACCGTTAGATATAAATATAATCAACGATCAAGATTGAGAGTGTAACTTACTACCATTTTTTCTTACCACCTCTTACTATCAACTTTATTATCGTTGGATTAAAATAAAATCAACGGCTCTTACTTGATGTTATTGGTGGTAAGAAAAAATGGTAGTAAGTATAACCTATCACACACACACACACACACACACACACACACACACACACACACATTAGTGCAAGAATAAGAAGTCTTATACCAAATTTGAATAATTTATTTACTTGCATCTAACGGCTCCAATATCTAACAAATCATAACCGTTAGAAATAAATATGATCAACGATGAGGATTTAGAGTGTAACTTTACCGACATTAGTGCAAGAATAAGAAGTCTTATACCAAATTTGAATAATTTATTTACTTGCATCTAACGGCTCCAATATCTAACAAATCATAACCGTTAGAAATAAATATGATCAACGATGAGGATTTAGAGTGTAACTTTACCGATGTAAAATGATCTTGACCCACTATATGTGTGTGTGTGTAGGGCAGGATTCTTTGACACCAGTGTCAAACTTTGAAATTTGACACTAAATCCTAACCGTTGATTTCTGCCAATCAACAGTTATGATTTTTGTCAATCAAACTTATGAATTAATTATTAATTCTCAATAAATGATAATCGTTGATTGGTGAAAATCAACGGTTAGAATTTGGTGTAAAAATTTAAAGTTTGACATCGGTGTCAATGTATCTTGCCTCGTATATATATATATATATATATATATATATATGGGATTCATGTTTCTCATGTTGTAGGAGATAAAATTATCTCCTACACACACATAAAAGTATGTGAAGTCAATATTGGGTTATATAAAGAGAAGAGAGAGAAAAGAAAATATGGGTCTCACACGTATGTTGAATAAAGTGTTACAACATAAATCCTCCTATTATCGGAGATCAAGTATCGTCACTTTCAGTAATATATGCTGATTTAATATGTATTATCGTTACTAGGATTGACTTAGTAGTGAGAGGTTTGGATAGTTTATATAAGGTTATAGGTTTAGACCTCATTGCCACCATTGTATTAAAAAAAATATGTATTATGTGCGTTATGCATGGCTATTGTATTGATTGACAATTCAATCTATATAGAAAATAATTCCGATTGATATGTAACATTTTTTTTCTTAATTTTATATAGAGAAGAATGAATTCACTTCATTAAAACAAAGGGGTTAACCAAATGATTGTAGCTCAGTTGACGCCATGGAACTGAGCAGGTGAGAGTGAGGTGAGGGTGAGAGCATGTGTTCTGTAACGCCTGATAACTTGCAAGGATCAACGACTATCCCCACACACTAACACAAGAGTTTTCAGCGTACTTTGTCCTTACTTGCACACTTCCCGAAAAAACTTCCTAAGAGGTCACCCATCTAAGAATTGTCCCAAGTCAAGCACGCTTAACTATGGAGTTCTTTCGTTCCGGGCTACCGAAAAGTAGATGCATTTTGTTAGTATAGGTAGTACCAATTAATTCTTATAAGCTATTCCCAACTGTACCGTCCCATACCAGCACAGTCTCTGGAATCCCTCTCTTTCGGGTGTTGATTCGATTCATTCATGTACCCCCATCACTGGAAGCCTGTCAGGAGCCGTTCCTTGTCCATGCCCTTTCGCACCCGCGATCACTCTCTGCCCCCGTCAGCGCTCGGGATGTTACATGTTCAATCCTCCTCAATACAATCTTTGGAAAGGGTTTAAAGCCTTAATCCTGTGACCCGCCCCGAATCGAACTAGTCGTGAAACGATAAATCGATTGGAATATCTAAAAAAAAAAACAAGGGAGTTACACTTCTCATGTTATAGGAGAAGAGTAACTCTTCAAGGAGACACATAGTTTAAGTGGGTTCCACCATAAAAAAAAAAAGCACTTGGAACGAAAAATGAACTCAGAGTGACATGAGAAGATGATTTTGTAGCAACATGATAACTATTTTTGTCTTAAAACAAAAGGTTTTATACTTCTTATACAACATAAGAAGAGAATTTTTATAGCACACACATATTTTGGTGGGCCCACTGGAAAAAGTAAATAAAAAAATTAAAACGCAAAATGATGTGAATATAGCATGAGGAAACTCTTCTCATATTGCATAAGAAATATAAACCCTAAGACAAATGCCGTAGAAAGTTAGAGAGTTTAGTTTGAAGTAATGTATTCCTGATTAATGATCAATTATATTGGAAGTAATTTTTTTTTCCCTTAGGCATCCACGTACGAGTTCACTCGGGAAAAGAACTACTTGAGTTTCGAATCTTTTTTTATCGATCCTGAGTGGATCATCGATCTAAGACGAATTATACCTGGTGCTAAATCCAAAGATAAATATTGCAGTTCATCTGCAATTAATGATGATCTTTTCTTAATAGAAGGGTATCACAATTAATTCAATAGAAACAATAGAATTATATTTTATCAATACAAAGAAAGTTGCATAAAGTATACCTTTCTTTGTTTAATTTTCCTTAGGAAAATAACACTCACAACTACTCTATAGATTTATCCATGTCTGGGTGTGCATGCGGTTCAGTTATAAATAAAATGCTATATGCTATACATACTAAATACATATAAGTTGAGGGAGGAAAAAACATGGATATAATTGAAGTCGTAACTCGTAGAAAAATAGAATTAATGAGACCATATCATTAGGTCTGATATTAAAAATAATAATTTAAAATGATAATTAATTGATTCACCCTTGTGTGTGAAATGATGGAAACCCTAGCTAGGAGACTAATAAAGAAAGTGGTAAGCAACCAACATGGGATGTGTCGACTTGGACTTCTTCTTCCACTCAACAATCATAGGAAGATAACATCACCTTGTCGTCACCAAGCCCAGCAAGCACAGGAAATTCCAGCTCACACATTTCTTCCACGTGTCAGAAACCGATTCCTGCTAAAACTTGATTAAAAAGACAGAGCGCACCATGTGTCCTTGTGTTAATGCCCACCACGCCCAAAACGCTTCGATCCCCTCCTTAAACATTTCTCTGTCCTTCCCTGCCCCTATTATTAATTGGCACAGAGCAACCAAATCAAATTACTCAATGCTTAGAGAGAGAAAGAGTGATAGATAGAAAGATAGATATAAGAGAGTGAAATTAAAAACTCATGGAGGTTGGACTGATGAAGAAGGAGAATATGGGGTTTGAGGAAACTGAACTGAGGCTTGGATTGCCTGGAAACGGAACCACAGCCACTGAAGAAGTAGTAAGGAAGAGAGGATTCTCTGAGACTGAAACTGATGAGACAATAACCACAGTGGATTTTATGCTTAATCTTTCATCTAAGGAAGCAACTTCTGGGTCAGATCTAAGTCATAAGCACAACACTTTGCCTAATGAGAAAACCCTTCTGCCTGCAGATCCTGCCAAGCCTCCAGCCAAGTAAGTATATTTAATTGTACTCTTAAATATTAATATCATGCTTTTATATATAATATAATATAAGAAAGATGGGGTTTCTTCTTAATTTTCTAGCTAGTTGTAACTTTCATGATCTTCATTAGAATTTCTAAGCATGTAAACATAGCTTTATACTGCCATATATTAATTCATGGTATGTTTAAGGCTAAGCATGTGAATTTTTTATGCTTGCACGAGAAAGAGGTAGAAACGGAGGTGAATTAGTTTAGATCATGCAAGTTTGAAACAAATGAAAGACGCTGAAATATAGATTTGTGACAGAGAGATAGAGAGAGATTATATATAGAAAAAAGGGTGTTTTTTTTTTTTTCTTTTTCTTTCTCAAAAAGAAATATTATGTTTATTTCTTCTATAACACACGACAGAAAATTCTAGACGTCTTCAGTCAACTCTCCTGCAACATAAATATAGAATCACGGATTTCGTGCTTGAAATGTGTTCTACGTGCCTAGCCAGTTATAGAGAAAATGCCAATAATCTAAAGTTATTTCTGCTAGTTTTGATGATGTGTTAAACACCACAGAAAAGTCATATTTTTCTTGTCCTAGTCAGTCATAGTATGATATCTTCTTTTGTAGATTCTTTTACAAGTATAGGTCATGTAAAATACTGGATGAGTTCAAACTGCACTAGTAAATAATTAAGCAAATTTAAATATATCGATGCTTATCTATTTATATGCAAAGGATAAAAAAGAGGATTGAATTAGTGTAAAATAGAAACAGGTTTACGTGCTTAATATTTATTTTTTGAAGTAAAGCTACATGGCTTTCAGTGATCACCAACTATATTTTTTAGCTTTATTTATATAACCATATATAAATTCAAATGAAATGGAATGTGTAGGGCACAAGTGGTGGGTTGGCCACCTGTCCGGTCCTTCCGGAAGAACATGTTGGCTGTGCAAAAAAGCGTTGGAGAGGAGAGTGAGAAGAACAACCCTAATGCAAGCTTTGTTAAAGTTAGCATGGATGGAGCACCTTACCTCCGCAAAGTGGACTTGAAGATGTACAAGAGTTACCAAGACCTCTCCGATTCTTTAGGCAAAATGTTCAGCTCCTTCACCATTGGTAAATTAAGCACAATTTTTTTTTAGGGAAAACTATATACTTTAAAGAAGAAGGATATAAGCTTACGTCCTTTCACCCCTTTATAATTATGTAGTCCAGAAAATACATAGTTAAAATATTAAATGTTTTTTTTTTTTACTCTTTCATAAATTTTTTAGAAACTTGTCGGCTAACATGGAGAAAGAGAAAAAAATAATTTCATATTGTAATTACGTACTCTCTGGAATACATAATTATAAGGACCGAAAGGACATAAGCTTATATCCTTTAAAAGAACGCACACTAAACCCATTTTTGTATGGGTCTATACCTTTAAAATAAATTAAAAAAAAAACACTTGAGTGAAATAATATACAGCCCTAAAAATGGAACTTAAGTTCAATTTCTTAAAAAGGGAAATTAATTAGTCTTCCATATGCATATCTAACGTTAGAATTAGCTTTGACTAATGAATCAGGTCATATTGATGATATTGATTACTAATTAATGCGTGTTCTTGATACATGTAAGGCAATTGTGGATACCAAGGAATGAAAGATTTCATGAATGAGAGTAAGCTGATGGATCTTTTGGACAGCTCTGATTATGTCCCAGCCTATGAAGACAAGGATGGTGACTGGATGCTTGTCGGGGATGTCCCATGGGAGTAAGTGTTTCACCTTTACATAATCTAAAATGAATTTGGCCACGATAATTGTACCTTGTAACAGGAGAACAAAAAATTGGGTCTCAATGGTTGTGTCAAAAATGCCTCCTTTTGTGATTCTATGCCAAATTATCTTATTGTTTGTTTTTGTTATTATTGATATGCACAAAAAATATCTGAAAATATAAAATGTGTATTTTGATGATAAGTCCAATTCGGTATAAACACTAATAGATTAATAAACCGCATGAATATTAATTTCAAATTTACCCTTATTAAACTTTCTAATTGGAACCACTTGAGTATTATAAGGGCTAACCTAACTGCAAGTTATATATAGCACAGACTTTGTATAATAACACGGATTTTCTTCCTGTCAACCAGGATGTTTGTTGAATCATGCAAGCGTTTACGTATCATGAAAGGAAAGGAGGCTATTGGTCTTGGTTAGTATCAAGTCTTTAAATTACTATTTGCAAGAAAGAAATCCTATTAATCAGTCATGATTTCATTTATAAACCTTTTATTCAGCCATGAAATATATGTACATATATACATAATCAATTCTACTGATCTTATTTAGAAGCACATTCTAAAAAAAAAAACGTTTTTATTATTTCAGCACCAAGAGCTATGGAGAAATGCAAGAACAGGAGCTAGACTAGTCATACCAGTTCATGACCTACTCATCCTTTTTAGTTGTGGTGCTTAGTTGGCTTAGTAACAAAAGGAAGGATAAGCTGCCACAGAGACAGATGGATATAGCATGGTGTTAAATTATAGTTGATTTGTGTATCATTATGGTTTGTTATATAATATTTCAAACAAAACAATGAGAAGTCTAAGTATTAATTATGAACAGAAACAATAATGCCTCTAAATTATGCTGTTAGACTTGGCTATCTTATATATCGATCTTTGCTTGTTTTGTGTGAGTGCTTGCTTAATAATAATTTTAAAAATGTGCTTGTCTGTTGTAGCGATTGATATTTTTCATGCTCTACATTTAAAATTGTCTTCTAAAGTTTTTTCTTTTCATAATGTGATTCCATGGCAATAATCAGTTCTTATATAATAATAAAATTGTATTTACACTTACGTTAGTTTTTGTTTTGAATCAAGAACCGATCGAATAGATAATGGAAATGTTCCCTGAACATGGTAGATGGGGAAACAAGAACATGTGCGTGTTCATGGAGCATTTATGCATGCCCATTGAAATAGGTTCTTTAATTTATTATTATATTCCGTCCAAGATATTGGTGTCTAATTTTCCATATAATTTATATATACTCTGTATGTGAATAGTGGTGTGTTTGACAAACTTTTAAAAGCTGATGGGGATAAAATATTAGTGCAAAAGCATCCAGACGCGTAAATGGCCCCTCATAATTAGGGGAATTGTAGCAGTTGGTAGATTTAAGTTATGCATGGTTACAACTTGTTCTTAAAAAAAAATTAAAAAAAAATAGCGTTTACAAATATATATATATATATATATATATATATATATATATGATAAAATTATTTCTCCAACCACTCGATGTCCAACAATGATAAGTGTATGATTATAATTCCCCTCATTTAATTATGTCACCTATATATATGGCAAATAATTAACTGTTGGACGTCAAGCGGCTGGACAAATGTAAACCTATATATATATATATATATATATATATATATATATATATATATATATATAGGGTAAAGTTCACCAATCTCCCTGTGGTTTGCTTCAGAATCACCTATGTCCCTGTGGTTTTTTTTTTATCACATATGTTCATGTGCTTTGTAAAAAATAAAAAACCACAGGGGCATATGTGATAAAAAAATACCCTTTTGCAAATCACAGGGGCATATGTGATAGAAAAAACCACAGGGGCATAGGTGATTCTGAAGCAAACCACAGGGGCATTGGTGGACTTTTTCCATATATATATATATATGAGACATGATCCTTTGACTGTGTGTGAGGTACGTAGGATATTCTTACGCAGTTGTAAGAATAAGAAGTCTTACACCAAATCTTGATCATTGATATATTTGCTTGCATTTAAAGGATTAAATTTGTAATAAATCAGAACCATTAGACATAAATATAGAATAAATGGTCAAGATTCAGAGTGTAAATTACACCGATAGAAAATGATCCCAACTATATATATATATATATATATATATATATATATATATATATAAGGTAGGTTCTTTTGACACTGGTGTCAAATTTGAAGTTTGACACCTCATCTGAAGTTTGACACCGGTGTAAGAGTTAGAAGTCTTACACTCAATCTTGATCATTGAACCACTTGTATCCAATGACTCATATTACTAAAAAATTTGAACCATTAGATATAAGTGAGATTAACGGACAAGATTAAGAATGTAACTCACATTGGTGTAAAATGATCCTAACCCATATATATATATATATATATATATGTATGTATGTGTGTGTGTGTGTGTGTGGGATACGATCAACTTATACCGGTGTAAGAACAATAACCCTTCGTCAAATCTTAACCGTTGATTTTTGTGAATCTAATGGTTCTAATTGAATAAGAATTAATAATTAATAAATGTGATTCAATAAATTATATATATATATATATATATATATATATATATATATATATAATATGATCAATTTATATCGGTTTAAGAATAATAAGTCTTACATCAAATCTTAATCGTTGATTTCCGTGAATTTAACGGTTATAATTTATTGAGTCACATAATTCTGAATAAATTATAACCATTAGATTCACAAAAATCAACGGTTAAGATTTGGCGTAAAAGTTATTATTCTTACACTGGTGTAAGTTGATCCTATATCATATATATATATAGGGCTTTTTGTTTCTCAAGTTGCTTGAGATAACTTTATCTCCGGCCACTAAATCATAATCGTATAAAGATGGATCAATGGTGATAAAGGAAGAGAGAAAAAAGAAATCATAACCATTCAAAGCTGAATCAATAAATATAAGAAAATAAATAAACAAAAAGACGTAGTTTTGGGCTGGCCGGAGATAAATATATCTCAAACAACTTGAGAAATATTGTTCTCATATATATATATATATATGTATATATATAGGATCAATTTATATCGGTGTAAGACCAAATCTTAGCCGTTAATTTTCGTGTGTCTAACGATTATATTTTATCAGAAATTAATAATTAATTAATGTATGACCCAATAAATTACAACTGTTAAATTTACGAAAATCAACTAGTAAAATTTATTATTCTTACGCATAATTTTTTTTTTTAGGTAACAAAGGAGGGCCTTAGCCTAAAAAAACACAAAAACTAAACAGATTCTAATGTCTGGAACCTATCACTAGTCTCCAACATAGCTTCAACTATTCCATTTGCATGAGCATCAAGTAATGTCTTGATCTCATCAGGAGGTGAATTGAGCACAAGTATGTTTATCTGATGGCAATTCTACAGACTATTCTTTGCTAGCCAATCCGTCGGTTTATTAGCCTCACGTATGATGTGCTTGATTCCAATATCTCTTTGAGTCTTAAGGAGCTTCTTGATCTTATAGTAATTTGCAGATCACTCTTTTGATCACTAGTTGATGAGACATTTGCCACAGCTTCCTTTGAGTCTGACTCAATGGTCACATTCTTATAGTTCAGTCTCCTAACAAGAAGGATGCCTTGATAAATAGCCCACAACTATGCTTCTAAACTGCTGCACTTCCCAACATAATAGACAAAGCCACTTAACCACATTCTCGTATCATCCCAAATTAGACCTCTGCAAGCACCAATACTATTATGTCTACCAACAGCTCCATCCACATTGATTTTAAAGTAACCTATTTGATCCAACCCTCACTATGATTATGAACTGCACTCGCTGAATTTCGCGGGATAGATTCAAAATAAGCATTATGAATGCTCTGTATGACCTCCAAGATGCAAATCTTGGGTTTATCGGGTCTCTTGAATTCACTATCATGAATATCAACATTTCTCCATTTCCACAGGAACCAACAAGATGCATAGAATATGTCTCTCCAATTCTTGCTCCATCTTCCCTGGCCTTGAGCTCTGATGTTGAGGTTGAACCAATTATACCAATGCTGTTACGGAAACTCCTAGGAACTCTGCCTTCCAACCATTCACTCCAAAGCTTCTTTGCACGCTTGCAGTCTCTAAGAACATGCATGAGGGATTCTGTTTGGCCTGGACAAGATGGGCAATCTTGTGTCCCCTCACCCCACTTAGATGTTCTTTCTCGAGTTGGTAATCTGTTAAGAATAGCTAACCACATAAAAATAATAATTCTTTGAGGTTCTTTCCTGTAACATCTTGGGTGCTAACGAGGACGGGGATTGATCGCCGGTGTGCAAGGGCACGGACAAGGAGCACTTCTGGCAGGCTTCCAGCGGTGGGGTACATGAATGAATCGAATAACACAGTAAGGAGAGGGATTCCAGAGATTGTGCTGGTATAGGACAACACACCTAAGGATAGCTTATAAGAATTAATTGGTACTACCTATACTAACAAGATGCATCTACTTTTCGGTAGCCCGGATGGAAGAACTTCATAGTTAAGCATACTTGACTTGGGGCAATTCTGGGATGGGTGACCTCCTGGGAAGTTTTCCTGGGAAGTGTGCGAGTGAAGAAAAAGCACACTGAAAAGTCTCGTGTTAGTATGTGGGGATATTCATTGATTCTTGAAGCGGTCAGGCGTTACAAGTGGTATCAGAGCAGGGCCTCTCATCCAGTACGGTGTGGGTTCGAGGACGAACCAGGCGGAAGCTGGTGGGCATGTAACATCCCGGGTGCTGACGAGGGCGGGGAGTGATCGCCGGTGCACAAGGGCACGGACAAGGAGCGGCTCCTGGCAGGCTTCCAGCAGCGGGGGTACATAAATGAATCGAAAAACACCAGAAAGATAGGGATTCCAGAGATTGTGCTGGTATAAGACAACACAACTAAGGATAGCTTATAAGAATTAAATGGGACCACCTATACTAACAAGATGCATCTACTTTTCGATAGCCTAAAACAGAAGAACTTCATAGTTAAGCGTGCTTGACTTGGGGTAATTCTGGGATGGGTGACCTCCTGGAAAGTTTTCCTGGGAAGTGTGCGAGTGAGAAAAAGCACACTGAAAAGTCTCGTGTTAGTATGTGGGGATAGTCATTGATTCTTGAAGTGGTCAGGCGTTACATTCCACTGCTAAAGCGCTGTCCAAATTGGAGCATTTTGTGCTGGTTCTCCAATAATATTGTGGTATGCATGGTGAACAATGGACTCACTTCTAGCCAGCCTATTCCAATGAAGAAAGTCAGGTTCCTCGTCCTCGCAGGGGGGAAGAATGGCCCTGATACTCCTCAAAGAATCTTCCCCAAGATATTTGGAGAAGTAATCCAACTTCCAATCATTGGTGTTACAATCAACACAATCCCGAACTGTTAACTGGAGCTCAAAAATAGGGGAGTGTGAAGTGTGAAATCAAGAAGAACTCCATCATTCCGACACCACTTATCCGTCCAAACAAAGGTGGTATAGGACAGAAATAACACCAGAAAGAGAGGGATTCCAAAGATTGTGCTGGTATAGGACAGCACAACTAAGGATAGCTTATAAGAATTAATTAGTACTAACTATACTAACAAGATGCATCTACTTTTTGGTAGCCCAGAACGGAAGAACTTCATAGTTAAGCGTGCTTGACTTGGGGCAATTCTGGGATGGGTGTCCTCCTGGAAAGTTTTCCCCGGAAGTGTGCGAGTGAGGAAAAAGCACACTGAAAAGTCTCGTGTTAGTATGTGGGGATATTCATTGATTCTTGAAGCGGTCGGGCGTTACATTTCCACTGCTAAAGCGCTGTCCAAATTGGAGCATTCTGTGCTGGTTCTCCAATAATATTATGTTATGCATGGTGCACAATGGACTCACTTCTAGCCAGCCTATTCCAATGAAGAGAGTCAGGTTCCTCGTCCTCGTAGGGGGGAAGAATGGCCTGGATACTCCTCAAAGAATCTTCCCCAAGATATTTGGAGAAGTAATCACACTTCCAATCATTGGTGTTACAATCAACACAGTCTCGAACTGTTAACTGGAGCTCAAAAATAGGGGGAGTGTGAAGTGTGAAATCAAGAAGAACTCTATCATTCCGACACCACTTATCCGTCCAAACAAAGGTGGTTCTTCCGTCTCCTATTAACCAACTCAACTGTTGCAGAATTGATGGTCAGGTTCCGCAGAGAGCTCTCCATAACGCTGAATCTCCAACCTTTGCCTCTGCTTGTCGGCTCCAATCACTTCCTCTCCCATACTTTCCTCTTATTACTTGAACCCATAAACTGTCTTGTTGGTTTATTAGCTTCCAAATAATCTTGTCATAAAGGCTGTGTTTTGCTCTCTCAACGTGTTATGCCCAAACCTCCAGCCTTCTTTGATTTACACAGTTGGTCCCAAGCTACTAAATGAGCCTTACGTTCGTGGGCAGTATCTCCCCATATAAACTTTCGTTGAGCTCTTTCAACTTCATCGCAAATGGGTAATGGTATGGCACCATTTTGCATTTGGAAATAAGGAATGACAGATATCACACTTTTTGCAAGTGTAATTCTACCATAGAGGGACAAACATTGCGCCTGCCATCCCTGCAAACGATTCTGTACCCTTGAGATCACATCTGCATAATGATGCTTTCGGATTCTACCATGCTTCATGTGTGCACCTAGATAGCGCCCCAAATTATTCACTCTCTTGAAACCACTGGCTTGGGATATTTCAGAAGCCACCTCATTGCTAACATTCTTGGAGAGTAAATACATGTTTTTTCAATACTTATGAGTTGCCAAGACATATCAGCAAAATCCTTCAGACACTAAATAATACAACTTAGTTGCTCCATGGATGCCTCAGCAAAAAGAATATCATCAGCAAAAAATAAATGTGAAATTTCTGGACCCCTTCTACTTGCCTTCATTGGTTTCCAGCTGCTATGCATACCTTCTCTTTGGATTAGATGAGCTAATTTCTCCATGCACAAAACAAAGAGGTAAGGGGATAGGATCCCCTTGTCTCAACCTCCGTTGCGGTCTAAATTCTTCAGTGATTGCTCCATTCCAAAGAATCTGGGTTTGAACACTTGTGACACAGCTCATGATTGCATCAATTAATTTTTCTGGTAGATTGATCTCAATTAAGACTCTCCTTATAAAGTTCCAATTGAGCCTATCATATGCTTTTTCCAAATCAATCTTAATAGACATGAATCATTTCCTTCCTTTCATTTTATGCATCGTGTGGACCAGTTCCTGAGTAATGATAATATTGTCCTGGGTGTGATGCTTAGGAACAAAACTAGTCTGGCTGGGAGAAATTAAATTCCCCAAGAAAGGTTTAATGCGATTCACAATAACTTTGCTAAGTCCTTTATAAAGGACATTACAAAGAGCAATCGGTCTGAGCTGCTTGATTGACTGGGGACTGGCCCTTTTAGAATAAGAACCACATGTGTTTGATTGATTTCTTACGCATAATTTACTCAAAGATCGAATGCATCCCTTTCTTTGAGAAACAACTCATTTCTACTACATCACCCACGTGGATAAGATATAATGAGTCATCTTCAACCGAATAAATGACTCTTTAATATAGTGTGACATATTCTTTTGAAAATTATTACTTGGGGAAAAGAAGTCTATACATAATAAATAACATCAAATTGCTGCTTTCAGCTCCATTGCAAGTTGGTAGGCTATTTCCATTTTTTTCCTCTCTCCGTCTATCTTCATTTTTTTTGGTGGCTTAAAATAACAAGCAATAAACCGCTGATGACCAGTTTCATACATGGTTTGGGAAGGTAGACACTACTTCATTCTTCACGGGAGCACTTGAGAGATAGAGTTGAAGTTTGAGGCCAAGTTGGATTCGGCACTTCAACTAGTGCGCTTTTAGATCTAGTCGCTAAATTTGGGAAAATACTTTGAGTAGAAAATATTAATCAGGTTGTATGCATAAAAGAGAGATTACATTTACGAAAGCACAAAACATATTGTACAAAAACCCTTGTTGAAGAACTATTTCTCCATAGTGAATAATTGAACTATTTCAAATTCTAAATTCTCTTTCAAACAGACAACCAGAAAATCTACATATAGACCTCTAAGACTTCATGAGTTTTTATTGCAAAATGTTAGGTTAATCTTTAATTTAAATAAAAGAAAATGGAAATATGGAGGGTTTTGTTTTGGTTTATGGTGTGTCCCTAGGCATATGTTAGTGGATATTTAATATGTTTAGATTTCCTATGTTAGTCATTATTATTCTTAATCATTTGTTGTTGCTTATAAAAAGCACATTGTACCTCTTGAAAAGTGGCTTGGTAGAATCAGTAATACAATAGAGGTATATTCAGAGAATTGTGTGTGTATCCTGTGTGTGAGAGAAACAGTATTAGGACCTGTGAAAATATCAAATTGGTATCAGAGCTTGAGCCAATGGAGAATATGAGTAACGGTCTGCCAGTGCCCTGCCTGACAAAAGTGAACTATAAAAACTGAAGCATCCAAATGAAGGCTCTTCTAAGAGCCTATGACAGTTGGGGGTTCGTTCAAAATGGGTTCGTAGAACCTGAAACAACATAAGGATATTCAGCAAATCAACTCAAGTAGTAGAGTGCGATGAGAACAAAGGATGCAGTAGCACTCTTTATGATGTTTCAAGCTGTTGAAGAAAGCGATGGTCTTGAAAAGATTGGAGACGCAACGACGGCAAAGAAGGCCTGGGAAATATTGGAGACAGTCTACAAAGGCGCAGACCTTGTTAAGCAAGTCAGACTTCAAACTCTTCGAGGAGAGTTGGAGGGGATGAAAATGAAGGAGACCGAAGGAGTGTCAGACTTCATCACTCGGGTTCAGACCATCGTGAACCAGTTGAAGCGGAATGGAGAGGCGTTGGCCGACTCCAGAGTAGTAGAAAAGATTATGAGGTCATTGACAGACGACTTTGAGAACGTGGTGTGTGCAATCGAGGAGTCCAAGGACTTGTCTACGCTCTCTGTTGACAAGCTAGCAGGTTCCCTTGAGGCGCATGAACAACGCAAGAGAAAAGGAAGGAGGAGTCTCTTGAGCAAGCACTCCAGACAAAAGAAACAATTAAGGATGAAAATGTGTTGTACTCTCAGAATGTCTGAGGTAGAGGTCGTGGACGAGGTGGACGTGGAAATGGCCGAGGTGGTCGTGGCCGAGGTCAGGAGGTGAAACATGAAGAAAAAGCTGAGACTGGTCAGCAAAACTGGAGAGGTAGAGGACGCGGCCGAGGTGGAAGAGGCCGGTGGTCAAATCAAAGTAATATAGAGTGTTATAAGTGTGGCAAGTATAGCCATTATTCAAAAGACTGCAACTCGGACAGATGCTACAACTGTGGCCGAGTTGGGCATTTCGCTAAGGATATCCGAGATGAAAGGAGAGTTGTCGAGACTTCAAACTTTGTTGCAGAAGGAGAAATAAGAGATGGAGGAGTTCTGATGTTTGCACATGGTGAAACTAGCTCGAAGAGTGAAACAAAGTGGTACTAGGATACTGGTGCCAGTAATCACATGTGTGGTTACAAACATTTGTTCAAAGAATTGAGGACGGTGGAAGCCGGACATGTCTCTTTCGGAGACGCGTCCAAAATTGATGTAAAAGGCCGTGGTACGGTCTGTTTTCTACAAAAGGACGGACGAGTTGGAATGATTCAGGACGTGTATTACGTGCCCGAGCTCAAGAGTAACATATTGAGCATTGGACAACTGATGGAGAAGGGTTACTCGATTCTAATGATAGACCGAGTTCTACTGTTGAAAGATAAGCAAGGGCGGTTGATAGCCCGAGTTCAGATGGAGAAGAATAGGATGTACAAACTGAAAGTAAGGAGCTTAGAGGTCGGCTGTCTGCAGCCCGGGGTAGAAGATAAGATGGATTTGTGGCATAGAAGGTTTGGACACCTTCATTATGGTGGTCTGACCGAGATGATGAAGAAGAACATGGTGGTGGGACTGCCGAAGATAAACTCTGAAGGAAAGTTTTGTGAGGACTGCGTATTGGGAAAACATGCAAGGAGACCATTCCAAAGGACGGCGAGATACCGGGCTAAGCAGCCTGTGGAACTTATTCATACCGACCCGTGTGGACCCATAACTCCGGGGTCCTTCAGTGGAAAAAGGTATTTGTCTCATTTATTGATGACTTTAGTCGTAAGCCTTGGGTTTATTTTCTGAAAGAAAAATCCAAGGTGCTGGATACTTTTAAGAGGTTTAAAGTGATGATTGAAAATACAACTGGAAGATACATCAAATCGGTCCATTTAGACCGAGGTGGGGAGTATGTGTCAATAGCGTTTAAAAGATATTGTGAAGAACACGGGATAAGGCGGTTTCTGACCGCGCCATACTCACCCCAGCAAAATGGAGTAGCTGAGAAGAAGAATCGGACTATCCTGGATATGGTCTGATCTATGCTGAAAACAAAGAACATGCAAAAAGGAGTTTTGGGGAGAAGCCGTACAGTGTGCAGTGTACGTGCAAAACCGATATGCTCATTCGAGTCTGAATGATAAAACCCCGCAGGAAGCGTGGAGTGGTTTGAAGCCCTCAGTGGGTCATTTTAAAAATTTTGGGAGTATTGCGTATGCACACATACCGGATCAGTTGAGGACGAAGCTTGAAGACAAAAGTAAGAAGTTCGTGTTCATTGGTTATGATGAGAAGACGAAGGGGTACAAGTTGCTGGACCCCGTCAGTAAAAGGGTGTTGGTGAGCCGAGATGTGAAAGTAAATGAGTAAGATGGATGGGACTGGAGTAGTCCATCCGGGGTCAATGTGGAACCCGGACACATATCAATTGAGGTCGGATAACATTCGACCCGGATTCCAGAGAATCCGAATGAATCTGATAATGATAAAGAGCAAAGACAACCGAGATTGAGAAGCCTACAAGACTTGTATGACTCAACCAATGAAGCACACCTGATATGTTTGTTAGCAGATTCTGAGGAGTTGAGCTTTGAGGAAGCTGTCCGAGATGAGAAATGGCAATCTGCCATGGATGAGGAAATGAAGGCGATAGAAAATAACAAGACGTGGGAGTTAGTCGAGCTACCAAAGGGAAGTCGGCCAATTGGTGTAAAATGGGTCTACAAGAAGAAAATGAATGCTAAGGGGGAGATAGAGAGATTCAAAGCCCGGCTAGTGGCGAAAGGGTATAAGCATAAGGCTGGAGTAGACTATGACGAGGTGTTTGCACCTGTGGCAAGAATGGAGGCAATACGGCTGTTGATTTCTCAAGCAACCCAATTTGGATGACCGATCTATCAGATGGACGTGAAATCGGCATTTTTGAATGGATTACTCGAGGAAGAGGTGTATCTCGAACAACCTGATATGCCTCCAGCATATATATGATTTTAAGCCAAAAAGAGAAAGAATCTTGATCAATCTTGGATAAAAAGGGCTATAATTGTTATTAAATTGATAAATCTCAATCAGATATCTTGTCACTGATTTTATTATATTTTTGTAGGAAAATCTTCAACTTATCTCAAAATTGTAACAGAAAGATTGGATCAAGATATATGATGAAGATTTGATTAAGATATATGATGAGGATTTGATCAAGATTTCTAAGCAAGGCACAATTCTATAAATAGAGATCCAGACCTCATAGCAAAGAATCTTTAGCTGGAGAGAATTCTTGGAGACTCACACTGGAGATCAGGATTATTCTTTTTCTTTTATGAATTCTTTTTATATTAATTTGTCAGACATGAGTATGTCTGGCTAGTCTTTTTATATTGTGGTAAGGGCACAACGCTTGATGTGAACCCTTGTAGTTTGGTTAAATTTATATTTAATTATTTCAAATTGCATTTATTTTATCCTATTCTTCATCTTTTAATTCTTTTAGAATTGATCACTCTATTAGGATTGCAACGGTTAGGGTTTTTAATAGGAATATTGGGATTCTAGTTCCTGACAAGGGTAAAATAACAGTTCATGTATGCACTAGGGATAGGCTACATGAACTGCAAACGTGGAAAATTCATTGGGTTAAAAGATTAACTTGAAAAAGGATTTCTAAGGGATTAGGATTCTAATAGGTTAATAAAGTTAAGATCACTAAGGGATTAGGGCTTAACTAATTAATTATAGATGGTGAATTGTTTGATCAATTGGGTAATTAAATATAAATATTAATCAAGATTACAAGGCGGGGATCGGAAAGGTGTTGGCGTCCTTTACTGCAATAGTTTCTTTTAATATTTTTCTCAAATCTCAACCTTTTACTTTAAAGTTTTCAAACTTCTCTTTGAATTGTTCACGAAATATTGAATAGTTCAAAATTGTTACAAACACAATTACTTTCAAAAACCTCTTTTTGTTAATCCAATAAGAAAAGAATAGTTAAATTAGTACTTGGTGCATTAATCCTCGTGGGAACGATACTCTACTTATCACTTTATTACTTGAAACGAACGGTATACTTGCCGATTTCGCAACACAACCTCCGGGGTTCATGAAAGTCGGAGAAGAAAGAAAAGTGTTGAGATTAAAGAAAGCCTTATATGGTTTGAAGCAGGTCCCAAGAGCCTGGAACACGAGGATTGATAATTACTTTAAGAATGATGGATTTGAGCAGTGTCCGTATGAACATGCTCTCTATGTAAAGAAGAAGGAAAGTAAAATTTTACTTGTTGCCTTATATGTTGATGATTTAATTTTTCTGGGTAATGATGAAGGAATGATAAAAGACTTCAAGAAAAGAATGACGGAAGAATTCGAGCTGACGGATCTCGGTCTAATAAGATACTTCCTTGGTCTGGAAGTGAGACAAGACAAATCTGGAATCTTTGTATCTCAAGAAGCTTATGCAAAAGATATTCTGAAAAGGTTCAAAATGATAGACTGCAACCCGTTTTCAACGCCAATGGAACTCGGTTTGAAACCTTCGAAGTATGATGGAGGAGAGAGAGTTGATCCGAGTTACTACCGGAGTCTAGTTGGAAGTCTGAGATATTTGACATTTACAAGGCTGGATCTGTGTCTGAGTGTTGGGATCATAAATCGGTTTATGGAAGACCCGGGGTACACTCACTGGAAGGCGGCTAAGAGAATTCTGAGATATGTGAAGGGAACAATCTCACAAGGACTTCATTACTCGAAGTCGGACAAATACAAACTGACGGGTTATTCAGACAGTGATTGGTGCGGAGATGTTGATGATAGGAAGAGCACGGCTGGCTATGTGTTCTTCATGGGAAACACAGCGTTTACTTGGGTGTCGAAGAAGGAACCCACTGTGACCCTGTCTACATGTGAAGCCGAGTATGTTGCGGCATCTTGGTGTGTTTGCCACGCAATATGGCTGAGGAATTTACTAAGCAAGCTGGAGCAAGAGCAAGTCGGCCCAACCGAGATTTGAGTTGACAACAAGTCCACGATCGAGTTAGCTAAGAACTCGGTCAATCATGAGGGGAGCAAACATATTGATGTCAAATTTCATTTTATCCGGGATCAAGTTAAAGAAGGAAAAGGGAGCTAATTCATGTTGCAAGTCGAGATCAAGTTGGTGACATCTTTACAAAGTCACTGTCGACGTTGCTGTTAGAAAATTGTAAGAAGAAGATGGGCATGAAGGACGGTAGAGATATTAAAGATTAAGGGAGAGTTTTGTTAGGTTAATCTTTAATTTATATAAAAGAAAATGGAAATATGGAAGGTTTTGTTTTGGTTTATGGTGTGTCCCTAGGCATATGTTAGTGGATATTTAATATGTTTAGATTTCCTATGTTAGTCATTATTATTCTTAATCATTTGTTGTTGCTTATAAAAAACACATTGTAACTTTTGAAAAGTGGCTTGGTAGAATCAGTAATACAATAGAGGTATATTCAGAGAATTGTGTGTGTATCCTGTGTGTGAGAGAAACAGTATTAGGACCTGTGAAAATATCACAAAAGACATGCTCCTAGTTTGGCCACGCAAAGGGATTTTCATGGCTTAGAAGGTCAAGCTATTATTACTGCATAATTTACTACATTAGTCAGATTTCGATTGCTACTTCTCTATTATTACCTGTTTACTATATTGAAAATTGAGCTCAAAACTGCTAACTCTGCTTTTGTAGTAGGGGTTTAGATGCTTTCATCCATGATCAGTAGCTTGTTTTGAACATATTCAAAATTGCCATAACAAAATCAGAACTAGAGCAAATATTAAGACATTTAAATTTCTTCATTTACATTGCAGGCATTGGTAAACAATGGGTCAGATAAGTTTCTCTTTTAACTATTATGGCATAAAAATTTCAGTATACCTTTAAGTCTTGAAGCAGTATTAACAGTGGCTTTAAGTCTTGAAGCAATATCCTTTACAAGATAAATAAATCCTAGCATCAATTTTCAGACTCGCTATTTAAAAACACACCATTATAAATTGCATAAGCAATGACATTCAAGCTTCAATCAAATCATAACAGGTTGTGCATGGTTAGTACCCCCACACACTATCTGAGCCAAAAGCATATTGGTCGATTCTAACTAATACTACAAGAATTTTATTCACCCAGCTCAACAACAAAGAATCCACTTACGGTGAATGGTTGTAACTAAAAGAAAATGGCGGTAAATGATTTTACGAAAGCAAAATAGTTACAGTGGAAAGCAACATACATCATTCCTTAATGTTTTGACAAAACAATCAAGGTTGCTTTTGTAAATAGAATCTCCCATCATTCTCGACTTAACCTGCACATACACCAGAAGGAAGATATGCATATAATACATAATGATGTATAGAATCTTTAAACATTTGACCCGACTGTCATGGAAGTAAAAGCCATTTTTAGCTCCAGTTAGCCAATTAACCCATCATTTGCAATAATAAGTACATTTGAACATAGTGGTCAAAGAATTTCTATAATGTTAAAAATTCGAAGTCATAAGAAAACACCTGAGAATCGAATCCCGAAGGATATTTATTCTCTAATACGTAAGGGTATAGAAAAACCTGTAACAAAAATGAGGGGTAAAAAAGCCTAACGACCCAAACTGACTTAATTGTTCAAAATGCATTCCGTGCTTCAAACGTGAAATCAAACATACGGTAAGACGAATTGACTGAGATGAATTAAAAGATTAACAGAACATCATTGGCTGCAAAGCACAAACATAATAGTATGTATGCACCCGACCAACCCCCACAATCTGAGGTAGTAGCGGCTTGCCTGTTTAGTATTTACTTGGACACCACGTCCAAAATATCACTTACCTTTAAGCTGTTCAGAATTCGTATGATTTGAGTTGTTAACAAGATAATGTAAGGCTGAGGAAAAAATTACAAGAAATGCACGAAGAATCTGTTTGTATAAGTAATTACAGATCAGTTTGTTGGACTCTGAAAAATCACAAGGATAATTCTTTTATTACAGACATCCTTCTAAAGTTATAATACTCTCCTTGGGCTTGACTTAAACAGAAACAGATTCTTCAGAAATCAACTGACTGGATTATTATGTCAGCATTTTTCTTGGACTTCATTATAAGTTCTGCGTTGAGCCTGTCGTTGTTCTCTATCTGCATCATGATATTTAGTGTTTGCATGTAAGTATGTAACTGATTACCAACAAAATAGATCAAATATATAGACAACATCCGGGATGGGCAGATAAGAAGAAAAACAAATAAACTTATGTTAAAGGACGTGAATTTTACCCGCTGTTTAGCGATGTCCGGAGGCTTACCTATAATTGAGGATGGAAAAGAAAATCACATGTAAATTCAATATGCCTTCTATACTCGGAGGAAGATGATATATATTACGGAGTAGTACATAGTAAATACCAGTTGAAATATGCCTTTTTAAAACTCGCTGCATTGCTTTGTCAATGTCAATATCAATAAACCTTGAAAAGAACAGCAAGAACAAATTAGACAAACTGGTATCCCTGATAAGGTTGCGTCTTTCTTGATGGATATAAAACCATTTTCAACAGATTTTGGAAATGAACGAAGGCATGCGTCATTCCCCAAGACCACAACGGTAACCAGTAGACCCAGTCTCATAGGTTGTCTTTTCTAGTCTGAAACATATTGCAAGTTATGCCCTGCTTTTAGTACCTCTTATTAACAAGAGGGATGAGCAACATAAGCTACAATGTTGGAGACCAAGAATACACTACTCTGAAATACAGTGAATTCTTTCAACAAATGGTGCACTAGACAGGCTATTAATAGTAATGTCAAAACAATAATACAAGGCTAAGCCAGAATAAAAATAATACAAAACAAAGCTGGACGTTTTTGTTTTAGGTAGGAGCCTAATGACATGTACATGTGTAGGTAAATAATACATACTGTAGAATGAGAAAAAAAGAAAGCAAAAGTGAAGAATAACAACGGTGATATTTTCTTCCAGCTAAGTACACTCTTACGGTTAAATTTATTTTACAATTCAACCAGTGAATACTAGGCCAATTATTGAATTTACAGAAAAATTGATATGTGAGCTCAAAGTGAATCAAAGCCTCTTTTAGATATATTCCCAGCATTTATTAGACAAACGAAAAATAAAGATCAGCAAAATATGTGGTCCAGTTAACATAAGATTTTCTTCCATAAGAATAATTTTCCAGTAGAATTTTCAAGCAGAGTCACAGGCTCACAGCTGCATTTTCACAACAGGGTTAACATACAACTTCCAAAACTATCAAGGCCAACAGGAAAATATAAGAGGAAACATGGGCCTCAGTAAAACCAATACTTGCCATTTCTCGTCAAATAAAGATGATATCTCCTTCCATACCCCATCTTCCAAGAGTAAATAGTTACCTTCTACAATAACAACTTTGTGCCTACGTAAAGGAAGAAAACAAAGGAATCTGTTCATGCAGTGCATATTAGCATAACCAAAATAAGCTGACAACATAGCAAGTAGCAACAACTTGGGAAATCAATTACCCTGATCTGAAAAAAAGATAAAGCTCAATGGAGATAAGCACAGAAATGAGAATACAAGTATTAAATAAAAATTTCAAAATATAAGCTATCACTGGCATTAAAGGGCCGACCCAGTTCAAATACCCACTTCGTGAGTGTCTGGGGAAGGGAAATTTTACAAAATTTCTCAATAATATAATAAACAACAAAACTAATGACTGCCAAGGGCTCAATCTCTCAGAGTTGTTAAACATGCATAAAACTACCATAGAGTTGAGTTAAAATTAGAACATTTACTCAACAGAAAGTTCTTGAACATGTAGATTTTCAATGTAATCACCTGAACTCTCTGCTTACCGCTTGATACAGCTTATAAGTGTTACTATAGGTTGGCTATAACAAAGTCTTTTAAGACAATGGATTTCTGCACAATTATAATGATGGAGAATCTTCAGATAATAACCTGAACTTTATCTTTTGACCTCATTCATGATGACCTTTTATCTTTTTCGGAGTGGTGGCTCTAAAGTATTCATCATTTGCTTTTGTTAAATATATACCATGTTTTATGCCAAGAAATTAATAAAATTCTGACTATTGGGACATATCCCAATGTTAAGATACTCACTGAACGTTCACAAAGATGTCATCTTCCACTGGGTCCCCAACACCATGGTCAAATGATGGTGCATAAACTGATCCCTGAAGAATTGTTGTACCAAAATGCAAAAGAACAAAGCAAATAAGAATTCCATCAATGTCAATGCATGGATGATTACAGTTCTTTCTGTGCATCCCAGCTTTATCACAGAATTGGCCCATAAAGATAATCCATATGATTTGAGAAAGAAAAAGGTCATGACACATAAACCAATTCTAAAGTTCCCAAGTCATGCAAAATAATAATAATAATTAAATAAACCATTAACCTTTAAAAAAGTAAATAAACCTTACATGAAGTCTTAGATTCTTGAGACAGGTAAGTAGTCGCAGGGGATTGAATGTCCATGGAGCTGATATTCCAATTGAAAGATCAATGCTTTTTCTATGAATACAATACAATGCCTGAAATTGACGAGTAATAACCAGAGATAACTTACCTCCCCTTCTGGCATGGGCTTCCTCTGGATTCTATTATGAAAAACATCACTGAGAATTATGATTCCACATGCTATTGACAATATCTAAGGATTCTAGTTTATGAGTATTTATAAAGTGTACTCCATGTAGTTAACTTTACAGAATTTTTATTTATTTTATTTTATTTTTGGAAAGAGGACATAATTTGTGATCTAATCTCCCAATAGTCTGATGTAATGTAGCATTGATTCAAAATGACACTATATCCCAACAAACAAAACTTCAGGACATGTTCATATCCCAATCATTTGCATGCTTTGTCAAATGGAAAATGACGGCAAAACACCCAGTTGTTGCACTTTCAAGTACATTTGATTTGATTGCTTGATCTAACTTATAAACTTAACATCGGTACTAAGAATAATGAAATGAATTAGGAATGCAGTTTCATATGGATAACAAAAATGGTGAGCAACAAAAGGACACTAACCTCCATCGCATCAAGTTCAGAACGATAAAGATGAAAACCATCCATAGGAATCACGATAGCAACATCAGGAGGTTGAACCTGAAAGTCCAACGAAGAAGATTTCTCTGGCCAAAGCTTGTTTACACGTCTAGCTACTTCATTTGCTAGAGTGCTTTTTCCAGCACCTGGAGGACCAGTCATGCCAACTAAAAGCCTGTGCAGTATCATTGAAATCATGATTAACATGAATATAAATGGAATAGCACACAAAAGGATGACATAATTATTAAACATTTAACAATATCATTCTAGTTCACCAACCTGGCAAAACAAGAAAAGAGAGATCTAACTACTTTATTTGTCTAAGTTCTTGATAGAATAAAAGATCTAATGTAGCAGACACATTTAATTAAAGAATAGAATATGTAACTGATAATCTAATGCAAAATGGCAAGTAGAAGGTCAGCAAAACAGCAATTTTGCACAAACTAACTGAAGCTTTCACAACAGCAGAATTTGATTCACTATAATGAAGCACAGTAAGAAAAATTACTCATGGCAACAAGATAAAGGTTAAGTTTAAGTAATAAATCATACCTATAGGCTATAATTATGGTAAACCTAGAATACTTTGGCAGAATGATACAGTGAATGGGACTGGCAACATAAACAAGAACTTACTTATAATTAGGATTTGATGACACTGATGCTGGAGGCAGAAGACGCTTAACCAATGTATCATATAACTCATCAACGCTACTGCAAAGCAATAGAAGTAACTAAATCAACACAACTAAAATCTTTAGACAATTCAAGTCATGGATTTTTCTAACATGGTAGACAAATTACAATGCTATTTTCAACTTGTTAACCTAGGTTTTTTTCCTGGGGAATAAACTGCCACGTAAGTTTCAGTACTAGCAGCTAAACATGCTTTTAGCTATGGCTCTTCGGGGACAAGAAAAGAAAGACACAGAATCAGTGTCTATCATTTACAGACACATTTCTAGCATATATAACATGAGAAAAGTTGGTTTCTATTTTCTGACAACATTTCCCTTAAAACAATTAGCAAAACTTGGCCATGAACATAATACGTTTGCTGCACCATACTCCACAAATGAACTTGACACTTATATCATATATTCATGTTAAATTTGAAATGGATGAAAGAAAAAGTACATGCAAATAGTAAAAAATACGTCAAAGTTAAGACACGAAAGACGGTATACCTTCCCTCCACCACACGAACATGTTCCTTTTCAGCAGATAAAACCTGGTAGAGCAAAAGAAGTTACCAAAACAGAATTAACAATGCATGCAGTGCCAACACTCTAATGAAAACTTGGTGTGCGATTGGAATGTTAAGCATGCAAATGAACTGTTGTTATGGAATGATGTGGATTTGATAAATCAATTCTCATTTACAAATCGATTTTGTGTTGTATTTCGAGGATTTCAAATGTCTAATTGATGCGTTCGAAACAAGAAAGATCTGAACCTTGAAGAGAGCACTGTTCCTAGTGCGATAGTCGGTTTGAGCAAATGAGAGCTGCACAAACTTGTTAGGCCGCGCGATGGACAGTGAAGACCGATTCAAATCGCGAGCCGCCACTCTTCTCTGCAACAAAGGTTCTGTGTGAAGGGAATTAGGAAGAAGAATTGAAGTAGTGTGTAATTACACACTAAGACGATCACGAAAGAGAGGAGGGATATTGTTGGTGATAGAATAATTTATAAAAAGAAATTCCATTGAGAAATCAAAACCGTGAAGATTACATACCTGCTGAAGCACATGCCTGATTCCGATATCCACTTGCCGTCGCGGGAGAGAATGTTACTTCCATCTACTCGATTTCAACCACCTTCAACCACGGAGACACTGCCATGAATGTTTTTGTTAACAGCGGTATTAGATATTATATATATTTTCAGTTTTACCTCATTGGCACAATGTCGTTGTAGTATAGTGGTAAGTATTCCCGCCTGTCACGCGGGTGACCCGGGTTCGATCCCCGGCAACGGCGATGTTTTACATTTTTTATTTAGTCATCAACTTCAAATGTTTTAGGGTGTGAGAATGAGCTAATTTGAATTGAAAAGTACATAAAAGATTAAAATCTGAACAATGATTACTTACTCCTTCACTGTTTCCAAAAAACTAGTGCGATTATGCTGTGATGATATAAAATAATATAGTCTTTATAAACAATAAAAAAATCAATCGCTTCTAAGTTTTTTATATATATATATTTTTATAAACTTGGAGGTATCTTCTTCAATATACTCGGGTTACCTTATTCTCATAGTACGGCCCTAAAGGCTACCTTCATATTGAAGCAACGAATATTAAGCTTTGTTACTGAAAAAAGGATGAGACTAATTCTCTCCTAAGGAGAGAGACACATCCTTTAAACCTCAAAGATTTTTCAAAAATTTATTTGATCAGTATTTGAACCCATGACCAAAACATATCATCGAAAGTTCAGTTCCCATCTGAGTTACCCTTGGAGGTTTAAATTTTTTATATTTAATATAATCAATTAATAAGATTATCATAAATGTTAAATAAAAATTAATATTAAAAGTAAAGGAAATTCTTACAATAGAAACTACTAATAGAAAAAAAATAAACATATCACTAGCACGTATCATAAAACTCTTATATGGTAGGAGAAAAAAAAAAGGATTTAATTTTCTCATACAGTAAAAAAAATTTCTCATGCTATAGACACATCTTATTTGAGATTCACATCTATTAAAAAAAAAATTACACGAAAATCAAAGGATCACTGATTGAAAAAAATAATTCTCTTATAAAGTGAGAAAATATTTTCCCTATTAAAAAAATAATGGGGATCATTTGATGTAAAAAATAATAATACACAAAAATTAAAATGTCTCGTATACGGGCATGGACGAACAGGGAATGGTCAGTAAAGATAAAGCATACGTATAAAGAGGGTAATTGTTGTCCAGATTGGCTATCAAACTTACCTTTGGCTAATCCGGCACTTGAGGACTTTTGTTCTTTTCTGTCTCCTCCTCCTAGTATTTTTTTTATTGTACTTAGCTGATTTAAGCTGATTTAGGAGGTACTAGTAGTATTCGTTGTATTTCTTGTGCTTAACCTATTTTGGGTCTTTTTCCCAACCAGGATACAAAAAAAAAAATTCTTACCTAAACAAACATAACAAAAATGCAACCAACTCTTCATTTACTTAACAAACATAACAAAAATGCAACCAACTCTTCCTTCAAATACAATGACAAACAATGTTCACAAACTCAAAATATACTACCTAAGACCAAAAAGGTAACACTAACATCCATTCAAAATTCTTACCTAAACAACAAAATTCAAACATACACACAAAGATACACACAAACCCCACCTTTTCCTCTCAAAAACAATTTTTCATTACTTTTCATACCAAAAGAAAGGGTTAGAAGAAAACCTTGTAGATATGAATCCCAAATTGCACTGTGCCATTGGCGAAGGGTTTCGAAGTTTCGCAGCCTTTAGATACAAATCCACGGCCTTCTGTTTCTGTCCCCTCTCCCTTCGAAGAATATACATGCAGACACGAACAAAAATACTTGCATGAGTTCATAGTTGATGATAAATGGAAAACCCCATTCTTGAAACAAAACCAAAAACAAAAATAAAAATCAGAACCTGAAAACAAAGGGTTTTGGGGAAGGTGATCGAAGATTGATCTGTCGACTAGAGATGGGTGGTTCGCGGCAGAGGGTTCGCAGCCGAAGTCGCCGTCGTCATTGTCGTCGAAATCGTGGATGTGTTCGTCTTCGTGTTCGTCTTCACCAGAAGAATAGGAGACAAGCTCACTGGGTCATTGAGTGAAGAAGATGGTTCGGGTTTGATGATTTCGAATACCCAATGTCTAGATGGTTCGGTTCAGTTCGAACCGGTTATTAATTGGTTCTGAATCGATTGATAACTGAATTTATTTTAAAACATTAAAACGGTTCTGGTTTGTGAACTGATTGGAAGAACTAGTTTTTTTTTTGTTTAATTTGGTGCGGTTCTCAATGCAATTCAGGTTCTTTGGATATTTTGCACATCCCTAGATGCAGTTCTCGCCTTCCACGTTCTAAGGCACTAATTGAATAGCCTAGCTTGAAAATTTATGACTTGTTGTTGGGCACCTAGTGGAGCTTGAGTGACAACATTTAAGATATCGGACATGTCTCCGTTAAAATCAGCCCCAATGGTTGCACAAGGATCAGTTCACAACCACGTTACACAGTCGTTTCTCAATTCTCCACTGCTTGTTTTCATCCTCACGTGACTGCACAATGAAACAAAATTACAAGCTTAGTCATGTTTAAAAAGATAAAATAGCCGAGTTTCAACTCCAAACTTGTACAACAATACAATGCATAACACGATTTATGAAATCTATGCAATTTTTAAATCCTTTCCCGAGATAACTTGCTACTAATATGCTTTCAACTTTTCCAAGTAAGACGCACATACAAAATAAAATAAAATAAAATGGAACACTAAAGCATGGGCGAAAATATTAGTATATTGTTACCGGGAATAACCTGTTTATAAATTTTTTTTTACAAACTTTTATAAATTACACTATGTATTTTCGGAAGTACATAGAATATAGTGTAACCTAGTGTACTTCAACAAGTACATAATGTAGTTGGTAAGAGTTTGTAAACAAAAAATTTGTAAATATAACCCTTCTCAATTGTTATTTAAATAACAAATTACAAAAACATAACAATTTGGAATCAATTTATGAATCATTACTCAGACACGCCAAAAATGGGAAAATATTTTGTATGGTCCAAGACCACCCAACAACTTGGTGCTCCCTCTCACAACTAATTTTTTCTTCCCCTTTTTATTCCTGTTATTTTTGCTCTTTTTCATTTTTACCCTTCTATTTATACTAAGAGACTACCCAAAAAATGGTGGTCCCTAAGCATAATAAAAGCTCTCCAAAAGTGGACGAGAGCCCAAAATGGGCAAGACCATTCGTGCCCAAAAAAAGCGCAAGATCCAAAACCATTCACGTGGTGACACGTACACAAAAAGTCAGTCATTTGAGGGGGTAAAAGAGTCTTTACCCACCCTATATATTTTGCTTTATATAAAACCAATTAAAAACACTCTCTCTCCTCACTTCCACCCTTCCATCGTAACTTTCTTTTCCCTTATAGCGAAATGACTCTTTTCTTTCTTCTCTTCTTGCTGATCAACCAAACCTTTAAGAGGAGTGATTCCATTCACCTTTTTTACTTCATCTTACATAATTACCAAGACCCAACCACCAAAGTATAGTCAAGTGCTGTCCATTTTGTTTTATTTGGCCTAATATGATAACCAACATAGAATATTCATTACTTATTCAATTCTCAACCGAATGAGGCATGTAAGGCATCAAATTACAGCTTATGATATCTACTTTCACGTACTAGAATATAAGAATTTTCAAGTTGTGATTCATTCATAGTTTTCAAAACAATAAACATTACCCAAGTTCGAATTCATGCTGCCAGGTTCTCACCAATTTTTGTAAAGGCAACATCTCATTTGTTCCTTAATCAACCGGGACATATTATATCATTTTAAAGCCCCAAAAATCTAGTTTCATGTATCTGAGTTTGAGAATTTTTGGGTAGCCAACGCGTTCCCAGTTTGGTGAGAAACCGAAGTTGCCATAAACCCTGCTTTGCTGGTTATCAAGAATTTAACAACCTTTTTGAAAGAATCATAACTCTTTCAATTCTTACCCAAATACAGCAAATAAGGTGTCATATGGAAGCTCTAAATGTCTAGTTTTATGTGTTAAAATATCAAGACTAAAAGAGCTAAGATCAGTATGCATTTAGATTAGACTATGAGCTGCAAGAGTTGTATTTATGCTATTTATTGTATAATATTGATAATTGGGTTGACTGTTTGAGCTAGAGAGTTCCGAATTGAGTGAGACTTGAAATCATGTGAAGCTACTTAAAGATTTTTAATCCTAAAAAAAAAGATTAGTCATATTTCATAAAGGGAATAATTGACTAAGTTACAAATATAAGTAACAAAGTAAGATAATATCATTATTGATTCAGAATTATTAATGTTGCGATAATGAGATAATACACTGGGTGTACCTAGGGTGTTACACTTAGTCCATAAAAATATTCCACTACGATTAGGATCACAATAAACAAACTTCCATAGTATCACTAGAGATTTACACTCAAACTTCACTATAGTGGAGGCAATTAAAGTTCTTCTCCAAATAAGTCACTCACTCAAAATTCTCTTTAGAAATTTTTCACACCAGCTAAGTTAACCTTTTACTAAGCTTTTCATTTTTTTATATAGATGAGGTGAAACCCTTCACCTCTTCTTAGATTCTTCTTCAATTATGAGGTAGGTAGTAATTATGGGGTGGTTATTCAAATATTGAATCATGCACCAATAAATACAGTACGTACTCAACTACCAAAGAAGAATTAAGGAGAAACACACCCCAATACCAATATTATTCTCTAACAATTTTGACGTTGCCACGAGTTTGATTGTAGGCTAATCTGATTTGTCTTAGTGTTTTCTTGTTAAATTTATGTTAATGATACGAGTAAGAGAGCAAAGCGCATGAAGAAAGACCCATTGTAGTTACGTGACTATTGTAGAATGTAGTGTAATCTGAATATGTGACACCTGTTACGCCTTGGAATAGGAAGTGTAACTGATGTGTAAAGCTAGCAGAATAGCAAAGTAGTGATGTGTATTGTATAAATAGATGTAACTGAATTGGGGGCGATAATAATAAAATGTTTTTCTTGATTCCTTTCTCTCTTGAGAGTGTATCTCTATTATCTGGTGCTTTCATTGAGAGTTGAACTCAATGAAAGATACACTCTCAAAGAGTGTATCTCTATCATTTGTATAAAGAGTTGAACTTGTCTCGAGCTCAGAATCGTATGAAAGTTCAGGCAGATCAACACTGTCGTGACCGGCAATTGAAGGTGAGTGACTTAGTTATTGTAAAGCTGCAACCATATCGCCAAATTTCAGTGCTGAAACGCTCTAATCACAAATTAGCTAAACGTTATTTTGGGTCATTTCCAGTGCATCGAGTCACAGTCCCGTAGCTTATCAAATGGAACTTCCAGCAGGCTCCCAAATCCACCCCACCTTCCACATTTCAGCTCTCAAACCATTTTGTGCTTCATCCCAGTTTCACTATGATAGCCTTCCCTTACAGGCTATATACAACAAACCCGTGCAGCAACCATTAGCCATTTTGGCATCTTGCACTATTTCTTCTAGAGGACATCCGCAACAACACTTTCTGGTGCAATGGTCCCAATCTGTTCCAGAGGATGCCACCTGGGAGTCTGCTGTTAACCTACGCAAAGCCTATCCCTAGACCTTGCGAACAAGGTCTCTTTAGACTAGGGGCAGTTGATACGAGTAAGAGAGCAAAGCGCGTGAAGAAGGACCCATTGTGGTTACGTGACTATTGTAGAATGTAGTGTAATCTGAATATGTGACACGTGTTAGGACTTGGAATATAAAGTGTAACTAATGTGTAAAGCTAGCAGAATAGCAAAGTAGTGATGTGTACTGTATAAAGAGATGTAACTGAATTGGGGGCGATAATAATAAAACGTTTTCTTGATTCTTTTCTCTCTTGAGAGTGTATCTATATCAGTTAATGATTGGTGTAGGAAATTGAATATTTAATTGTCTGTGTTTATTCGTATTTACGAGTCGTTTAAAATATGTTTTTCATGTTGTATGAGATATTTGTCTTATGCATACACAAAAAATGAGTGGGATCGATTCACTTTTTTTTTTCTTAGTAGATCTCACTCATTTTTTTATTTGTTGTATGAGATAAAATTATTTCATACAACATTATAAACATATTCCCTTTCAAATAATATGGTGAATGGAAATGAAAAATGAAACTCCGTATTGTTGTAGTTTCACTCATGTTATATATGACTTAGAATTGGTTCGTGCAATGTTTCCTTTTGTCGTGTCCATGTTGATTACTTTTTCATTGCCCATATAAATCATCCCACACTCGATTTGATGGTTAGGAAGTAGGGGTGTGCAAAAAAACTGGTTCACTTGTCCTATCCTTGATCTGACCTTGACTTGACCCATAAATACCTATTTTTTTGAACTGGGTTTAAATACTGACCAACTTTTATTTGGGTCAATTTTAGACCTGACTTGTTTTATTAATGACTCATTGACCCAAAACTTGACCCATACCCATTATGTGAAAAAAATCACAATTACATTAAAAGAAAATTTTTAACGTAAAACAATTACGTCAAAATTTTTTACGAAAAATATTTCCATCAAAATGTTTCGTAAAAATTTTTGACGAAAAATATTTTCATCAAAATTTGTGACTAAAAATATTATTGTAAGAAAATTTGACGGAAAATTTTTTTTGTCAAATATTTTTACGGAATCTAAATTTCGTCAAAATAATTCACAAAAAAACATATTCATCCAAAATTTCGACGAAACATATTTCGATCGAATTTTTTTGACAGAAAAAATTTCATCAAAATTATTTACAGAATTCAAATTTCGGCGAAAGTTTTCGACGGAAACATTTTCGTTAAACTTTTTGACAAAAAAAAAATTCGTTGAAATTTTTTGCGAAACACATTTCCATCGAAAATTTTCGACTAAATATTTTCGTCAAGTTTTTTGATAAAAAATATTTCTATCAAAAATTTCAACGGAATACATTTCTGTCAAAAAATTTCGTAAAAATTTTCGACAAAAAATATTTCGATAAAAAAATTTGACGAAAAAAATATTCTGTCAAAATTCTTTAGAGAATCTAAATTTTGTCGAAAGTTTCGAATGAAACATTTTCCTCAAAATAATTTGCGTCGAAATTTTCGTGAGAACAAATTCCTATCGAAATTTTGAACGAAAAATATTCCGTTAAAATTTTTGACGGAATTCTTTTTTCGTTTAAAACATTTAATGAAGGAAATCATTTATGTCAAAACTTTTGACGGAAACTAAATTTCGATAGAAAATTTATTTTTGTAAAAATTTTAATTAGAGAAAAAATTTCGTCGCTTTTCGACAAAAAGTATTCGGACGAAAAATTAATTTTGTGACGAAATTTTCGTCGTTTGCAACGCAGAAATTTCGACGAAATTTTGTTACGAAACCAAGTCAAAAACGGGTCAGGTCGGATTTGACCCACTTAAGAAACCAAGTCAGACTCACTTCAGAAACCACTTCAGGTCAGATCCGACCCGATTCTGAACTAGTTCAAAAAAATCCAAACAAGTCAGACTTGACTTGGATCATATTAAAGCGGGTCGAGTCAAAATACCTGACCTATAAAAATCAAGTTGGGTCGAATCAGCACCAAAGCCTGACTCGACCTGACCCATACACATCCCTACTAGGAAGTCCATGTCTTTGTGAAGTGTGGTCCCTCTGTGACTGTCCCGTTCCATACCACGTGTGGAACTAAAACATTATGAGGAAGAGGACAATATCAAAGATGAACGAATAAAATTTTTTATAGACGAGAGCTTATTTTTATTTTTATTTATTACGTTTTCTTCATTTTTTATATTTTATTTTTTGAAATTTATGGGATCGAATGATTTGTGACTACGATGCTTCCATGAAAATATCAGGTTAAGTAGTTATAGACACACACCACGCGATCCACGTGCCAATATTATATTATTATTATACAAGTTCCATAACATGCAATGGTCCTGATGACAGCTATATCTAATTTTGTCATATTGCATTTGACGTCAATCATCGCAACGATAATATGAAATATTGCACACATTTTTTAGCGAAATTAATTTTTTTTTAATTATTATATTTGTTTAAAGTTTTAGCTTATTTTGATTTCCAACTAACTGCAAGTTCCTGTAATTTTCAAATGCGATACGAAGGAAGTAAATTTCTTCACGTGAGAATTTTATATAATAATTATGTAAAAATACTATATTTATCTTCTTCTTTATTATAAATATTAAACAAATAAAACTTCACCAACATTTGTGAAAGTTTCTATAAAGTAAAATTTACGTGGGACGATTTCTGCTTTTATTCCTATACTTCAACGAGAATGCAACTGTCAATATTCAAAGGAGTTTTACATTGATTTGATAATAGATTAATTAAGTAAAAATAATATAAATAGAAAAATCTATAAACTTTTCAAGTGAAGCATGCATTGACTTTAATTTTTATTTTTATTTTTGTAAAAGGAAAACATCCGCGTCCACCGTCCATCTAAAATTTCAAAATTCACGGGTCCACCACTGAATTCATAAAAAAAGTAAGATAATGTCTTCTCCAAATTAAAGTAAATTTATTTTTTATTTAATTTAAATATAGAGTAAACACCTTTTTTAGTCCCTGACAATATCTACGAAATCATTTTTAGTCCCTAGCAATAAAAAAGGACCAAATTGGTCCCTAACAGTATGCAAAAAGGGCCACATTAGTGACGGATGAGTTGACATAAGGACTAATGTGACCATTTTTTCATAATTTTAGGGACCAATTTGGTCTTTTTTTATTGCCAGAGACTAAAAAGGATTTCGTAGATATTGCCAGGGACCAAAAATGGTGTTTACTTTTAAATATATTACCATCTGAATCCATTAAAATATAAGAAAAAAACTTTTGTTATAAATAGAGTGTATTGCCGAGCACAACATATCCTTTCTCAGTCACTTGGTCATTTGAGTAAGCTTATAGAAGCTTGGCTCCAACATTTCCACTCCAATGGCCACATCAATCTCAAACATACTATTTGCCTTACCCATAACCCAACGAAAATCTACCTCAAGATTCAATCACTCCAAATTGCAATTGCAAGCAACACCGTTATCTCCAACAACAACAACAACAACATGCAACGCCTCCCAAACCCAAAACAACTCTTCCTTGTCCTCCACAATCACACGCCTCGAACAACAAGAAGTTACAAAACAAAAACCAAATCAACCAACAGTCTCAGATGTGTGGCGTAAGATCCCCGGCGAAGACAATTGGGCCGGGCTTCTTGACCCAATGGACCCTCGAATGCGTTCGGAGCTGATCCGCTACGGCGACATGACCCAAGCCTGTTACGACGCTTTCGATTTCGACCCTTACTCCAAATACTGCGGTAGCTGCAGGTTCCCAATCGACAAATTCTTCGAATCCTTAAACCTAACCCACCTTGGCTACACCGTCACGCGCTACCTCTACTCGACCGCGAACGTGAACCTCCCAAACTTCTTCAAAAAATCACGGTGGCCCCACAAGATGTGGAGCAAGCACGCCAATTGGGCAGGCTACGTGGCAGTCTCAGACGACGCAACCACAAAGCGCGTCGGCCGCAGGGACATAACGGTTTCATGGAGAGGAACCGTCACGCACGTGGAATGGGTGGCCGACCTCATGAATTTCCTCAAACCCATTTCACCCGACATCCCCTGTCCCGACAAAGAAGTTAAGGTGGAAGCGGGTTTCTTGGACATATACACCGACAAGGTTAAGGACAATAGTTGCGGTTACTGCAAATACTCGGCGAGGGAACAGGTACTCGCGGAGGTGAAGCGGTTGGTTGAGATGTACCCTAATGAGGAACTCAGTGTCACCATAACAGGGCACAGCTTGGGGAGTGCCATGGCTATTTTGAGCGCGTTTGATATAGTGGAAACTGGGTTGAACGTGACCAAGGATGGACGTGGAGTGCATGTTTCTGTGTTTTCATTCTCGGGGCCGAGGGTTGGGAATTTGAGGTTCAAGGAGAGGTTGGAATCGAAGTTGGGGGTGAAGGTGTTGAGGGTTCATAACGCTCATGACATGGTGGCGAAGTCGCCGGGGATATTTTTCAATGAGAATTCGCCGGCGTGGGTGCTGAAGCTGATGGAGGGGTTACCGTGGTGTTATATGCATGTTGGCGTAGAGTTGGAATTGGACCATAAAAAATCGCCGTATCTGAATCCCAATGGAGATGGTGCATGTGCCCATAACTTGGAGGCTCACTTGCATCTTCTTGACGGGTCAGTGTTGTTACTGTTCAATGAATCAGTAATTATAAAACACGAATCTTCACTAGTTTTTGAATTTTAATGATAATTATAAAAAAACACGAATCTACACTAATTTTGCATGGAATATGTTACCTACTTAATTTTTATTTATCGATAGGTTAGAATCTCAATTAATTTTTATTGTTTTTTCCTTTTCTTTTAATTTGATATAAAATTGTATTAAAAAAAGGAAAAAAATGTTTGTCATCTTAAATAATTTAAAGATATGTCATTTTAAGATAGAGACAGATACATAATTTTTTTTTTAAATTAAAAAATCACTTACTTTCTATTTCTTATAATTTTTGTTTTGCTGTGTCTATCTCTTTTCTAAAATGACATAACTCATCTAGAATGACAAACACCAAACTTATAAAAAAAATAGCTAAGTAGAATAATATATCTCATTTTTCATCAAAATAAATTTTTTCATATATTTGAAATTTATCGTTATTTTAACGAATTTTAAGTTTTTTCTTTAAATATCTTATCTGATGGATGGATTGAGGGGACAAGCTGGGCCATCCCCTTAAAAGTGAAAAAAAAAACAAATTTTCATCTTTCCATAAATGAGAAAAAGATAAGGACCAAAAAGTGGGGGGTGCGAAATTCACTCGATCAGAGTTTTAGGAGTTGAAGCTATGAGATTTTTTGCTGTATTATATGTTTTGATGATGTGCAGATACCATGGGAGGAATCGTGAATTTGAGGTAACGAGTGGGAGGGACATTGCTCTGGTGAACAAGGACTGTGACTTTCTGAAAGATGAGCACACGGTGCCACCACGGTGGAGGCAAGATTTAAATAAGGGCATGATCATGACCGAAGATGGACGGTGGGTGTTAGCTGAGCGCCCAAAACTTGTGGATCACCCTGAAGATATTGATCACCATCTCAAGCAACTTGGCCTCGCTTCATCAGATATATAATTGAATGGATATATATACTGCAGTTTTGGGAGATAATTTTGTGCTTTGCTAATATGGACGTTAACGTGTCGAGCTGAGCTTTGGTCTTCAAAGATTAAGTTTGTGTTTAAATGTGTTAGCCTGATTAAGCCTGTTACATATTATAAATAAAATTATCGGACTGGGTGTGTCTGACTTATTTACAAAAAAATAAAAGCTTGGTTTAGCCTGTTTAAAAAAAATAAGACAATAAAAATTTATCCTAACAGAATATACAATCCACAACATTAGTAATTTCATACATATTCATAAATTCAATGTATATACAAGCAGCATAATATAGAACAAAATAATTCAAAAAGTCTGTTTAACCGATAAAATGAGGTGAAATGGATTGAGAAGAAAGAGATGGTTATTACAAGTAGTATAAAAAATATAAAATATAAATAAAAAATAATATATTAGATCAGCCTGAGAAAGGCCGAACTTTTGAATTGGAACCTGAGACCTTTTTATTAAACGAACTTTTATACAAGTTTAAGTCTGGTGCTAACAACCAATTTTAGACATGTAAGCTCAGGTCTTCACGATCCGAGCCAAAGACTCCTGGGTTCGTTTAGCACCCCTATTTGCTGCCACAAAATCTTTTTTTTTTTTTTTTTTTTTTTTTTAAATAAGGAAAATCAATTAAGACATAATACAAAGTCTAGGCCATCAAATCCCTACTTAAAAGATTTTTACATTCCAGAGGTGGATCCTAAAGAATATGTATATCCCAGTCATCCCAAATACTGCCATGGTTTGTAAGATAGTCGGCTACCATGTTTCCTTTCCTGTACGTATGGCTGAGCTTAGTCGATTACCACGAAATATTTGGTAGTCTCGTGCTGTATTACTTCTTTATTATAAACTAAAAATAAATAGGACTATGTATAAAGGGAAAAATATTTGTCTTTGTAAATGACATAATTTGTATCATTTTACTCTCACAAGTGGAACTCACACTTTTATATTTTTTTGTCCACTCTTTCTCCTCTTTTATCTATCTCTTTCTCTCACTTAAAATGACACAACTTTAAATACTTTAAAATGATACACATTTTTCCCATAAAATAAATAAGACTTGTCTATAAAGTAAGGGAAAAGTTTTTATCCTTTTAAATGACACAACTTATATCCTTTCACTCTCACAAAGAAGTGGGACCCATATCTTTATTTTTTTGTCAACTCTCTCTCCTCCTTTATCTATTTCTTTCTCTCTCTTAAAATGACACAACTTTACATCTTTTAAAATGACACACACTTTATCCATAAAGTAATGATGCAATAAATACGTTTGGGTTAGTGGAATTGCTTTCTCATACTGACTTAATTACTAGTAGGCCCCATGTTTATTATAAAACAAAAAATTACATAGAAATCGAATTATCACAGCATAAAAAAATACTTGTATAATATGAAAACTGTCTTTTTCCTTTTTCTAATCGTAATAGGTGATACACTGAATGCACAAACAGTAGTACTGAAAATATTTTTCGGTATGGCGAAGCAGAAGCAAGTTGGATCTTCTCTATCTTCCCCTGTGGAAGTGAGTATGCTGCTAGGGATAAACTAATTCGCATAACATTATAGCAGATGAACAAGTAATTCAACGAGACGCTTCTACATATCCCTTTCTTCATCGCCAAGAACTTGAAAAAGTTTTTAGAGGACATAATGAAAATGTTTTAAAAGGCATTAAAAAATGGGTGCTGTTCCTTGATAAGTACGCAACTATTTTTTTTTTTTTTTGATAACAAGTACGCAACTTATTTTTTATTTGTTTCAAAGATATTTATTTATTAAACACAAATAAAAAACGTTAAAAAATCAATATTAAAAGGCACATGCAACGCACTTGGGAGATGTAAACGCTCAATGCTATCTAAGTTAAACTGAAATTATAAAAAAAAAAATATTAAATGATATCTAATAATTTAAACTTCAAAGTAACATAGTTGTTAACATTAAAATAATATGATCCATGGCCGCTGATATGTAAACGGAAATATTTAATTGAATATTTCATATGAACTTAATTCATATAAAATAAATGAATAAATAAAATAAAAATAAAATAGAAGCAAATATGCACTTCCTTTTTTTTTACTTTAGTAAATAATAATATGCACTTTCACAGAATGACACTCTCTAGTTCGAGAACATCTTCCATACAACTGTAGTAGGTAACTCTTCCATTGAACAACTGACATTTGGATAAAAAAACATTTCTCTCTCCTATGTGTACAAATATCACAGTTATTTATGAATTTTTATTGGCTGGTAGTACCAAACAAATGAAACAAATGATGCTACAGGAGTATATTAGATATTTTCGTTGGAGAACATCTAGACTGTCAGAAACTGAAATTAAATATCAACTTATAATTTCACATGTCATACTAGGACATAGCTAACATAATTATTCGATTTTAATGATGATGTAGTGTACTAAAGAGTGAGAACATAAGCAGAAGGAAGAAATAAAACTAAATTATAGTCACTAATATGTACTTAAAACACACACGAAATCAAGTATACATTAAAAAAAAAAAAATTAGAAAATAGCAGCAGACCTCATTCAAAAGCACATGAAATTAAATATAAATAGAAAAAAGTTGAAAATAGCAGAACGCTCATGTCAATAAAAATGACCAAATGGCTAGTTTTTTTTTTTTTTAATAAAACAAAATAAAATATCCAATAATAATAAATAAAAGAAACTTGTTAATAACAAAATGTAGCGTATCAGTTGAACTCTCCAATATTCACATCATAGTAAGAAAATCCAACACCATGTCATTGTGAAGGAACGACGAGCTATGACCACAGCAAGAAGCTGACGACGACACCAACGAGCAAGGAGAAGGTAATAAGGATAAATTTCCTATTAAAATGATAAAAATACAATTTAGTGCCATTCCTTACCCTCCAATTTGGAGGAGAAAAAGGGCAGAGATATGGGATGGAGAGATAGAATAGATTCCATCATTCCATTCCTATCCTTTTTAAAACAATCTAAATAATGACAATTTATGCTATTTCATTTCATTCCCCTGCGTTCCATCTCCTTCTATCAATCCAACCATAGCCTTAAGCACCAGCTGGTTTCCTTAAGTATAACAATTGGGTTAATAATGTGAAGTCCCTGCTCCAGTTTTTACCTCAGAATCTGTTTTTCCCTGTAATAAATCAAACAGAACAACCATTACCCAAATATAAATTTATTATACAGATTTGCTTCGACAATAGCAGAGTGACTTGCATTATGAATAATTCATAATATGGTTAATTTGAATTAATCTGGAGTCTAGAGGGCTCAACCGACAGGGTTGCAGTGTTTTTATTTATTTCATTTTTCATTTTTTGGGGTAACTCTAGTCTCGTCTAGCAAAGTATTCAGTTAGAAGTCCAGTATACAAGACATCATCTTACACAAGATGAGAATTGAGAACCAAAGACACAAGCTGGGAGTCCTTGACTGACCTCAGAAGGATGGCTCTTTCGAATCTTCCTAGTGGGAGTCCTCATGGTGACAAATTCCTCAGCTGCAGTTGGGTGAATGCCCACGGTGGCATCAAAGTCTGCCTTAGTCAAACCAGCTTTAATAGCAACAGCAAATCCCTGGTTATCAAGCAATTGTATAACTAAGTGAGTTGACATCTCACTGATCATTATCAACAGATATTTAGAAAGAGTTGTAACAACTACAAGAACCTGCACAATTTCAGGCGAATCTTCTCCACATACGTGCAATCCCAGAACTTTATTTGTTTTTGCACAAACTACTAATTTCATAAAAACCCGGTCCGGTAAACCAGACAGTGTAGCCTTTAGTGGCCTAAAATTTGCTGAGAAGATGTCAACATCACCATACTGTTCTACAGCCTGTGCAAACCATCAAAATGTAATGCATAGCATTAATACGCACAGGTCAATAAAATATTTGGAAGATCATTCATCTCAATGGGTTCAGACATGCCATAGTTCTGTCACCTGTTCCTCTGTAAGACCAACTTGTCCAATTGGTGGCTGGGAAAAAACAGCAGAAGGAACAGCTCTAGAAAAGGAGGAACATAAAATAATTCAGCTAGGAGGCCATGACTTACCAAAAAAAAAAGATTTACCTATATGCTAGCGTCCAACATTACATGCACAGTGGGGAATTTGAGTGATCAGCTTAACATTAGAAGGAAAAATGAAACAGAAAGCTAAAAGCCTAAAACATAATAATATTAATGCTAATATGTATGAAATTTGTCATGTTAGCAATCTATTATTTATTTTTTTCATTTTTCCACTTCTTACGAAATATCGAGCTCTGTTCTAAATTTTAACAAATATGTTAAAGAAATTCAACATAGAACCACTATTTTAAAGAAAAATTTGGTTTCATAAATTCTCATATTAATATTAACATGAGCATCAAGCATTGACATTAGTATAAATCAAAAACAATTTTACCCTAATGAATTGCTCACAAAATCAATCCATCATTGATCATCATGCTAATTGAAATCAAAGTTAATCTAAGACTATTTTGTAATTAATGTAAATTAACTAACAAAATACTTTTCAAACCAAAAACAAATATCAACTATTTATTTAAATATTTTTTATTCTGAAATTTTTTAACACTTGGCATGCAAGATCAGCATGATATTTATGCACAATTTTATGGTCGGATTTATAGTAATAATTTTTTATAAGCATTAAGAAGTCATTTAAGATATAAGTGTGCCAAGTCTCATTGATGCTGCCACTACAAATGTAACAAAAATGAGCATTTAAGGTCAAATATAACACATACAGTATTTTTTTAATTGGCAGTACAGCTTTGTTACGATATATTAGTGAAGGTTGTAGACTGAGAATATAGATTCTTTTAAATGATCAAACTGGGACAAAGTTTCAATAATTGTCTAGATGATTTGAGTAGGGAAAAGCAAAAATGCAACAGGTCAAAAGTTAGATATTTACAAACTTAACTTCCCCCTCCCCTGTTTTCAATCATTTTACCAATTGACTATCAATGATTTTCAGTATAAGAATCTAATGCTATGCACTGAACTTACAACGTACACTCAAATCATTTTACAGTTAAGACTATAGGACGATGCATAATGCAACAAATACCTATAATCAGGTTTTGCTGGCTCATTCAGAAACAGCGTTTTTGCTAATGCTGCGCCCTCCATCAAAGCAACTGGAGTGAGATTTAACCTATCTGTAACATCTCCAACTGCCCAAATTGAAGGAACCGATGTTTGGGAGTATTCATCAACCTGAATAAAATGGGAGTATTAAGAAGCAGAAGAGTGAGAGTGACTGATCATGTGGATAAATATTCCATGGAAAACCAAAGAAAAGTGTGAACTACCTCTATAGCACCTGTTTTAGCCGTAGTCACTCCAACAGACTCCAGCCCTAAATTCTGCAATGAAGTTGCAGTTTATAAATAAATCTACTATGTTCTCTCTTTCTATTGGATGCATAAAATAGAAAATAAAGTGGCACAGGCAAAATGGAACTAAGAAACTTCAAGGACAAACCCTTAAGAAAACCAAGGCAACTAAGAAGTGTGTGTAATACACTGGAGCTTAAGTTCCAAATCTTCGATGAATATTAAAATTACCATTCAGCACCAAATTGTCATGAAGATTGAACTGAATTTATAATGTTTGAAAGGACTTATATTTTAAGTGTTGAACGTGTGATAAAGGAAATTATTGGCATTTAATAGAATAAAACGCTATACTTTCTATGCTGAAAATTTTCATTTTCAGCACTGATTATTGAATTTTCAAACATACTAGCACAGAAAAATAAAAATACTTAATTAAAAAATCCACACCTTGGTATTAGGTCTGCGTCCTGTTGCAAACATAATGTGTGAGAAACCATCAACTGTACCCTTGTTGGTCTTCAAAGACAATGATCCATCAGCTGACTTCACGATGGCTTGAGGAGATTCCTCAGTATGGAATTCAATACCTCTAAGAGACATCTGTTCTGCAACAAAATCCCTAATCTGCAAACATAGTTCACAATTTGAAAGTGAAGGGAGCTTATCATGTGCAATCCATTGAAATACTAGTACAACCCATGGTTGTTTACCTCTTCATCAAATCCCCTCAAAACCTTTTTTTGTCTTATAAATACATGAACCTCGCTTTTCAAACCATTGAAGATACCAGCAAACTCCAAGGCAATGTAACTACCACCAACAATAGCTATTTTCTCAGGCTTTGAAGGCAAATCAAGGGCAGCATCTGAATCTATCACATACTCCCTTCCAGGAATATCAGGAATAAAGGGGCGACCCCCAACAGAAATTAAAATGTGTTTTGCTGAATATAGCTTTCCATTAACATCAACTTCGTGAGGACCTACAATCTATGTGTTACAAAAGCATCATCACCATAAATTAAAAGACAAACATACTTTATCACTTATAATCAGAAAGCTCTTTAACACTAAGAGATGGATAATTGGATCCAATCTCCCCCACCTTTCCACGGCCTTCAATGAATTTGATATCAGCATTATTCAGAACATTCTTATAGATAGCATTAAGACGCTGCAACTCAGCATTCTTATTAGCCATCAAAGTACTCCAATCATGCCTGGGTTCACTGTCATATCTCCATCCAAAACCGTTACTCTCTTCAAATTCATGAGAGTATTTTGATGAGTACACTAGCAACTTCTTCGGCACGCATCCACGTAGCACACAGCTACATTGGAGAATATCACAAACACATAATCAAAAGATTAATCGCTCGAAAACTAAATGAACTAAATGAAAACTCAAGTCAAATTAGTTGATGAAGCTAAAGTGTGATGAGAACTCACGTTCCGCCGACCCCACCGGTGGTTTCGGAGGAGATGGTGGAGAAAGGGAGCTCGCAGATAGCGACTGAAGCGCCGTAATTGGCGGCGAAACGAGAGGCGCGGACGCCGCCGCTTCCGGCGCCGATAGTGAAGAGGTCGAAGTCGTAATTTTGGGAGGCGCGGACGGTGAAGGCACGGTGGCGGTGGAAACCGGAGGGAGAGAGTAGGGTTTTGGGGAGAGAAAGTGGAAGAAAGGTTTTGGAGAAAAGCGTTTGTAGAGGGTTTTGGGTACCCATTCTCATTGCTCTTTTTCTTTACTTCTTCTTCTTCTTCTTTTTCTTCTACTTCCCTAACTATAGATTTTGATTCTTTGATCCTTTTAATTAAGAAAATAAAACAACCATAATTGTTTATCAAATCTCTGTCTTTTCTTTTTCAATATGTTTTGGTTAAATTATTATTCATAATCACACAATCAGTGGCTTAAGTAAAGTATAACTGCAATATAAAGAATCGAGCTTACGAGTATACATTTGTAGGAGGAGTTTGAGTAAGTCGCGTGTTGTATTGTTGCCTGATGATAGTTTAGTTTTATAAAATTATTCTCGGTAATCATTCCTTTCTTTTATCTTTAAATTCGGTAATTTACTTTTATCTTTAAATTACGATTACTATTTTATTGAGTTTAATATAAATATTTAAAATATCTTATGTTTCTTTGTAAAATTAATGCTATTATAAGTTTAGCTTTATTTTTTTGTTAAATTATTGAATATTAAATATAATATACACTACATAAATTAAAAGTATTATATAATATCAAAGCGTGTCCTAAACAGTGTTTAAAAATCCGGCACAGTCATCGACCCGGCCGAGGTCAGGGGTCACAGGATCATGCACCCGGAAAGTCACGGGATCACTACGCTGACGTGGTTTTATATATTAAAAAAATATAAATATATATATCTTATATGAAAATATTAAAAAACAAACCAACAATCATCAATTACAATCAAAAGTCAATATTACACAATCTAATTAAAATATCAAGATACCAAAGTACAAAACTCATATTCTAATTGGGTCATTATGCTGACCCGGTTCTGCCTCTTTTGAGAAGATCCGTGACAAAGGAAAATTTAAAGGAAGTAAGAATGAAATTTTGTTTTCCATCGACGATCGTAAGGTTTTCATTTGAATAGATAAAATTCTTACCTTTTCTAGAAGATTAACGGCAACGAGGTGAAAATTGAAAACATCTAGGTCGCTGGGAGAGAAGAGAAAGCATTTTTATTTTTATTTTTTTAATAAAACGATGTTTGTGGAATTTAAAAAAAAAAAAAACATGCAGTGACCCCCTTTGATCCCTCTGACGTGGGAGTCACTGAAATTCGGCCGGATTTTAGGGGTCGATATGCATATAGGATCTAACTTGTGTCCCCAACCCTCAGAGGGGAGGGGTCAGGGTTGACCCGGGTCAATCCGGGGGTGGGGTGGGATTTCAAAACACTGGTCCTAACATGTCAAAATTTAACATTTTTTAGAATTATCGTGTTGGAGTATCGTGTCGTGTCGTGTCGTATCTCGTGTCCCGTATCGGTGCAACACACATTCGCGCATTTCATCTCATTTTAAAAAAATTATCATTATTAATTACTTATTTATTTATTTTCAAACATAAATAATAGAAAAAGATAAAGCTTAAAATATTTTATTATTTTATTGAAATATTTAAATGAATACAAAAAAATTAAATATATTTCATTACTCATTTAAGAATTTAAAGATATCTCGAAAATATAAACTTTTAAACAATTTGATTCTTTAATTATAGTCGTCTTCAAATATTTATTAATTTCTTATTACATAATTATAATTATTTTAAAATATTAATATTATAATTATTATATCTTGTCAAAAATATAAAAAAGTACAAATTAATAGGCATGAAGAATCTAAGTTTAGGAATGAAGTGCTCATCAATATGATGGTATTTAATAATATAAAAACTTAAAATAAACATTTATTTTAATCCTTTATAGATATGCATATCATATAAGTTCAATTTTTTTTTAAATTTTAATGCTATTGCATCTAGATTTTGTTCTTTTTTTTTTATCATTTTACTAGAAGGTAAGTGACTAATATACAAAAATACAAATCGAGGTTTGAAGGCGAGAATATCTCCTTATCCTTTATTTTCATATTCATAAATTCCTCCCAAGACCACATGCTTAAATTAAGAATATAAATCTCTTTCACTTGGACCAATATATGTTAATATTTATGAAGGCATTTTGATAGTCAAGCTTAGTTATAACAGGAAACTATTCTACATATTATCATGATTACTTAGAAGTTATGTTTACTCGTTTCGCCAATACAAAACAATGATAGTGTTGTGGCTTATGCATAGTAGTTTAAGAAAGATAATGGACCTTCTGACCAAAGTTGCAGCCAATCCATGGCTAGATTAATGGAAGTACAGTGATGATTATTTGGAAGACATAACACATTTCCTTCATTAAGTGTTTCCACCATTTACTCATTTTGTTATCAGTTATCATATTCGTCTAAACATGATCCTTCTACTCGTGCAATTTCCACTTCCAGGGCTAGAATTCCATACACTATGTGTTAGAGTAACAGATTAAACAAATAACCAAAATAAGCAAATAAAGAATAAGCGATGTGATAGTTCCAGATAAAGACAGAACTTGGAGCAAATGGAGCAAAATAGACAAGAAATTTGTTAATACAAGAGAAAAGGATTGAACTTGTTTGCAATTTCTACAATACATCAGTTGGGATTTAGAGGAACAATCCAGACTCTTAATCCTCTTGAAGCCCAGAAGTGTAGACAAAATAGAGAGCCCAAGTAAGACTGAAAACACCGAACAGGATCCAACCAAGAAGGTTGTTGCTAAGCCCAAATGGAAACCCTGTTCCTTCAGTGCTCAGTCTATCATCCACCAAAGCCATGGCTGGGCTTGACATGGTTGCAGCATAGGCAGCTGCTACCACCAAGGATGCCCCCATCCCTATGTTTGAGCTGGTTTCCTCCACTGAGGTTTTTCTCTCCATGGAACATCTCACTCTTCCCATCTTAGCCTTTGCTGGCAATCCTATAGAATTTTGTTTGCAATAACTCCAAGATGGTTGTCATTTTTCTTCAGTAACAATTCAGAGTATGGCTAGGCAACTTCTGTCCGGTTTACTTCATACACATTGACAAAGATGTCAAAATTATGATTATTATTGTTGATGCATTGTCACTCTGTGCACCACACATCATGGATAAATTGAAAACCCGTCGTTAGGTATCCATATCGGCAAAAACCCAATAGATTTTCTCCACGTGTTATATAATCTTTTTGATGTCCCATATTTCACTCCTACAATCGAAGCTTCACTCACCCTACCACTATTCTAACCAGTAACAACGAGGGAACTAAATACCAGAATATTATCATTTAGGCCCTGATAGTCGATATTATATTCTTCACGAATAGTAACAGATTATATTATATTTAAGTCATAAAAGAGTCCATTACACGAAATAATACTTGTTTCTCATGCAACGGGAAAAACGAGCACAAGGCATCAATGACACTACAATTCAAATGGCAGCTCATTTTAACAGTAAGTTTATTTCTCAAAGTAAAATATAACCAACTTTCAATCTTTCCGTAATTGGCGTAAATTGATGGCAACGAGCATTGGCACAACCTAATAGAGCACGAGAATGAATTATGTACACAACAACCAATAGCATCTGCAAGCAGCTAAAATGCCTCTGTGAGTCTTATTTCATCTTAAATGTCAATACAAATAAGCTAAGCTTCTAAAAAGATATCTGTGGAAAATTCTGTGTAACTATGAAGGGCTTTACAAGAAGAATTGCCAAGAACAAGAAAGAATGGATTGAAGCAGGCAATTAATGTGCCAGCAAACTAGTCAAACAACAAGTGCCAGGTAAGGTTTAGATTATGGGCTACGCCTGGAGATTGCACCTTTGCAAAATAGGGTGGCCAAACCCCACAAATTTGGACCAATAACCTTTATATCTTCCCATCGCAATATCCAACCAAGGCTTCCTAATTCCATCATAGTGTATGACGGCAGCCCGCTCTATCTCATTTCTATCGACTTCCGAGTCATAACCAAGGCCAAGAATGTGCCACCGTCTGTCCAAAATCATAGTTTTGTTATAGAAGGTGAGCCAGCCTAAAGGCAGACTTCCAATGTTCCACAATGGCCTCTTGGAACCCTGCAATTAATAATCATTGCATCAGAATTTATAGAATTTATATTTGTGCCCCATCTAACTGTAATTTAAACAAGAACTTCGATACATTCCCTCATTAGATTCAATCATCAAAACTAGAAATATGAAGACGTCGCTTTGAACAACAAATCTAAATGTCATGGAGATGTCAAATCTTTGCCTAGTACTAACCTAACACGTAGGTAAAATATCATAATAAGAAGTCATGAACTTCTAGTTTCAGCATTCTAATAATGCAAGAAAACTATTCTCTAGGATTGATCCAATCCAATTTCAAGGGAGCAGATCCCATTAAATGGCGCAATTCAACTCTACATTTCTTTATTAATGCCAAGAGCCAAACTGAAGATCTAAAGAGATTTAAATGTAGGAAAATTTCTTTGGGGAACGGGCCAAGGGAGGGGATAAAAAATAGTCACTCTGAACAAAGGAAAATGAACTAGAAGCGTGTAACAAAATAAAGACATTTCTTTAACCATACCATTTGTAAATATTTGTGATAGACAGCAGTTAAATTATGTCTCCTCCACTGTTGCAAATCAAACAAGTTCATCCCGAATGCCCATGTGCAAGCATTGACATCAAACCTTTTTGCAATGAATGGATCTGAGAAGTTTATGAACATATCCATTCTATGAAACGAAGTTTGACCTTCCTGACAAGTCCCAACTGCTGCATTTACTTTTCCATTCATATTGGCCTTCCATAGTCCACTGAGGTCTTGTTGCACTACCACATCATGATCAAAGAGCAGAATCTTATTTAGAGCAGGGAAGATGTCTGGCAGGTAGAAACGCAGGAAGTTCAATTCAGAAGTATATCTTGGATCACTGGAATTATATTTGTTGGAAGTATTGAACTTGGACAATTCGAAGTTGTCTATGCTCTGTATGTGGATTGTGGTTTTGCCAGGAGGGTTTAATAAGAACCACATTGAGATTGCAGGAAAGTTGAGTGAATTGGTCACTACATGGAAAACAAGTTTCTCCTGTTCCTGCAATTTAAAAGTCATTGTCAAGCTTCCTTGCCATTATATATCACAAATTCTCAAAAAAAAAAAAAAAAAAAAAAAAAAAAAAATACACGCGCTCACACACACACATTTTAACAAAATAACAACCAAGCCTTATCCCACAAGGTGAGGTCAGCAATATGGATCAATTGATGCCATTATCCTACGCTGTATATAAATTAAAAAGAATCAATTGATGCCATTATCCTTATGCTTGATAAGGGACAGGGTTTGATGCAGATAAAGGTGACTGCATTCTTATGGGAAAAAAGACTTATTAGAGGATCTCATGTAGCTTTCCTCTCTCAGTGTATCTGTCGTATTGGGCTACAAGTTAGAAACTTTTATAAAGTGCTGAGAAAACTAATAAGGTAGAAACTGGGAAATCATTGTTTATTCATTAGTTAATGGTGTAAGTGATATTATAAGAAATTGTCATAAATCAATTATCCGGAAAGCTTAAGCTATTGAGATTGTATATCTAATAGAAATAATTTTTCTTGAGCAAAATATATCAATAGTTTTTTAAAAAGCAGTAGAGAAATTGAGAGAGGTGTAGAATGTCTAAAAAGAAGGGAGGTACTGCTAAGGAATTTTGATTCATTAGTGATGTTCCATAATGAAATATCATATATCTTCTAGTGTTTTAACTGGTTCGACTTATTGATTCTGCAGTGCCCAAAGCAGCAAGATAACTCTTTTAAGGTAGTCAGGCTGGAGAGGTAAACTTCAAATTGCACTCAGAATAGCTATAAAAGAAGGGAAATCATTTGGTTATGTTACAGGAAATCAATTGTTCCTTCCACAGATCGATATCTGTGCATCACTTCTTTTTTTATAAAAACTGGTGGGGCCTACTTGTATTGTGAGTGTAGCATAATGCAAGCTTCATCTTGTGACATAATATTCATAAATCCTGTTAGAAATAATATTAATTTATTATTATTAGAATAGTCTAGATTGTGGGCTTGGCCCATTAGGTCATCCCATTAGGTCTTTTAGTCTCTATAAATAGAGAGCCTCCTTGTACAGACTTACACACTTGAATATACAATATATTTCAGATTCAATTTGGTATCAGAGCTCTCGATCTGAGGGCTCTGCTTCCGCATATATATCTTTTCCTTTCTTATTTACTGCCGTGCATCATACCGGCAACCTTTTTCAACCCTCCGAACATTGTTAGACCCTTTTTCGATCTCAGATCGTCATCCTCATTCATTATTTGACCGGAAAACACTGTTCACATCGCCAGAAACACTGTTCCGTCACTGTTCATCACTGTTTCGGCAACCTTTCCGGCGAGAAACCACGCGATCAGGATCCCCTCACGCCGGCGACCATTTCTGTCCAAGACCCGTCCCAAACGGCCGCCGCATGCGCCTCCACGCGCCACCACAGCCGTCTGCGCGTGGGCCTCACGCGCCACCTCTCTCCGGCGCGTGTGCACTGTTCCGGCCACCTATTCCGGCCAAACCAAGGCAGACAGGCTCGCCTTTGCCTCCTCCTTCCAGATCCGGTGCCCGTTCGTTGTGGGTCTCTTCCGTTCGAGGGTTTCCAGTGCAAAAGTCGCTACTTTGTTCCTTTTTCGCGTGACTTTTACAGTTTTTTGGTTGTCTGATCGCTGTTCCTGATGGAAGGAACCAGTAAACATTCTTCCGACATCATTTCAAGTGCTATTCCATCTATCACAACTCTGAAATTGACCGGATTTGCCACTTACAAGACCTGGTCTACCTCCGTTAAGATCTGGTTTACCAGTCAAGGCCATGACAAACATCTCACCACTAAGAAGACTGATATTTCCAAAGATCAGATGACTGAATGGGAGAAAGTTGATGCTCAGCTCCTCAGTATTCTTTGGCAATCCATTGATTCATCTCTTCTCAATATTTTCATTTCCTTTGAGACCTGCTATGATGTGTGGACGGAAGCCAAAAACCTCTACACCAATGATATTCAGCAACTTTATTCCATTGTCTCCCAGATGATGGATTTGCGCAAATCACCCGAAGCTCGTATGAAAGTTTATGTTGGTAAGATTCGTTCTTTGATGCAGGAATTTTTGGCTATGTTACCTCATGCTGCGGATGCTACAGTGTACAGGACGCAAGTGGAGCGTCTTTTTACGATTGTGACTCTCTCTGGTCTCCCTGACGGATTAGAAAGTGTTTGTGAGAACATTCTAACCAGTACTGAGATTCCCAGCATATCCCAGACCTTTCAGCGCCTTCTGAATCTTCAAGATAAGGTGGCCCTCGCACACGTGCCAGCTACTGACTCTACTGCTCTCTTGTCTGATTTTGCTGCTTTAGTCTCTCGTGGTAATTGGAACAATGGTGGACGCGGTCGTGGTCGCGGACAAGGCGGTCACGGGCCCATGACATCATATGGCCCAGGCGGGCGCGGACAGACGATGTCATATGGACAGGGTGGCCGAGGACAAAGGCCTCGGTGTAATTATTGCCAAAATCTGGGCCACATTGAAGAACGTTGTTATAGAAAGTACCCTCACTTGAAGCCACCACATATGAACTTTGCTCAAACAGATGTTGTGCCGCCCTCTACCGGATCAGTGACTATTTCCACTGCAGACTATGAGGCCCTTCTCCAAAAGAGTTCTTCTCAGCCACCTGCTCCAGATACTAGTAATCATGTTGCTTGTTTTTCTCAATCGTCTCTTGGACCCTGGATAATAGACTCAGGTGCTACTGATCATCTTTGTGGTAATAAAGATCTTTTTACTTCCCTTACCTTTTCTAATAATCTTCCCTCTGTTACTCTTGCTGATGGCATCAAGGCTCCTGCTCGTGGCATTGGGCAAGCCAAACCAACTCCCTTCTTAACTTTAACCTCTGTTTATTACATCCCTGGCATTCCTTTTAATTTAATTTCTGTTAGTCAATTGACCCATTCTCTTTCTTGCTCTATCACCTTTTCTAAATAGTCTTTTTCTATGCAGGATTCGGGTACGGGGAAGACGATTGGAGCGGGCGGTGAGTCACGAGGTCTCTACTATCTGCATGCACCCTCTGCTCCAGTTGCATGCTCTCTCACAGAGTCTCCTGAGCTTCTCCATAGCCGTCTGGGTCATCCAAGTCTCTCGAAGCTTCAGCATATGGTTCCTTTTTTGTCAGGTCTTAAGTCTTTGAATTGTCAGTCTTGTCAGCAGGGAAAGCATACTCGCTCTTCCTTTGCTAGTAGAGTCAATAAGAGAGCTGCTGCTCCCTTTTCTATTGTTCATTCTGATATTTGGGGTCCGAGTCGGACTATGTCAGTTTTGGGTTTTCAGTATTTTGTAACCTTTATTGATGATTTCTCCCGTTGTACTTGGGTTTATTTAATGAAAAATCGTTCTGAGTTATTTTCAATTTATCAAAAGTTTTGTGCAGAAATAAAAACTCAATTTGGTGCTTCTATTCAAATCTTGCGCAGTGATAATGCAAAAGAGTATGTGTCTCTTGAATTTTTTAAATTTCTGGATACACATGGGACGATACACCAGACTACCTGTCCCCACACTCCACAACAAAATGGAGTCGCTGAACGTAAAAATAGACATCTAGTTGAAACTGCACGTACTCTTCTCATTCATATGAACGTCTCACTCCGTTTTTGGGCAGATGCTATTATCACCTCATGTTTCCTTATCAACCGCATGCCCTCTTCTGTGCTAAATAATGATGTTCCCCACAGTATTTTGTTTTCCGGAGCACCTTCTTATCCTCTGCCTTTACATATTTTTGGCTGTACTTGTTTTGTTCATGATCTTACTCCAGGTAAAGACAAGTTGACATCCAAGGCCTTCAAATGTATTTTCCTTGGGTATACACGTTTTCAAAAAGGGTATCGTTGCTATTCTCCCGATCTCAAGCCTTATATCGTTTCTGCTGATGTCACTTTCTTTGATCAGCAGCCTTTTTACTCTACTCCGTCTCCAGTGTCACAGGTTGATCAGGTCCTTCCTGTTCCTTTTCTTGACTTGTCTTTACCAGCTGCAGGTGACCCTATTCCAGAGGAGCAACCAATTACCTCCATACCTGCAGATCGCCTTTTCCCGTCGGCTCTTCTCCTTCGGATCCTCCATCAGAGACTCCTCCCATTGCCCTTCGGAAAGGTATTCGATCCACTCGAAATCCTCATCCCCTTTATTCTTTCTTGAGTTATGACAGACTTTCTTCACAACATTTTACTTTTGTTTCTAGTCTCTCTTCTGTTTCCATCCCTAAAACCACAGGTGAAGCACTATCTCATCCAGGGTGGCGCCAGGCGATGCTTGATGAAATGCAGGCACTTCACTCCAATGGCACTTGGGATCTTGTTCGTGCTCCTCCCGGGAAGTCTGTTGTTGGTTGTCAATGGGTGTTCACAGTTAAAGTTGGTCCTGATGGCACTGTTGATCGCCTTAAAGCTCGCTTAGTGGCCAAGGGATACACACAGATCTTTGGTCTTGATTATGGGGATACCTTTTCTCCTGTTGCTAAGATGGCTTCTGTTCGCCTGTTGCTTGCCCTTGCCGCCATTCATCACTGGCCCCTTCTCCAACTTGATATTAAGAATGCTTTTCTACATGGTGACTTGCAGGAGGAAGTTTATATGGAGCAACCACCAGGTTTTGTTGCTCAGGGGGAGAGTTCTGGAATGATATGTAAACTTCGGAAATTTTTATATGGCCTGAAGCAATCTCCTCGGGCCTGGTTTAGCCGCTTTAGTTCAGTTGTTGAATCCTTTGGCTTAATCAGAAGCAAAGCCGATCATTCTGTCTTTTACCGGCATAGCTCTTCTGGCCAGTGCGTTTATCTCCTGGTCTATGTTGATGACATTATCATTACAGGCAGTGATCAGACCGGGATTAATCAGTTGAAAGAGCATTTATTCAATCAATTTCAGACCAAAGATCTTGGCAGACTTCGATATTTCTTGGGGATCGAAGTTGCACAGTCTAGGCGGGGCATTTCCATCTGTCAGAGGAAGTATGCACTGGATATCCTAGATGAGACTGGCATGTTAGGCTGTAAACCCATTGATACACCTATGGACCCCAATGTTAAGTTATTACCAGGACAGGGGGAGCCACTGCCAGATCCTAGTCGCTACTGCCGACTAGTTGGAAAATTGAATTATCTTACTGTGACAAGGCCAGATATCTCCTTCGTAGTGAGTGTTGCAAGTCAATTTCTTGATTCTCCCTGTGACTCCCATTGGGATGCAGTTATTAGAATTCTCCGATATATTAAAAAGGCGCCAGGAAGAGGTTTATTATATACAAATAAAGAGAGTTCAGAGATCTCTAGTTATTCAGATGCTGATTGGGCAGGTTCTCCTTCAGATAGACGATCCACCTCAGGGTATTGTTTTCTCTTCGGAGGAAATTTGATCTCTTGGAAGAGTAAGAAGCAAACTGTGGTCGCCAGATCCAGTGCGGAGGCAGAATATCGGGCAATGGCAAATGCAACCTGTGAGCTCATCTGGCTGAGACAATTGCTGAAGGAACTCCATCTCTGTGAACAAAGGCCTATGAAGCTCATTTGTGACAACCAAGCCACTTTGCATATATCCTCTAACCCAGTCTTTCATGAGAGGACCAAGCATATAAAAATCGACTGTCATTTTGTTAGAGAAAAGATCCAGTCAAGGGAGATCGAGACAACATTTGTCAATTCCAATGATCAACTTGCGGATGTATTCACTAAAGCTCTTAGAGGTCCCCGAATAGATCATATTTGTAACAAGCTGGGAGCTTTTGATATATACGCACCAGCTTGAGGGGGAGTGTTAGAAATAATATTAATTTATTATTATTAGAATAGTCTAGAATAGTTTAGATTGTGGGCTTGGCCCATTAGATCATCCCATTAGGTCTTTTAGTCTCTATAAATAGAGAGCCTCCTTATACAGACTTACACACTTGAATATACAATATATTTCAGATTCAATTAATCCAATAAAAGAAATGCCAAGTAAAATGAATCTAGGTTCAAGGAAGGATAAGAATGAGATGGAGTTGGTGTCAGAATCATGCATTCTTACCACCTGGTCCTATAATCACCCACTCCAAAGGCAAAGAATATAATGAAGAAAATCCTCAAGCATAAACAATTATTATGTAGTACACATGTACTGCAATAAGTGTAGACAAGCCCTTTTGGCTGATATGGACGAGACTTGAGGGGCATCTCCAGTCCAAAGTAACCACTAATGGACTAACTTGAAAATAACTTGACAGCTAAACTTATTAATATTGAATTTCCTAGTATCTTTTTCTCTGTCAGCAGTTGCATCAGGGTTTGACATTAGCCAAAAATAAAAGCAAAGAACAACTGAGTTAAAGGAAAAATAAAAATAAAAAGCCAATCCATTTACCTTGGCATTAGATACAGTGGAGTTAACAACCACTGCACATGCCAGAACATTGTCAGAGAAGACAGCATAATGATGAAGTTTTGGATCATGAATCTTATTTTCATTTGGGAGCTTCCTATCCTCAGGTCTCAGGGCAAAGTAATCAGCAGTTAGCCGCATAGAAAGACAGTGAAGACCTTTCGGGGTGGTCCTTGCAGCAAGATGAACAAGAAATGTTGTTTGGTCTCGCTGAGAACGAACTTGCTGTTCAGCATTATGATTCATTGTACGGAGCTTAGCAGCCATAGCAGTGCAGTCTGGGAAAGCACGACTGGCTTTAGAGAGTGAAGCCTCCATTTGTCTCATTTTCTGCAAAGCACTGTGAACTTCACTTGTTTTCAGATAGAAAAACATTCATTTTCTTCTAACAGTTCATATCACATCAAATTTCTACATGAATGATTTTCTCCATCATTATTTTGTACTGAAAGACATGCAGCTGCCATATTTTCACAGATTGGAATTTGAATTTTTGAGAAAAACTTATGTTTTGGTCTCTGAAAAACATGTTTCTTAAAATGATCCCTCCACTTCTAATTTTCTCTTCTGAAGCCTTGTACAATGTACATTTAATTTGCTTCAATCAGTGCAAAGGATTGGAATGACCAAATAGAAGCAAATTGAAACAAACAGGGAATCAATTAAGCAAATTAGCAGTACATGAAAAAATGGTATATCTTTCAAAGCTTCAGTTTCCTCTTGAAACTTGTGCATTGTATTTAGTAAATAATGGTAAAAATAATTGCTGAACAAAATGCATGTTGTAGAATTACAAAGAAAATTTTACCTCCTTGTCAGATCTGAATCCTTGGTAGCTTCTCCAACTGCATGTTCCATCTCTTTAATTCTCAGCTTCAACTCCTTCACCAAGTGGGAGTTGCTGTTTGGTGGAGCAAAGCCCAAGTATGCTCTGGCTCTAATAATTTGATCCTTAATCTCCTCAACCTTCTGAATTGTCACTCTCCGAGACTGAGAGCGTGAAATCTGATGATGATGGGTTGCTGTTCGAACAGATTGCTTATCTGTCACTTTAATATTCTCATCTATCATTCTTTGAGAGTGAGTGAGTATATTCTGATTGTTGGTTACTGTTTTATTAAATTTCCCCTGCAAATAAAAACAAATTCAAAAATTAATATAAGATTGCAAAGAGAAATTTCTATGTGATCTAATTTGCATTCACACTTTGATTGAATACATATAGGTATATAAGAAATATAAAGTTCCCCACCATGGATGACTGCTATTTCTTTGTATTTGTAATTCATTTGCATCCCCAGTGAAGATATACAATCCAGTTAAAAGCATGGAGATGCCAAAAAATAATGAAGACAATCATATTCTTCAGTTCAGAAATGGAACAGGAAAATAGCATGTATAATAAAAAAATTACTTAAAACTACTTTCCTGATCCATTTTAAATAACTCCAATAGCACATCAGCTCACATTTGGACATGGATATTGAAGCCAAAAGCAACAATAAGATCTTGCTATCAACAATAACAAAATTACATGGGGCAAATTATAAAATGTGAACCCTTCATAAAATGCACCCGAAAACTTCCAATCCTTTGCATAAATCATAAATTTCAAGGTAGGTACATAGTAATCCTCATGAGTAACTAATTTGTCAAAGTCATTCAAACATTCCCATGTAGCTAGGCATTAGGCATGGATGGAATCAACCACTAGGGATGAATTGACACTTGATAGTGTTCAAGCAAAATGGGGAGCATTCACACATCTGATGCTTAAGTTGATTGTCCAACTAAAATTTCATATAGGAACCAAAACCAACGAGGCACTGATACAATCTTTTCCAAAAAAAAATTGCGTGTCAGACACCGACACGTTCCGACACGCAGTCAATATTTCTGGACACGTTGACCATTCCTACACGCAATTTTGACCGTGTCGGACACGGTCAAGGGACAAAAATGTAAATTTTTTTATATTTTTATAAAATTGAAATAATCTAACAAAAAAACAGACAAATAAGGTAGTAAGGGCCGCCGAGCATGGTGAAGAGGTCATGTGTGGCAGCGGAGAGGATGCCACGGAGGGAGAGGTTGATGTCGCAGCCGTTGGGGAGGAGGCAGTTGTGGAGGAAGAGGCGGAGCATGGCGTCAGCGGTGGTTGGGCTCGAGATCTGCTTGTTTGTGATAGTGTCTTGGATGATGATGTTGAACTGTGGACACATGTCCTTGTACTAATTGTAACATCCCAAGCGCTGACGAGGACGAGGAGTGATCGCCAGTGCGAAAGGGCATGGACAAGGAGCGGCTCCTGACAGGCTTCCAGCGGGGGGTTACATGAACGAATGAATCGAATCGACACCTGAAAGAGAGGGATTCCAAAGACTGAGCGGTATGAGACTGCTCAGTTTGGGATAACTTATAAGAATTAATTGGTACTACCTATACTAACAAGATGCATCTGCTTTTCGGTAGCCCGGAACGGAAGAACTCCATATCCGGGAAAAGCCATCTTTTTATCAACAATGTCTTGAATCGGAGTTTGAAGAAGGGGAAGGAGTCCTCGACCCGTGCTTGATTTGGAGCAAATCTGGGATGGGTGACCTTCTGAGAAGTTTTCCCGGAAAGTGTGCGAGTGAGGAAAAAGCACACTGAAAAGTCTCGTGTTAGTATGTGGGGATAGTTGTTGATTCTTGAAGCGGCCGGGCGTTACAAGTGGTATCAGAGCAGGGCCTCTCTTCCAGTACGGTGTGGTTCGAGGACGAACCAGGTGGAAGCTGGTGGGCATGTAACATCCCAAGCGCTGACGAGGACGGGGAGTGATCGCCGGTGCGAAAGGGCATGGACAAGAAGCGGCTCCTGACAGGCTTCCAGCGGGGGTTACATGAACGAATGAATCGAATCGACACCCGTAAGAGAGGGATTCCAAAGACTGTGCAGGTATGAGACTGCACAGTTTGGGATAGCTTATAAGAATTAATTGGTACTACCTATACTAACAAGATGCATATGCTTTTCGGTAGCCCGAAACGGAAGAACTCCATAGTTAAGCGTGCTTGACTTGAGAGCAAATCTGGGATAGGTGACCTTCTGGGAAGTTTTCCCGGGAAGTCTGCGAGTGAGGAAAAAGCACACTGAAAAGTCTCGTTTTAGTATGTGAGGATAGTCGTTGATTCTTGAAGTGGCCGGGCGTTATACTAATCTAAGGTGAGTTTTGCATATGATGTTTTAAAGAAGAACAATGAGAATGCTGCGAATAAGAACATGTTGGAGGAGGATGCCATTGTTTGTTTTGGGCGAAGATTGAAGAAGAGAGTGTGAAAAGAAATGGAAGTAAAAAATGAGAAAGAGAGAAGGACTAACTAGATGGAAGAGAGAGAGTGATGAACACGCGTAGCATAAATCACAGGATGCGTGATGGAGTGGGGACACACACCTCTATAGGCTGGCAGACATCATTACTCAAAATGGATTTATTTTTTAGCTGACAAATGAAATTCTAAATAAAAAATATTAGGAAATATTAAATTACAAAGTATTATTAACAGAAATGATTTTTAATATATATATCAAAATATTATTTAATATCAAAACGTGTCCCAATGTATCGAAATATGGCATTTTTTAAAATTAACGTATCGGAGCGTCGTGTCATATCGTGTCCCGTGTCGGTGTCTGTCAGTGCAACATAGACCAAAACTGAGGCATGCTTTTAGATAACTTTAAATCCACATTATAAGTTCAGCAAGTGATAAAGCAATCTCTACATAGTGAAATACAGAGAAGAACAGTTAAGTAAACCTGTATTCTCAAATTTAGATTGGCAAAAAGAAAGTAGATAATAAGTGCACTCTTTAAGAGGTCGAACAAAATGTGCAAAATATCCAAGTTTATGATATTTCTTGTCAGAACAGCATTTACATTAGGTCAGAGAAGTTTCTATCTTAAAATTAAAACCTCAAGCACAAAGCTGATATATCATAAAAGTTGTTTTTTATGTCAATTTGGTTCATTTAGTAAAAAAAAAAAAAATCTTGTAAAACAAAAAATAGACACCATGCGTCCTTCAATTTTTAATGGCAGTAATTCAAAGGAATTAGTAAAAACCTTATCTCCATCCATGGAGGATAATCCTTTCTGTTGAGCTTCCTGGTCTTGTATTTTGTCATGGTCGAATTCTGAAACTTGATAACAATGAAAACTTCAGTCAGCAACAAACATTGTTGAGTACTTGAGTAGCATTATGTAAATCCAAAAAATTAAGAAGTGCACCTACAGATACCAACCATTTCTTTCCAAAAGGTTATTTCTGTACCCCTCAATTCTAGATTCCTCGGAATCATTAATCTTTTCCGAACTATAACTATTCGATGAACCAAAATCTTTTTCTTCATAAACAACTTGCTTTGGCTCTTCTAATTCTTCAGCACCTTCCTGAATTGCCCAAAAAAAAGGTCCAAAGACAAGCAAAACTTAAATATCTTTATTCTCCAATTCACCGTGGGGAAAAGAAGAAAGACTTGACACATGATAGCAAAAATTCTAATCAAATCTTCCACTACCTGTTCTATAGCATTTAACCTCAAAGGATCTGTCCTGTATGTCTGCAACAAACAAATAACGATCAATTCAATTTCTATAGCAGAGAGTATCACAAGCTGCACAAGTTCATTAACAGCTGAAGAAGCACGAAAAAAAAAACGAAAAATGTCTTCAAGTTAAAATAATTAAATATGAAATATCAGACTATCGATGATTAAAATCCTAGAAAGCAAAAGAAATTCCAGTGAGCTGTCGGTCGGCAAACTTTTCAACTCGCAGACACTACAACAGGATGAATCAAAATTTAATTTAATGAAAAAGAAAAGAAAATTATTCACTATATTTCCTCTCACTGATATCCTTTCCCTGAAACTAAACAGGTTGAGCTATATAAGCAATTGAACTAGAAGCAAGAGTCTTACATGACTCGATAAATCATCGAGAAACTCTCTTCGTCCTGAAACGGAATTTAACAGAAACGCACAAAGTCAAATAAAAAAGAGATAACAAAACGGAAAGAGAGCACTCGGAACAATGCGAACTCGAGTATGCACATGGAACGAGTTTTTACCATCGGGAGTGAGAACTTTAAGCCTGCGAGAGACGAAAACGAGAGGAGCAACGACGGAGAGAGAGAGCAGGCAGAGGATCAGAGTCCTCTGCCACCGTTGAGATTGCTTCATCGATGTCAGTCACCGGTTGACAACGGAAGAAGCGTTGCTCGCTGTCGCTCTGCGATTCCGAATCGTTCTCGAGAAGCACATTTCACGGATTCAGATCACAGAGAATTCGATGCCTCGAAACAAAAGTAACGAACAATCACGGAGCCTAGGGTTTCAGTTATTCGCTTTTGCGCTTTTTGGAGAGAGAGAGATACAGTAAGCAGCTCCTTCCATGTTCGCCCCCTCAGAGAAAGAAATACCTTGTTTAATTTTTTCTCTCTCTCTCTTCCTTTTTTTTTATTTTACTTTTATTTTTGTCTTCGTGTTATATAGTTTTGGGGGTTGCCTCGAGATTTGTGCATCAGGAATGATAGAAACGGTAGGTACTTAACATTCATCATGGATGACAAGGATGACAGATACGCGTTGATGTGATGGTCATACTCATCACTGCTTACACTTATTCTCACACCATTAATACCAAATTACCAATCACTTTGAATTTTGATGGCTTTGTTTTTTTTATTTAGCACCAATCACGGTTCATGGGGGAGCACAAATAGCACAAGATTGAAGATTATTATTGGATTGGATTTATTAAAGAGTGGTTAAAAGTAAAAAAAAAAAAAAAAGGTTAAAAATAACATTAAACAAAAATAATGCTTTAGACCATCATAGACCTGTGATCCATAGCGATGTCTTCTCCATAGAGATATGCTGCCATACTCATCCAAGATATAATTGACCGATTGGATATTCTTGATCATATTGCATCACTCAAATAATATATTTATTTTATTGAAATCACCAAATTATTTATGTTCAATTTAAATAATTAAAATATTTAATAAAGAATATTAAAATATCTATAATTAATACTTATTAAAAAACTCTTATTGATTTGGTTGTTCTGCATCTTGTATGCTCAAATATGGGTCATAAATTTGTTAAGCTTCTTGTTACCAGTACATTCCATTTTGCGCCTGTGATGCGCCAATCAAGTTAAAATGGTTAACCTACCTAAGAAAAAGGTATCAACTTCATGAGAATCCCTTGCCTTTGCTTGCCTCGGTTGTGGATATTAAAATCAAACCTAACTTCGAGTACGTGGTTTTTTGAGTGAATGTTAAGATTCCAAACAATGATAATAAATGCTACTAATTTTCTAGTAATAAATTGTGTTGGGTTTTTGTATACTCAAGCAAAAATAAGAATATTACTTAAAATAAATAATCCATCCGGTTTAAATATATATCTAGTTACAAATGTAACCAAGTTTTGCTTTATTTCATTTTATTTAAGGGTGCATTTTTTCTACGGTCAATGTAGATAACTTATCTACATTGAGCACAAAACGACGTCGTTTTAAATCGGAAATCAATGTATTTTTGTAATTATAATTTATTTCAAGGTTATAATAGTCTTTTTTATTATAATTTTTTAATTTTTCAATCTAAAACGACGTCGGTTTGGGAGTGAATGTAGATAACTTATCTACATTCACTGTAGAAATATTAAAGCCTTTATTTAATATACAAAATAGTTAAAACAAATCTGTAATAATAATTTGACCGAGAAAAATTATTTTCTGTCTCTTCAGGTTTATTAATATCAAAGTTTAATTTTTGTCGTGAATTCCTTCTTATCATGTAAGATTGATCTCAAAGCGTAGCAACAGATTTATCATAAAAGGTACAAAAAAATTAGTATTAAGTATTATTTTATTTTTTGAGATAAATAATAAATTGATAAGTAAATAGGTATGTAGTCATTTGAAATTTAAAACTTTTATTTTGTAGTTTAAAAAATACATAAAGAAGAATTAGCATATACATTAATGCGGATAAATTACGCGAATAAAATCATTTTTATTTAATAATAATAATATTAACTAGTCCCGAATAAGGACAAGAATGAAATAAGCATGGTTTTGTTGGGCATCCATTTTTGGGGGGCTTGATAGGGTTGTCTTAAAATAAATCGAGGCAAACGCTTATGCACCATGACAAATGGCAATTTATGGTGTTGCTACATTTCACTTTCACCCTACACATTAATCCCGTCGCAAAAATATATTTATGTGCCTGCCATAAAAAAGAGCCAGGTCTAGTAATTACAACCATGAACTCTACCATACCAAATCATTATTCCCCCAATTACTGTGTGTGCTATTTTATCATTTTCAGTAGCAGGTTGGTCGGTTTCAGATTTATTTGTTCCTCCTTGCCAATGGGACATTGACACTTACGTTTTTAAGATTATGCTTGCACTGAAATTACATTTGACAAGATGCATTGAGTTCGATTGATCATACATGTCTTCAATTTTTTTCGTAGGTTTAAGAGATGGGAAAGAGAATCCACAATCCATATCACAGAACACCGCCAGCTGTATCGCGTGCACTCTACAGAACTGGGACAAGAATATAGTAATGTGGAAACATATTTTATATTCAGTGAAGCTATTGTGGAAAAAAAAGTACATTTCATAAATTATCAATTTGGCTTGTTTTGGTACTATAAATTTACTTACGTAAATATTAATAAGAATATATAATATATTATAATTCAAATTATTATGTGAAAATTTTTGTCATGTATAATTTATATAATGATTTGAATTATGTTGAAAAGTATAAATTTTTCATTTTAAACAAGTTCTTAAAAAAATTTAAATGATATGTGTCATGGGCCAAGTAGGACTTGATTCATGGTGTAATCTAATTAATTTAAATATTAAATTAATAAAATTAATTTAATTTTGAATTTAAAATTTGAATTTAAATATACTCATGAAATTAGATTTGATGACAATAGAGAAAATTAAGAAAATTAATTAATTAGATTGATTGGCAAAAATTAGGGAAACCAATCAATTTGATTGATTGGATAAAAAAAAGTAAATTATCTAATATGATTAAAAATGATGGGGCGCTAATCAAGGAATTGATTAGCCATTATATTTAATTTCTCTTTTTTCTTATTTAAATGAGATATTTTTCTTATTTTGCTCCATCCAAAATCTTAGCCAAAAATTACTCACTACTGTCGCGGCCCCTCCCTCTCTTGAACAAACCCTAGTCGCCACTCTCCTTTGACTCTTCTCTTGAGTTTTAGCAACCTCTCTTAAAGGATCTTGAATGTTGAAAAATTGTTCTTCTATCATCATGTGTCTCATCTGATTATTCACACTCTTCAGTATATCTCCCTCACAATATCTCTTTCATCTTCTTTTCTGTCATCTGAATTGCAACTTCCTCCAAAATTAAAATTGCATCTTCAACTTCTGGCTCAAAACAAGCAAGATTGGAAGAAAACGTCAGTTGTGTAGGAAACGACAATCGAAAAACCCACATAATTCAAGTAATTCTAGTCTTTTACAAACAACATTTCACTCAACAATTTGGCATTATTTGCTTTTTCCTTCAACGAAACTATTTCATTTAAATTTTATACTCTACAATGAAAAAATTTATATCTCTGTACTCATAAAATATTGTTTCTCTTTAAACAATTATTTCACATATGTCTAATACCCAATACCAATTTCAACTATAATAAGAAATTAAAAAGGTTTGTTGGTATTGGTCTTGGATCATGTTCATTGTATGAGCTTGTTGGTTATTGGAGCTTGTTTCTAGAGCTATGGATACGTTGTTCACATTATTCAGTTTGTAACCGGGTGGAAAGCCATAGAGGAGATAACAGATGAAAATATGGTATCAATCTGTTGGTTTGTTCCATTGATTGGTTGCCTTTAAATAGGCTTAAATAAAATACAAATAATCAGCAAACTATAAAACAAAACTAACTATCCTAGGAGCCTAAATGCTGTACGTACAATCTGCTAAAAGCATCGAATAAGATGCTAACAATACTAACAAATATGATAACTATCCTAGGAGCCTAAAAGTTGTACGTACAATCTGCTAACAACATCGAATAAGATGCTAACAATACTAACAAATATGATAACAAGCTAACAATAAGGAAACTACTAGGATTACACGGAAACAGAATATATTTACATGCTAACTGCATATATTCTTTCAACTCTCCCCCTCAAGTTGGAGCATGTAAGAATGAAATGCCTAACTTGGGAAGGAATGCAAGAAATACAAATTGTCCCAATGCCTTGGTGAAAAGATCTGCCAGCTGAGCGGAATAGCGAACATGTGAAGTAGCAATGGTGTTCGCCTGAATATGTTCTCGAACAAAATGGCAGTCCAGTTCAATATGTTTTGTCCGCTCATGAAAAACGGGGTTAGCAGCAATATGAAGAGCTGTTGTATTATCACAGAATAACTGCATGGGTATTATATGATTTACACCAAGAGACGCAAGGAATCCTTTTAACCAAATTAACTCTGTTGTAGCGGCTGCCATGGCTCTATATTCAGCTTCAGCAGAAGATCGTGCAACGGTGACCTGCTTCTTTGTTCTCCATGAAATAGGTGATGTGCCCAACATAACAAAATATCCAGTAACAGATCTTCTTGTAAGAGGACAAGAAGCCTAATCGGAATCACAATACGCATGAATTTGGAGATCACATGCACTTTTTAATAGAAGACCTTGACCAGGATTTTGTTTCACATACCTTAACACACATAGGACCGCATCGTAGTGAACTTGCTTTGGATGCTGCATAAATTGAGAGAGGACATGTATACCATAACTCAAATCTGGTCTTGTAATATTTAAATAAATCAATTTTCCAATCAATCTTCTATATCTCTCTGGATTTTCGATGTCTGGGCCATCAGCAAGTCCAAGTCTATGATTTTGTTCAATAAGAGATACATCTGGTTTGCTTCCACTAAGACCTGCTTCATGTAAAATATCAAGAGCATATTTTCGCTGACACAAAAATATTCCTTCTTTGTTACGGGCTATCTCAATCCCAAGAAAGTATTTCAGCTTGCCCAAATCCTTGATTTTAAAACACTTGTTTAAATACTCCTTGACTTGATTGCATGCTTGAGTATTATTTCCTGCCAACACTATATCATCAACATAAGGAGAGCAAGAAAAATATCACCTCTTTGGAATGTGAACAAAGTATAATCAGCATGAGATTGTTGAAACCCGTATTTTGTAAGTGATGAGCTCAGTTTACTAAACCAATTTCTTGGAGATTGTCTCAATCCGTAGAGTGACTTTTTCAAACGGCACACTTGATCTTTTGTTCCATTGCTAAATCCTGGAGGAAACTTCATATACACCTCTTCACTAAGCTCTCCATTTAGGAAAGCATTATGTACGTCTAGTTGATGTAATTCCCACTGCTTAGCTGCTGCAACCGCCAAAAGAGTTCTAACAGTTGTCATTTTTGCAACAAGCGCATAACTCTCACCAAAGTCTTCGCCTTCTATTTGATGGTTACCTGCAATAACTAATCGAGCCTTGTATCTTTCCACAGTTCCATCAGAATGATATTTTATTTTGAAAACCCATTTGCGAGGTAATGCTCTTTTATTAGGTGGCAACACCGTGACAGCCCATGTCCCATTATCTTCTAGTGTTGTGATCTCTTTTCTCATAGCCTCAACCCATTTCGAATTTTGCATGGCTTCTCTGAAATGGTGAGGCTCACACCCTGCATCAATGGATGCTACAAACGCACGATGAGATGGAGAGAATTTAGATAAACTAAGAAAATTACATAATGGATATTTAATACCTGACCGTGCATGTGAAGAGTGACTGATTGGAATAGCAGGAAGGGATTTATGTGTTTCAATAGCATTACATTCATAATCTTGAAGGTAAGTTGGAGTTTTCCGTGATCACTGACTGCGGCCCTCAACTGGATGCGACCGTGAAGAGCATGGCATAGGAACTGACGTTCTTGATTGCACCGTTAAAGTCCCTGGCGTATCTGCATGAATGTCGCTTTCATGGGATTCTGGAGCAACCATTTGTTCGGTGGGAACGTCACCTGTATGAGATTCGACCGTGACCATTTGTTCGGTCATTTGTTCGGTGTCGCCTGCATGAGTTTCAAACACATCCACTTGTTCGGCATCTGCATGAATATGTCTCCCCCTGTCGCCTACAGGTGTAATGATGTGGTCGGTGTCTACAGCATGGTGTTCAATGGTATAAGTATTATCTGGCACATGCTATCCCGTGGCAAATTTGGAAGAAGGCAGCATGGGTAGTGCAGGCTTAGTCTTGTGTGCAGCATATGATGATAAAGGAAAAATTTCCTCATAAAATTTGACATTTCTGCGTACAAAATATTCTCCATTTTCTAAATCATATACACTCCACCCCTTTTGATCAACAGGATATCCGACAAATAGACATTTGCGAGATCGAGATGCAAATTTATCCGTAGGCTTTGGTCTGACATTAGCAAAACACAAACATCCAAAAAAACTTCAAGTGTTCATAATTTGGGACCACCCCATATAATAACTCATGTGGTGTACTGCCTGAAAGAATTTTGGATGGAGTTCTCTTAATCAAATGGACTCCTGTAAGCACACTTTCTTCCCAAAAATCGATGGGTAAATCAGCTTGAAACAATAATGCCCGAGAAACATTTAAAATATGGCGATGCTTTCGCTCTACACACCCATTTTGTTCTGGTGTATAAACACAAGATGTTTGATGAACTATTCCATTTTCATGATACAACTGCAGTAATTTATTTGATTTAAATTCAGTCCCATTATCAGAACGCAAAATTTTTATCATTTTTCCAAATTGGGTTCTGATCATAGCCAAAAAAATTTGAATACGATCGCAAGTCTCCTTCTTTCCAGCTAACATATACACCCAAACAAATCGACTAAAGTCATCAACGATTGTTAAAAAATAATGTGCACCTAAAGAGAAAGAAGAACGATAGGGTCCCCACGTATCACAGTGAATTAAATCAAAACATTGTTTACTTCTATTACTGCTTGAATGAAACATAGGTCTAGTGTGCTTAGCACGATAACAAATGGCACAGGCCGTTTTATTCGCTGCAATTTTAGCTGAATTATGAGAAAATAACGGAAGCAAAGACACAACTTCATAGGATGGATGACCCAACCGTCTGTGCCACAACTCTGCAGACTCCCGAACTCTTACGGTAGAAACTGAAGCATGCTTTGGTTGAAACACATAAACTCCTGCATGAATATCACCCAATCCAGTCTCCCTCATCAATGCTTGGTCCTGCAAAATACATTTTCCATTAGTAAAAATTACTCTGTTGTTATTCTGCTGCAATAATTGGGACACTGAAATCAGATTGCAGCGCAAATGGGGAACAAACAGGACATTAGACAATGTAAAATTGTTTTCGAACACCATTGTCCCTTGTTGTTCAGTATGAGTAATTTCACCATTAGGTAACCCCACTGCCAGAGGGTTGATTTTTCTAACATCAATCAATAATTCCAGAGACCCTGTCATGTGCTGCAAAGCACCGCTATCAATAAGCCATTGTGATTGAGTAACCTTACCAGACAACTTGTCGGTGTTTTGATTTGCCTGAGAGTGATCCACCAATGTCATGAGTTTATGCACTACTTCTGGAGTGAGAACCGAGAATGCAGCTGCATTTGGTGAGGGGAGAACGGCCGCTGTTTGTGATGCGTTTGCTGTTTGCATAGCGTCTGATGTTTGAACGGCATATGCTTGTTCATGGGGTCCGCGTCCACTTGTTCCTGGTCGTCCCCTGCCACAGCTGCGAGGTGCACCACGAAACTGAGGGAATCCGATAATTTTCCAGCAACGAGATGGATCATGGTTGGTCTTCCCGCAGTGAGGACATGGAACACGAGCTGCTGGCTGGAACGCAACCATGCGTTGCGCTTCTGCATCCTGTCTGCCACTGGCTTCGGTGCGTACTGCATAACCGACGACAATGCTGCGATCATCATGGCCGCGGGCAATGGCGCGGTGTGTCTCCTCTTGTGTAACAGTTGCATAAACTTTATTAAGGGATGGAAGAGGGGATGTATTAAGAATCTGAGAACGTAAGTTCCCAAAGAGTGCTTCATCCAATCCCATAAGGAATTGATACACGCGTTCATGTTCTCTGTCTTCCTCTATTTCCTTGGCCACTGCACAATTATCTCCACATGCGCATGATTTGGAAATCTTGCCACCTTCGAGCTCATCCCAAATTGCGCGAAGCTTGGTGTAATATTCACCAATAGTACTTCCTTGCTGCCGTGTGTTTGTGAGAGAAGCTCTGAGTTGATACTGCTTCGAGAAATTCTGAACAACATACCTCTCCTTCAGGTCGTCCCACAAGTCTTTTATGTCATCAAAACATTTAATAAATGGTTGCAACTTAGGATCAATGGTGTTATGAATCCACCCATTAATCATAAAGTTGCACCTGACCCATGCACGCCATTCCGCGGCGTTATCCTTCTCTGGTTTCTTCACATCACCAATGATGAAACCAAGTTTGTTCTTTGCGCTGAGTGCATTTTGCATCAGCTTGGCCCAGTTGTCATAATTGGCCTCTCCACGCAGCTGCACTATGGTTAGAATGACGCCGGCATGATCCGACCCTCCTAGATAAAAGGGAGAATCAGGGTCCAAAGGCTGTAAGGCGCTGCTGTTTTCTCCTGCCATCTTAGATGAGACAAGCTTTCACACTCACTCGTATTTGTGGAAGTGTTTCGAATCGCTCTGATACGAAGATGAAAATATGGTATCAATCTGTTGGTTTGTTCCATTGATTGGTTGCCTTTAAATAGGCTTAAATTAAATACAAATAATCAGCAAACTATAAAACAAAACTAACTATCCTAGGAGCCTAAAAGCTGTACGTACAATCTGCTAACAGCATCGAATAAGATGCTAACAAATATGATAACTATCCTAGGAGCCTAAAAGTTGTACGTACAATCTGCTAATAGCATCGAATAAGATGCTAACAATACTAACAAATATGATAACAAGCTAACAATAAGGAAACTACTAGGATTACACGGAAACAGAATATATTTACATGCTAACTGCATATATTCTTTCAACTATAACATGTCTCGATGGTGTGATTCGTTCTATTGCAGTGTGTGCAAAGCTTTATAGATCCTCTACCAGCATAACCACTTCCACGTCCTACTCGTCCTCTGAAGCTGCGACCTTCGCGTGCACTGTCATAATTGCCTCTACAAAAACCTTGATCATTGACAATAACTAGAGCTTGAGTAAGGTTCTGATAATCCTCTGAATGAAACTGCCGCTCCTGTTGAATCGCCAGGGAGAAGGCCCTAACCACATTAGGCATTGGCTCTATCATCATAATCTGTGCACGTGCCTGAGCATACTGCTCATTCAATCCTCTCAAAAATCTTATGGTGTGGTCTAGTTCACAGTATGTCCTTATTTGAGTTATCGCTCCACATTCATAGGGAATCACCGGATTGGGCAATGGTTTCAAGTTGTTCAACTCGTCCCATAGAGTCCTAAGATGAGTAAAAAATTATGACACAGATTTATCACCTTGTTGCAATCTACATATCTCTTCCTGTAAATCAGCAATTCTGAATATATCAGATTGTGAAAATCTATCACGGAGGTCTTTCCATGCAGCTGAAGCACTTTCGATCCACAATATGGACTGTGCAATGGTTTGTGAAATGGATCTGTGAATCCAACCCAAAACCATCGTATTGCAGCGATCCCATGCTTGAAACTCAGGATCTTGTTCTTCTGGAATTTTTGCATTTTCGTTGATGAAGTTCAACTTGTTTTTGGATCGTAACGCCATGGCGAAAGATCGGGACCATGAGTGGTTATTGCGGCCATTAAGAACTGGAGTCACAAGAACTTGTGATGGATTTTTGTTTGGGTGAAGGAAAAATGGATGAGATGGATTTGTGAGGTATGCAGGGAGTTGTTATTGATTAGCCATGCATGTTGAGAAAAGAAAGAAGATGGATTATCTGAAGCGGATATCAGAGCCTTTGAAGCTCTAATACCATAACAGAAATCAGAGAAGCCATTGGAAGCGAAAATGAATTTCCTCGTATTAGATTTATAAGAATAATTACAATACTCAGAAAGATCGTATATATACAATAGCCTCAGCAAGAAAAAGGATAACAAATTATCTAACTACTTAGATAACAGACTAATGCTTCTAACAGATTTCTAGTAATCTGTTGTGATTAGTTGGCCATGCACGTGATGCGTGGACTTCTGTAATCTGAAATCAATCAGTGAACTTGGTGCACATACATTGTTTGTTGAGATTGCAGTTAATGGGCTTGATTCAATTAATGGGCAAATAGTGTTTGAATTGCTGGGTTGTATTATGTTATCCTCACTACGTTAATCATCTAGGAGGACAACCGCTTTTGTAGTAGAAGTTTAAAATGTCTGTAAATAGTTATTACTTTAGAGAAAATTACTGTCACCTATAATAATTTTAGCACTTACTAATTACAAATGGCACCCTTTTTATTTTAGACACGACACTGCCCTTTCTTACTTTATGTGTTGTATACTGGTGCAGTTGTCTCCATTAACAAACATCAATTTTAGAACAGAGACAAAATAGTGATCACATGCCATACACATGACATAAGGGGTTCTTTCTTTGAATGAAATGACGTATTTGTCAATTTACTTGCTTCAAATAATGTTTGGTTTCTAATTTTATGACTCTCGGTTTCCGTCTCAGAGAAGGTATAGGAAAAAAACGATGGGGAAAAAAATAAAAAATATTGTGTCAGGAATTTCAACTTTGGGTGCTTAACATGGTCCTCGGGCTAGCACCCCTGTAGTTGTTTTAAACTGGGGATTAAGGAACGTATGCGAAGAAGGGATTAAAGCAAAAATATGTAGCTCGAGTATAAAAAGAAGAAGGGGTTATCCCTTTTGTGCCTTTTTTTTAGGTTAATTGTGATTTGTGATACAATATAAAGAATTTTAATCCATTAATCAAACCGTAAATAGTAGCATCTGAAGTAAGGGAGATTGGTGTCGTGTTAAATCAATAAGAATATCATGCATAATAAGCGCACACTTCATTGGGTCGAGTGTAATTAATTGCTTAGTTTTTACTAAATATTTCCCCTTTTTTATAATCTTGTTTAAATTCATCACTACCTATACTAGTTATTTTGGATGAACAACATTATTAACGTTACCAGAAAACGGCCCATTGTAATGCTTAAAGCCATTTTAACTTGTGGTGTGGACATAATAGTATTTCAAAACCGAGAAAAGCCGTGACGGAGTCTCAAAACGAATAAATTTTTTTCCACGTAAAAGAAAATGACATTTTCATAGACTAGTTGTCTTTCGCATGCTGTGACTTCAGCTATGAATGAACAAGAAAAAGAGAGACTAATCTCGAAATTGCTGGTCCAGTGCTATTCTGACCTTTCTCCTTAATTTGGCTGTTGCTTCTCAAATTGCCACGGTGTTAGCCAACAACTTAAATTTTGGACATGTCAGCTTTTTGGTAACGTGGCAAAAAAAATAAAAAAAATAAAATCATGTTCAGGTTTCTAAGGAACAAAATGAAAATTTTGTTGAGAAGATTCAAGAGGTGAAAATTTTGCTTGGGGATGTTTATTGGATTTATACGGCTATTGAGGAGATTGATACTGACTGGTCACATAATAGTAGTATTATTTATCAGGAATGTATTCTCTTTCAAAATTTTGTATTTTTCTATTTCTTGATAAATGTTCACTAACTTCAATTAGATTCCATTTATTTCACAATGTGGGCAAAAGAGATACACATTGTTACATCAACTTCATGATTGTAAGCTTTTAATTATGGTTTTCGACCTCGCTCCTATAATAAGGTTGCAGATAATCTAGTAAAGTATGGCTAGAGTCATGATTTGGAAATTTAGTTAGTAGATTTTCCAAAATTCACTATTTCCCCTTATTTCTGATTTAAAGTCTCTTTCCGCTTAAAGAAAATCATATTTCATATGTATTTCACATTTAATCAAATCAAACAAAAATTTAAATATGTACTTTCATGAATTAGAATAATAATATAATTTATATTTTTATATTAAATTAGAATTCATTCTTTTGAGAGTGGTTAAATTTGTTAATATGCTATCTCTTAGATAATAATATAAATAATTGTACACATTTCATTTATAATTTTTTAAAACATTTTTAATTTATATTATTTTTAATTCATATAATGTCAAATATAAATTGCACTATTGTTAATGGGACAGGTTATATTTACAAACTTTTTTTATTTACAAACTACATTATGTTCTTCCGAAGAATACTAGTTTCACTATGTTCTCCCAAGAAAACATAGTGTAATTTGTACAAAAAATTCAAAAAAATTTGTAAACATATCCTTCTCCGTTGTTAATTCAACTTATAAATTTATAATAAAGTGCAACTCACTAAACCTTTTGTAAATAAACTAATAATATGCCTCGTCAGTCGTGTTCTTAAAACTTCTTTATGGCCAATTTAATCCCTCGTAATTTTAAAAAAAGTTTAGATATTTCACAGGTGACTCGAGTACTAGGAATCTAGCACAGTGAATGAGATATAAAAATAAAAAATATCTGGGATGAATCAGATTTTTAACGTATTAGTATCAACAAAATCATGTTTGGACATTTTTTTAATAATAAAAAACCCCGACCATTCCTTAAGCTGAGGCGAAATTAAAGGGGTGTATTGCATTGATATTTTAATAGATTATTTTTGAAAAACAAAATTCAATGATATTCAATTAGGATTTAAAGGATTGAAAAAAGTATTGTGGTATTCGATTAAGATTTTAAAAAATTATTTCAGAGTTTGTTCAAATCCGTTAGTATTCAATCTGAATTTTAAACAAAGAAAAAAATAATCTTGTGGTATTCAAAAATCTAACGATTTTAATAAATTGAGACTTTTTAGTGAAAAATATAAATGAGATGTCTCTCTTACAATCTCACCCTAACACCTAGGATTTCTTCAGATTTCTCTACTGCAGTGTCTTCTTCTTCTTTTGGCGCGTTGACCCGCTCGAAATCGAATTCCACCATGGGAGCTTCGTCAAAGCTAAAGGAAGCAGATTTTTAAGCGATTTTCATAACAAAACAACTCAAAAACAACACACCAACAAAAGTATAATATAATCAATCTCAAAAACAGCATATTTTGAGCAATTTTTTAGGGCTTTTGGATAATTAAAAAATAATTTTTCAAGCTATGGGTCACGATTTTTCTTGACACAAAAATGTGTGTTTTTTTGTATTAAAAATAGGGAAAAATGTTTATGCAAATAATTTATCTGTATTTATTCTCAAAATGACATCGTTTTGGTATTGAAATCTTAAAAACTTATAAATATAAAGCCTATTATAACCCTGAAATAAATTAAAATTACAAAAACACCATGATTTTCGTCCCAAAATGACGTCGTATTGGGTTTACTGCAGATAACTTATCTGTAGTAACTGCAGAAAAAGCGAACCCTTAAAAATAACATAAAACATGTTATCAAAAAAAACAAAAAACATAAAACAGTGAAAAAACAACAAAGGAATTAAAATCCTCAAACCAATTTTCTTTTTATATCAATGAAACAATACTAATTTAAAGAAAGATTAAAACTTTCATAATATGAGATTTATATTTCGTAATAATACATTTGTGAACTAAATTCTTTCGCTATAGGAAATGATTTCAAATAATTTTTGCGTCAATAGATAACGAAAAACTTATTTTTTAAAAGCTCCAAAGCAATTTAAGGTTTCAATGTATCGATTTAAAATAATTTGAGAAATTTTCTAAATTTCATGTAATAAAATCCAGAAATTCAAATTCGAAATTTTCTTAGAATACTCAATGAAAACATGCATATGATATATGGTTAGAAAACTCTCATCACGTAGAACAAAAACCACAAGGTTTCCAAGATCAATTGGAAAAAATTTCAAACAAAATTTTATCAGGAATTTTAAATTCTATATGCAAATTTAGAATTATTTTAACAAATAAAAAAAATTGGGTCTTATAACTATATATGCATAGCTCTGATACCAAATGAAGAAGATAATTTTCAACCCATTGCTCAAACCCAAGAGCACTAACGAGAAAATTCTAATGCGTGAAGACTAATATAACTTTAGATATGTGAAGAGCTGTTGCCTAGTAAATTTGAATGTTTGTTAAAAGGGTAAATGTTTTCTCCAGTCAATTGAGATAAATTATCTCCGGTGAGCCCAAAATGACGTTGTTTTGGGACGAAAATGATGTTTGTAATTCTAATTTATTGCAGGGTTATATTAGTCTTTATTATTATCATTTTTTAATCTCATAACTCAAAATAATGTCGTTTTGAGCTCGCTGGAGATAATTTTATCTCCTGTGACTGGAGAAATACTTTTCCCTTGTTAAAAATTATATTATGTTTTACTGATTGAGAAAATTATATTAGATTTTACTTTTTTTATTAATATCATTGCATTTCTTTGTTTGTTTTTTTCGGTAAACTCTTTGTTATTTTTTTATTGACATTTGTGATTTAGAATGTTTGATAAAATTTTATATGATTTTTTAAAATCTTATAAATTCATCTTGTCCTTTCAAATCTTATAAATTCTATTAAAATATTTTAAAATCAAATATTATGAAATCTTTATTGTAAAAAAGTCTTTTGAAAAAGTTTTTAAGGTCACTCCAATTCCAAATAGTCTTTTAAAATATAAAAAAAATTTATCTTAAGAAAATATTTTAAAATCCTAATCCAATACACTCCCTAAATTTGATGTAAATATAAGAAGAAAAATCACGTGCCCATTTTAATTGGTCAATTTTTTTGGTACTAAACAAAAATTATGGGGTTCATTTTAATTTCTCAGAGAAAAAAAATATTGATTTGAGCTCTTCTGAAATTTAAAATAGACTCAATTAGTTAAAATCGTGGTCCTCTAAAATTTAAAAATGACCTATATTATTCCCTAAAAAATAATCACCGTTTTTTAATTAAAATGAGCCTCTTTTTTAATTAAATTGAGCCTCTTGATATATATTGAGATTCAAAAAGTACCTAAAGAAGAAAGTGTGCAACCAATGCTTCCCTTTTTTAATTAACGTATCCTGTTCATTCTAATTTGAAACCCTCCGTGTTAAGCATTATTGTGTCTTTTTTATTTTTTATCTTTAACCTCAACCTGCCACTCACAACCCCACTTCCTGTCACCAAATCAATTCATGCAAATATCTTTCATTGCTCTGTAATTCCTCCAAATGCCATTATTCTCTTCTCTTCCACCTCATCCTCTTTTGCAAAACCCTCCTTCTCTACTCAGTCCAAATCCAGTTGTCAAACACTGAATTCAAGGACTACCCAATTCACAAGTTTCGTTTTTGACACTCTTATCTTCCTCTGCTTACCCAGTTCACGGTTCTATGTAAATGGGTTAGCGGTTAATCCTGAAAAATGGCTCTTGCTGGGTCTGTAGTGGAGCTTCAATCTTCTTCTTCTATAAAGAAGAAAACTGCTGTTTCAAGAAGCTGGATTTTGCTCGACCATGATGGTAGAGGAACTATATTGGATGTGGACAAGTATGCTATTATGCGCCTGGTTGAAATTCACGCAAGAGATCTTCGAATTTTGGACCCTCTCCTATCATATCCTTCCACCATTCTCGGCAGAGAGAAAGTCATTGTTCTCAATTTAGAGGCAAACGCTCTGTTTTGTATTTTTTGTTTTTGTTTTTACTTTTATTTCGTATTTGTGTTTGTCTTATTTTGGTTGCTTTTGAGTTCTTTTTTGCAGCACATTAAAGCTATTATCACAGCGGATGAGGTACGTTTGATTTTGATATGTCTTATATATTCGATGTCTTTCTTCTTTAAGAGCTTGATGCACGAGTGCACGTGCGGTTTGTTCTTGGTGTAGGTGTTGTTAAGAGATCCAATGGATGATGACGTTGTGCCTATTGTTGAGGAGCTTCGACGACGGTTACCAAGAGAAACTGCTGCTGGACAAGGCCAATTAGGAGAAGAAGAGGCGTGTGCTCAAGACGGTGAAGGTGGGGAAGAAAATTGTGCGGTTTGTGAAAAAATATTGATTTGGAAAAGATTTAAATTTTAGTATAATCAAACATTGTTATGTTGTTTCTGGGGTGTCTTTCTTTCTGTTGCAATAATGGGAAACTGACTTGTCGCTCGTAGAATTTCCATTTGAGCTTCGGGCCTTAGAAGTTGTATTAGAAGCAATTTGTAGTTTCCTTGATGCACGGACAAGAGAGTTAGAGACTGCTACTTACCCAGCTTTGGATGAACTCACCTCTAAGGTAAAAAAGCCTTTGGATAAGGATTGTGTGCGTGTGGCGGTGTGTGTTTTCTTTCATAGATTTTTCACCTTGTACAAGAACACTGTCTACTAAATTTGCATTTACCCAAATGGTTAGGATGGCAGAACTTGGTCATAATCTATCTGATAGGCTGCACAAATTTCATCAGGACTATATAAACCTGTTGTTAATTTCTGCTCTTAAGAACTAGATTGAGCATATATCCATATCCAAATCTGTGATATAAAACATGGATTTTATTAATTAATGTTTGATTTCACATTATATGTTGTCACAAAATTATGATACTTTCTCATCCTCTCCCCCTTCCACACTACTCTGGATGGCATTTGTGTCCAGATCAGCAGTCGTAATTTGGATAGAGTGCGAAAACTGAAAAGTGCAATGACGAGGTTAACAAATCGAGTTCAAAAGGTATGTTGAAATAACAATAAGATTTTGTAACACATTTTTCATTCCCTTCCCTCTTAATAAGTGAATTTTCATTTTTCCTTTGCTTTACGTGCTCTTTATTATATAAGTGCGTTCCAAAAGAAGAATGCTATGTTGCTGTCTTCATTACTTACATACCTAAGCAGTAGTTACCTCGATCTCACTGATTTTCCCTTTCCTTATCATATTAGAACCAAGAATTTTTCTGTTTGCACTTACTTTACTTGCTTGTTTGTAGATAAGAGATGAACTAGAGAACCTACTTGATGATGATGGTGACATGGCTGATCTTTACTTATCAAGAAAGTTGACTGTTTCATCCTCTCCCGCAAGTAGCTATAATGCTCCCAACTGCCTTTATAGCTCTCCCAATCTAGGTTCAAAGATACAGAGATCAAGCAAAGCAAGTGCAACAACTGTTCAAGGGGAGAATGATGTTGAGGAGCTCGAAATGTTACTTGAGGTTATAAAAGTCCTTATCTTTAATTTTGCCATAGATAATTTTGGTTTAGATGAATTGACCTATGGTGCATTAAACTGAATAGTGTTGTGGTTTGCAGGCCTATTTCACGCAAATTGATGGCACACTAAATAAATTGACCACAGTATGAACTGCGCATTTTCTTTTAATTCTTCCTACTTATAATTATAATTTGATTTCTTATAAACACAAACTTTGCTATTTGATGCTTTCCTCCGTTTCAGTTGCGAGAATATATTGATGACACAGAAGATTACATCAACATACAGGTGAATTTTATGCACAAAATATAATTCATTGTTTTGTAGATTTTAACTATCAGAATAGAGGGGTCAAAAGTTTTCCTTTATAAATTGGGGGAATATTAGTCTCATGTTATTGGAGATTAGTGTCTCGTGTCATGGACACAAACAATATGAGGCCCACTCATTCTTTTTTTAAAAAGAGTGGATCCCACATGCTTTGTATTAGGGGTGTTCGCGGTTTGGATTGGATCGGTTTTAGAAGTAAAAATTATTCGATTCAATTCTTTCAGTTCAATCATGTAATCATCCATTCAGTTTGGAATTTTTTTCAAATCCGATTCGATCCAATCCAATTTTATTCGGTTTGGATTGAATCGGTTTTCGATTTTCTGAAAAGTCTAACATTTGTATGATGATTATTATGCAAATAACATATCTTTTGTATGTATTTGTTTTATAAAGTTTGTATGATAATTATTGTGCAATGTAGAAGCATTGTACAATAAAAAGTTAAATTACCATCTTTTACCTCCAACCAAGAAATTATAATATGGTTGTCTGATATACGAAGTAACCCAAATTTCGATCTTATAGAGGAGCTGTTGTACAACAATAATATAATAAAAATATATTATGTATCTTACAAAAAAAAAAGCATAACATAGATCAAACACAATCCACTTTCTCCAACATGATGGGTTAATGGGTCTTGGATTTAGAATTTTGCTATATGGTTTTTGGGCTATGATTGGAGAAAGACCGAAGTAGGTAGATGGTAAGGTTTGGGAATCGTTGGATCGGTTTTCACCAACCAATCCAATTAAATTTTGCGAATTTTTTTTCGATTTTTAATTTTTCGATTTTTCGGTTTTCGGTTTGGGTACAGCTGTTTGAATCGGTTGATGAACACTCTTACTTTGTGTCTATGACATGAGATACTAGTCTTCTAGAACATGAGACTAGTATTTTCCAATTAAATTAATAGTCTCTGAACATAATTTGCACACACCGTTTATAGCATAATTAATCACACTTCGTAATATGTCACGCGTATGTATGCAGCTTGACAATCACCGAAATCAACTAATTCAGGTATAAAGCTTTCAAGGTCTTAGTTTTTCCCTTCTGAGGTTTTCTATGCATACTCCTACGACACTTTTTGAAACATTTTTTGACAAAGCCATAATTTGTGTTTAAATACTACTGTTATTGTTTCTCCTTCTTCTACATGACAGTTAGAACTCTTCCTTAGTTCTGGGACTGTCTGTCTGTCCATATATTCGTTGGTGGCTGCAATATTTGGTATGAACATTCCATATACATGGAGAGAAGGTCACGGATATATATTTAAATGGGTATGTCTACATCCCTAGCAAAAATATTAAAAATATTTTCAAATCTTCTGACCAACTTGTTTTGCCATATATGTGTGTGCGAGAGAAAGAGAGAATATGTAGCTCTTACTGATTTTTTCAGTTCAAATTTATAACTTTAGGTGGTGATCTTTTCGGGAATTGCTTGTGCATCTTTGTTTTTATCCATAATATCTTATGCACGACGCAAAGGTCTTGTGGGGTCTTGAAATGCTTATAAAGATGCATGTTGGGCGACATCAGATTAAGCCAACGGCGGAAAGTGGAAATCCATGTTCAATTGGGATGTATGGCACCAAAATGTTATGCGCGTAATAGTTTCGTTTTCATATAGAATGGCTCTTAGTTGGCAAGTTTTATGCACTGAATAATTTTTTTTTTAAAAGAAAAAGAATAATTGTAAAATCCCATTTTAGTTTTCTACCTTTTTTATTTAAGGGAAAAGAAGATTTGATTCTGAAGTCAGATATAAACTATTTTATTTGCATTTTTGTCTACCATTATCCTGTATCTACACTTTCTTTGTTATTAAAAAATTTCAGTTATTTTCGTCAAATCTATCATGGGTCAATTCCTTTTCTTTAGTACATAATTCCATCTTCTTAGGACGCTAATCAATTATGCATGCGCATGCGGATATCAATTACCATAATCATATTATTATTGTTCCCCGACAATTTCAGCATTTCGGGCTGGGAGAAAATAATTGAGACGGATGTAATTATTCATAGCATTTATTTCCAGTCATCATGTCATATTAGCAAACAATGAAACATTAATTTAAGAGTAGATTTGTCAGTGCTAAATGCTAGTACATAGAAATCGATTGCTTCGAATTCATAAATCTTTCTCTTTACTTATGAGGGGTATTGACCTCTAGATGGTTTTCACAAGGCATGAGTCTCAATTACTTGAGTTGCGCATAAGTCTGAACACGACACACTGAGAGGACTGATGAGGGACCCCTTTTGCAGTTAAGAAACAAAACACTAATATCACATGTTACTCTCATACTCCCATTTTTTCCACAAAGCCGATTGAAGTTTCTTTTTGACTTTGATGTGAAGTCCTCAACTGAACCACCTAAACCTTTTTTTTTTTTTTTTTTCCCTTCTATTTGCTGGATTAGGATGAGGAGGATCATTCTACCCGTAACCCAAACTTCGATGTAAAGCAAATGACATTCGAATACAGATTTGACATTTCTTACAAATAGTTAATGGTCTAATTTTCGTGATTAATTAGGTACCGTTATAAATAAGAATTTACATAATTAAATAAGAAATTGTGCTACAAAAGAACGCAATTAATGCAAATTATTATATGATTTATTTATACCTCGAACAGTACTAAGTTACGAACTTAATAGAGTTACATGAGAATTGTGTATCTGATTTTGTAAATTCAAAAACCATTTCGTAATTTTAACCTACGATTTTACTCGTATTTTGATTCATGTCAACTATTTGACTAAGTTCACGCGACTAGAATTGTTTATTTTTGTTATACAACTTGTTATATATTTATCAATTAATATGGCAGCAATGACTATCGCGCAAATTAGCTCACCTGATAAAGTTTTGCAGTTGAGTGTAAGACGTGTGAATATAATAAGTATTTATTCCTTAAAGGGGAAATGTTTCTGAATTTAATGCAGATAGGTTATCTGCATTTATTCCTAAAATGACGTCGTTTTGGTATTGAAATCTTAAAAAGTTATAAATATAAAGACTATTATAACCCTGAAATAAATTAAAATTACAAAAACATCATGATTTCCGTCCCAAAACGACGTCGTATTAGGCTTATTGTAGATAACTTATCTGCAAGGTAACTGCAGAAAAAGCGAACCCTTCCTTAAAATCCAAAATAAAAAAAATAGCAACCACCATATTATTTTACATTCTGTTTATTATTTGATAAAATCTCATATTGATCTCACAATAATATCTTTTATTCTTTAATGAAATTTCATGTTGACTCCATTAATAAAGAGCAACTCTATGTTATTTAATCAAGTAACACAAGATTTTATTTAATAAAAGAAAATATTAAAGAGTATATTACTAGCCATAATCAATTTAAAATATTTTGTTAATTAAAAAAAAAAGAATGTGATTTGCGTGCATGATTGATTCGATTTTATCAAACCCAGCAAAACATTTTACCCCAAGTCTTTAGCCTTTATTTTAAATTTTGGTAGGTAATCTTTCAAAGCTAATATGTTTAGGTCCACCACATTCCTTCCATGGCACTCGCCGTATTAACTAGGACTTAGGTCTTAGGCCCTATCACCTTATCATGGAGCCTCTCGCATGACACGCCGCCCAGCACCGCGCATCTTAACCTCGGCGCATCTTAGCAAAGCTCCTAACTTCTATAGCTGTCGTTGGTTGAAGTGTGTAACATATGTCCTTAAAATATGTTGTTTAAATCGTAAACCCCGAAAAAACAAAAAACAAAAAGAAAAGAGAGAGAATAAAATTATATATATCTACCGAAAAAAAAAAATTATATATATGAAAAAAGAAGACATAAAAGAAAGAGAGAAACACTTGGTTTTGGTTCATGCTCTTTTCGACGAAGAGGTCCTCTCGATTCAGATCATCCACAACACAAGACAAACTCCCTCTGCCAAATCCATCACAACCCACGTCAAATCTTCTCAAATCACACCGACCCATTTCCTATTCACACCCCAAAATTATCAAGCACCCGTCTTTAGCCATCTTCCCCGATCGTTCTAGCTACCTATAGGTCCATTCTGTATGTACATACTTCTTTTTCTTCTTTTGTTTATATTCTATGTTTTCTTGTTCCTTTTCTCACGCAATCTCTTTGCTTCTCCGTGTTTTTTCAGCTTAATGCAGGGGATGATTGTAACGAAATGGACGTAAATTTTGGTCGTGCACTCGTGCTGATACCAATAGCATGCACCGAGTCAGGGTGGATACGTGGTGAGTGAGAGTTAAAGACGAGGAACTGAGGCTTGGCATCGGTGAACATGTCGAATCAAGTGGTCAAAGTGAAGAGAGACACGATTGAAGCATGCATGACTTGCCCACTCTGCAACAAGTTGTTCAGGGAAGCCACCACTATATCCGAATGTCTTCACACGTGTGAGCCCTTCGATCTCCCTTGAAATCTTGTTTCTTTTCGCCCAATCCCATGTCCAAATTTCTCAAATTTTGGATCTTTTCTCTCATTTTGCGTTCCTGGTCATCCCAGTTTTTGAATTCTCCATGTGGGGTTTGCCTCTTCTTTTGGGGCATCTGGTCTTTTGCGTAACCAGAGAGAGATATGGTTATTTCGTAATTTGATGCTTCTAAAAATACTTCCTTTTATTTCTCTCTCTCTCTAAACCCATCGAGGACGTGAATGCTAGGTAGTTTGGATTGGTCAACTATTCAGGAGTTTTGTTGTGCACTTGTGCTGCACTTGTGACATTGGTCAACTACGACTATTTATTTAGTAAAATTGTTTCAATCCTAGTCTTACCGCATGTAACACTACTGTGTGGCAGCGAGCACAACATTATTACTATGCTGTTTCTCACATTATAGTTCTCTCGGTTTTTGTTATTTGTCATTTGAAGTTAATTCCTGGTCTAATTTTGCGTGCACTTTTTTTAGCATATGCTTCACTAGCAGAAGCGCTAAGGAAAAGGCTGTTGTGAGCCCCAACTAATGGATTTTTCTTTTTCTATGAACTTTATTCAGTTTGCAGGAAGTGCATTTATGATAAAATTACAGATGAGGAATTAGAATGCTGTCCAATGTGCAACATTGATTTGGGTTGTGTTCCACTCGAGAAACTAAGGTCAACCCCCTGCCTTGGTTCTATTCCCAAGTTACGCTTGTCCTCCTGTACTTCTTCCTCTAAAAAAAACAAAAAAAAGTCTCTCTATTATAGTTTAAGTTGTTGAATATGCATGAAAGGTGTTGCTTTAACATGGTATGCTGTGCCAATAAGAGTACATTTTTTGCAACCCACCTAATTATTGTTACGAGGCTGCTAAAATGGAGATACAATCATAAATGATGGAACCTTTCTTTAAAAAAAGAATTATATTTTTGATGTGTCTAGACATGCTCTATAGAGCTGTTGAATAATGTTGTCTTTTAACGTTTATTGAAACATTCCCTTGGGAGAAGAAAAAGGAAACAAATAGCTGTCATAAATCATACTGTAACCAGATCTTCTTCTGAGGTGGTAAACGGCTGCAATGACCTGCAAGAATGAGGGTAGTTGTAATGCTATGATGGTGCTATCAAGATAACATTATATCAATTTTGTTGCTTTATGAAAACTAACTTAAGAAGGATCCACTCCCCGCATGTGAATTATAGTATACACGGAAATAAAATGCCTCCAGTTTGACATCTTTTCATAATTTAGTTGATGATTTATATATAGTAATGCTGGTATTTTTATTTTCATCAGTTTTCCTGACAGACATTTCATGTCTAATAATATATAGCATAATAAATGTAAAGTGTTTAAGACATGTGAAATAAAAAATTAAACAGTAAATTGTGACAATTATGTTTTATTGTCAGCTAATTGCATTTAATAAATTTTCATTTGAAGTTTTAGTTGGAAACAGAATAAGGAGGAACAGGGTAAATATGGTCTTAGTACAATTAATAGATGAAATGACTGAGATAGTTGACACCGATAAGATGGGGTTTAGGATCTGTTTTAGTTGAGAATGTTTAAATTTTAAAAATTCATTTAATTATTTTCCAAATGATGTTATTATTGTTTGCAGTCCTTCCCCAAAATTGATGAATTATCCTATTAGCAAAGGATCTTGATCATAAAAGACAGGAAAAAATGTGGGACTTAAAGAATAAATAGTGCTGAACTTGGATCTAAGAATAGGGGTTATGATCATTCAATTGATAAGTATTCTGGATGGGGAAAGAAAAAGAATTATTTTGATCTCTATTAAAAGAATTAGATCAGGAAGACTGATAAAAGAGAAGAAACTTTTCTTTGAATGAATTATCTGTAGCACCATTCCTTATATAAACCTTTGGTAATGAAGCACGCATAGAAGTATTATTTAAAAAATAAATAAAACAAAACGAAATCACAGCTGATGATAGTGGTATTCTCTTTTGAATTGTAGCATGCTAAGTTACAGACCTTGTTTTCTGATTACCAGGCCAGACCACAGTTTGCAAGATGTAAGGGCCAAAGTTTTCCCCTTAAAGGGAAGAAAGGTGAAGGCGCCTGAAGTTGTCGCCTCATTACCATTACCAGCTAGAAGAAAGGAGAGATCTCTTTCATCTTTGGTGGTCAGCACTCCGAGGGTATCTACACAGGCAACCATGACAGGAAGAAGAACAAAACCTACAAGAAAGGCTAGCAGTCTGCGGACCTCTAGTTTTTCCATTGAAAAGCCTATTAAAAAAGAGGAAGAATTACTGGAAGATCATCCTGAGAGTTCAAGCTCACCTGACACTTCAAATAAGTTTGCTCAGAATACTGGACAGGTAGTAGGAGAGATAATCTGGCTCTTTTCTTTGAGCTCATTCTCAGTTTCCTTGTTTTGTTCATTTGTTATCTTGGTTCATTTGATTTCCCAGATTGTATTGGCATTAGTTTACTTATATTCTTATCCTCCAGTTTTTCCTTGGTGCAGAGTGTGACCCCTTGTGAGGGTAGTCAATCCATACCCAATAAAGAAGAGAATGGTGCTGAACCATGGGATGCAAAATTGGATCTTTGGAAACCTTTGAATTGTTTAGTAGAGGTCGCAAGTAGGAGTAAATCTTTCAAGTCTAATGTGCAAGGGTCTGATGCTAAACTAGAATCCATTCAAGTAAATGAGAGTGACTCTCAAGTGCAGAAAACCAAAAATAAGGAAAATAAACGCAAGGCAAAAGTTGAGGATGAAAAGATTAGCCCTTATTCTGTCTCTTCAGATACAGTAAAACCCAATAAATTGCGCAGAGTACGCAGGAAAAAGGAGCCTGCTTTTGGAGAATCAGGCATATCACCCCAAGCTGTGCTGGATTCTACCAGCAACAAGCTCTTAAGGACTGGTCCAATTTGGTTCTCCTTAGTAGCTTCTGAAAACCAGTGAGATTTCATATCTTTGAAACTTCATTTGATAACTTATATCTTGAAATCCTGTTCATATTATATATGTTCATAAATCCGTTTTAGGATATTTTTTTATGGACTAATTTCAGACTAATGCTTCAGGGATGGAGATGCACCATTGCCCCAGATTCCTGCAAGTTATGTGAGAATAAAGTAAGTTCCTTCAGACTCCCTTCACCTGTGTTGGCACTGTTCATTACTTTAGTTTTGATTTATGCATGCTTTTAAAATTGGAATATTATGCTTGGAGCAATATATAACACCACTTGTTACTGACTAGTATATATGTGAATGAATCTGTATACAATTATTCATGAATATTTATCTCTAAGTTGAGCCTATCTCCATGTAGTAAATTTCAAGCAACATATTGGATGACAGAAAAAGGAGTCAATCACTTTGTCCTTTCACTGATTGTGCTTCAGCATTATGACAATGTCTTAGCATTCCATCAATTTTATCAAGGAGAATACATTTTTTTACATCTTATTTACTTTATAGAATAATCGGAACATGCTAAAAATTGTGAAAAGTACTTTTTAATTTTTTTTTTCTTAAAAAAAAAAAGCACATCCAGCGAGCTCTAAATGCAAAACCTATAAGATTCTTATTCAACCTCTCATTTTGTCTATTTTAAGACAAAATTTCTACAATGTTAATTATCTCCATTTTGTCTTCTTCACATCTGGAGAATTTCACCTTTGTTGTTAGCAATTTAGATTTTGGCATTTGCTTAAGATCACTCGGATACATTTATCTTCCCGATGTCACCCATTCCATGCTATCCTTAGTTATTTGTCAGGCTTCAGTTTGGAGACCATAATTTGGTAGGTTCTTTTTTGCCTTTCTTTTTCATTCCAGTGCAATGCGGACTGTCTCTTATCCATATGGTATGGTGGGTAACATGATTTATATATTTGTTCATATCAATTTTACATTTGTTAGAAGTTGGGCAGATCAACAAAATACATATTACATAAGCTATTTTAGCATAATATGGGAAAAGTAAAATCGAAAAACTGAAGTTCAATAGAGAACTATCTCAAAAAAGGAAAAGGGCCATGAGTGTGGGTAAATGATAGACTCTGGATTTTAAACAATGCATATGCTTTCAAGAAATCCACAATCATACGTAGATGCTTTTTTTTTCCATCAATAAATGTAGCATATGATTTCTCTATAGATTAATTTAATTTTTTCTGTGTTGATTTTGAGAAACTTCTTTTCAGTTTTTCATAGCCAAGGTATTGGAGGAATGTGTATTTGTGTGTGTATTATCTAAACTTCAGAGTTCACTCAATCTTTGCTGCTGCTAAAGCTTCTTAAAATGTAGAGATCTAACTGAACTAGAATATGATATCCTGTTTGATTTCTAATTTCTCGTGTTTGCCACAGGGATGGAACCGTACCTGTCTCATTTATCCAAAAATACCTAATGAAGAAACTAGATTTGACCAGTGAAACAGAGGTAACTCTCCATTCGATAATATATCTAAAAGACATTGATATTGGGAAAAATGTTTCTGCAGTTAATGCAGATAAGTTATCTACATTTATTCCCAAAACGACGTCGTTTTGATATTGAAATCTTAAAAAATTATAAATATAAAGACTATTACTATTATAACCCTGAAATAAATTAAAATTACAAAAACACCATTATTTCCGCCCCAAAACGACGTCGTATTGGGTTTACTGCAAACAACTTATCTGCAGTAACTGCAGAAAAAGCGAACCCTTGATATATATTAGGGAATAACTGGGCCCGGAAAATTTTATTGTCTTGTTCAGTTTTCCACAAGCATAATTTTTGTTAAACCTCTTCTGTGTCTGTACGAGCCAAGTTATATCACTAACCTTGAATTACATAACTGTATTGTCTTGTTCACTTTTATAGCATCTTTAACTGCTCTGCACCTTTTTTATAGTACATAATTTATAGCATTAACCTTGAATCACATTACCCTTTTCATGATTTTTTGTGCAGCCGAGTAATAAATGCACTTTACTTTTGATTGGTTCTAATGTTTCAAAACTGAGGATTGATGCTAGTTTTACATGGTGCCTCACTCTTCAGTCAATTTATTTTGCAGGTTGAGATTAAATGTATGGGACAACCAGTGCTCCCTACACTGAGGCTCCATAACTTGATTGAGTTGTGGCTGGATACGGCATCCACATCACAGCGAATTCCAGCAACTATTGGGTCCTCAGCAAAGGATTTTGTCATGGTCTTGGCTTATGCTCGGAAGGTTCACCATCCTTGATCATGGTTCCCCATCCATAATTTTTAATGCACCTAGAAAATCATCATCACAGCATAGTCACTTCCCCAACATGTGTTGTTCTTTCACTGTGTTTCCAAAAGCTGCACTATCTTGGAGGATAAGATAGGCCAAATAAATTATAAAGAAATTCCCTCTCCATAAAACATACCATTCTGCCTTTAGTGTAGCATCCTGATCTGATGGGTCATTGTAATGATAATTACATCCTGATTTTTCAAAACCATGGTTTTTAGTGCACATGTGACTTAGATATAAAGTAGCTACAGGCCACCATACCTGCTTAGAAAGAGATGATTTATTCGGAATGTGACATTTGAATCAAAAGGATTTTTTTTTTTTTTTTTCTTATTCTTTTCCTTGTGTTTCCAATATGAATTACTTCTGCAGGCCAACAAATGCAAACACTGAATCAAAACTTTCATATCCTTCCATTCTTAAGATTACATGTTTATTGATATGTTAGATCTGTATGTTCCAAATGGAGCAGAAAGTCGTAGCTTGGCTGTTGAGGACACCTGAATATTACAGGATCTATATTACCCGCATCAAATAAATAGATAAAGGTAAATTGATGATAAAATGGAGAAAAACCACTATCATTACTTTTATAAAGAATACGTTGCAGCTCCTTCGCAATATCTGATAATAAATGATTGGTAACCCTGAAAGAAAATTGAACATGTCTAATGATGAGATATATATAACCCTTAAAATAAATAACCTTTGTAAGCTCAAAAGGAAAAAAGGACAAGATTTCATTGTTTTCAGAGATTTGCAACATAAATGATGGATCACTTTTTCAATAACCCGTAGGCTAAAACAACCGCTAGATTGATATGACGAAGTTTTGCTGGTATAGTTGTCATCTAGTTAGGCATGCATTTGCATTCAATTTGAACGTGCATTATGAAATAAAATTATCTCACACAATCTAAAACGACGTAGTTTTAAGGATTTGAAAAAAAAATTAGGGTATTTTAATAATATTACATAATACAAAAGGAAAATAAAATGACTAAAATATCCTGTATTTCTTTTCCCTAAACCCTCAAAACTACATTTTGGAGTTGAGATAACTTTCTCTTGCATTACACAAGAAACACTTTTGCCTAGTTAAATAACATGACAATTTTATTTATTTCTGGATATAACGCATGGAATCATGGATTCCCTACGGTAAGAACAGAGTTTAAGTGGTATACTGCTTTGTGAAATGTGATCATAAGCATCTGTTTATTTAACCATCAGACAACAGAGTGACAATTATTATCAAACTCTTACGGTACATTAGCCCAATAATTCTAAAAGCACTTAAAGTGAAGTTTTTATAATTTCAAAACCATAAATGTACAATGTTATGGTTCATTTCTCGCAAACATGGAGTTATAAGATATTTTATATCTAAATATCCAAAATATTTGGGATTTTAAGATTCACATGTTCCCGAAACTCCCGAGGTTTCACTAAACTCCACCACTGAAAAGCATTGACGTTACGTGGTTATGTTTTTGCTTCGTTCAATTGTTTGGCACTTTAAACACTTTTACTCACATGGGAGACTGGAAAGGCTATGCATCTCCAGAGAGTAACACATGCAGGTCTTATTCAATAAACCACATCTCAAAACAGCAAGAAGCTGGGCCACCCTAAAAAGCACACGCTTTACCTCCAACGCAAACTCCAAATATTGCGGGGCATGCCATTATGTAACATATGCTCTTAGTTGCCCATGCTTTGGGACATCCAAAAGTATTAAAATAAAACTTTTTTATTAATTTAATTCCACAAAATTTTTATTTTCAGTTTATGTACTCCATCCATTCGTGACATGGTATCATATATTTATGGATTTTATAATTCTCATTCAACATGAAAATTCAAATTTTCCTACACACCCTTCGATTTTCATGCTAACATGGGACCTACATATAATTTTTTCTAACACATGGGTCTCACATGCTTTTTATCTCTACAACATGAGAATTGAATTCTCATTCAACATGAAAAAATCAAACCCCTATATTTATATACTGAAACTGGTATTGACTATTTTAACACGAACTTAAAATATGTAAATATCCTGACCCTATATTCAAAAATCAACCGTTAATATTCACATATCATGCAAGCTTTGTGCTAACTGGACTGAAAAGGATGAAAGGAATAAATTATTGAGAACTTAACTTTTGAGGGGCTAAATTGACAAGATTAATTTCGTTTGTAAGCTGAAAATATGTTTTATCTTGCACAATAACAGGAGGACAGAATAGCAAACAGCCATTACAATGAGAACAATGAACTATATAGGCACAATGAAGCCCCAATCAAAATCATTGACTCCTCTGTGCAACCAAAAACTACATACGTTTCCACTAAAATAAAATAAAAAAGTTGCCCAGGATCAACCATTGCATGAAAAAATTTGTTTCTATCTCTCTTCTTACAGACAAATAATTTTTTTTTTTTATCAAGACTCATTTAATATTTTAAAAAAATTAGATAAAATTTTTTACATAACATTTTGATGTCGTCCAAATGCTAAATGGGAGGATTCATTTTCTATTTAAAAGCACATCAAAATCAAACCAGCGATACATAGAAACTGGGACTCAAAATACACAAATCGAACCCTTCAATTGATCCAAGAATTAACATATCAAAACCCGGTCCTTGCAAAGAAAAGAAAAGTTGTATGTATATAAGCCACTATAGTAGCATTTGTTTCACAACTAGTCCTGTCAAGAATGCATGAACATTTTTCCTGTAACCAATTGTTCAAAAACCATGTTATATTTCCATAAATATGTAAACTGGGGAACAGAAACAAAAACAAATGACCTCCTATATTAGGTTGTACCCTGTTCGCTTTGTAGGGGTACCCCCAACAACCGAAAGCAACCCTCCATCATAGGCCTCATGTTCATCCATATACAAATCTTCAGTGCTCCTAAACGTCGCGTGCAACACAACAACCGCAATCCCAACGAGCACCGAAACCAACACGTTCAGCCACACGCCGGTGAGCACCAACGCCACGACGGTCACCGCCGCAAGCGCCGCCGCCGCCACCCTGTCGTCGACGGCGCGATTAAATAGCACCACCGGTTCGTTCCGGAAGAAGTAGAGGAAGAACCAGGCGACGAGCGCGACCAAGAAGACGATGATGGAGATGGGGTGCCATAGGAGGCTGAGGAAGAGGGTGAAGAGGATGATCATGGCGTAGTTGACGCGGAAGTGGTTGAGGTTGCGCTTCACGCGCAAGGTGGCTTCGCCGACGGAGTAGGGTCGCGTGAATGAGTAGAGGGCGAAAACCTCCTCCCATGGGCGGCGCGTGGCGAACACGGATTGCGAGGCGGTTGCATTCGCGCGTGACGCGAAGAATTTGCCGGTGGAGTTGGAGGATGAGGGTGAAGGGAGGGAGCTGTAATGGGGTGCTGAAGAAGACATCACATCAGAGACTGAAACTTGAAAGTTGAAACCCCGAGTGGAGTTTGCGTTAAAGATTGAATCTTTTGGCTGAAACAGATCGAAATTGATAACAGCAAAGATCCAATAATCGAACCCTAATTCTCTATTTTGAAGTTGCAGTTGCTGCGCGTGACCGTGAGGAAGAAGAAGAAGAAGGAGATTGAGAAGGGGAAAGGTGTGTCTATGTGTCTGTGTTGTGTTGTGTTGTGGGATCAACGATGTCGTTTATTGGTTTGTGTAAGAAATGAAGGGAAAGGAAGAGTCTCGGTGTCGTTTACTTCATAATCAGCAATGCCAGCGAGTGCTTGAGACTGTGGGGCACTCAAGTGTTGTGGCCTTGTGGGGTCCCACATTGCAGCAACATGACGAGTGACCAGCGTCTCTATGCATGATATGCATACTTTCGCGTATATAATTTTGTTTTTATTAATTCAAAATTATGAATTGGTCACATAAGAAATGAACGATATTTGGTATTTTGGGCTTTTGACATCATGTTAGTTCAAGTCGTGAGTCGTGACAACAAGTTCTCAGAGAAACAATAGTTTCTTCTATAATTTCGCAAAAGTTAAAAATTGAGTAGAAGAGAATATATTAATCTACAATATTTGATGACAAAATGTTCGCTGATTAGACAAAAATATATTCCTAAATAGTGTTAAAAATAAGTGGACAAAACTTAAAGAGATAATAGAACTTTAACAACGCAATTTATTATTAAATGTGAGTATTGCATGACGCATCTAAAAGAATATTATAGTTCAGGGTTAAGTAATCAAAACCCAATCAAATACAAGTTTCTCCATAACCAAATATTGGTTATATATAAGCTTTCTAATAATTAAACTTTAATCAAATCAAAATTATAAAATAATTTCCTGTATTAATTTTTGCACATCCACGTTACAATAAATATTCATAAAATTATTGATTCTAATGGGAATAAAAAAATAAGAATGGGAGAACCAAATCCCCATAACGGATCTGGATCCTCTCATGTGAAAATTCACATGATCATGTCATGTGAGGAATCATAACCATATAAAGATGGATCAATGATAATAAAGGAGCAGAGAAAAAAATATTAAAATAGATAGTTACGAAATCATAACCATTGATTTATCTTTGTATGATTATGATCTTCCCACATGACCATATCATGTTTTTTTTCGACATGAGATAATCCATTTCCATCCTAAATAGTAGTTTGTATGTCTTGTGTACCATAAATATAGTCTGTATTAAAACATGGTTTAACATTTTAGTCAAATGAGAAGTTCAAATTATTCGTGATAGAGTATTTTTCAAGAAACTTATTTTGCTGGTATGATTAGCTATTTAATAAATTAGTGTGCATTCGAAATGATTTATTTAACAAAAAATATTTTACAGTAAAAGATTTAGTGGGAGTTCTTTATATAAAAAATTGATTTTTTTCAAAAAATAAATATAATTATAAGCATGTAATTAATATATTTACACTTAAAAAAGATTTGTAAAATTTTTATACTATCATTAAATTATAATTGATAACATATTATTAAAAAGTTTAAATTCTAAATAATAATCATTATTAAGCTCATTTAATAATATAATAACACATGATTAAATAATAAAAACATCAATTAAAAATTAATATGATTTTTTTTATAAAAAAAATCAATTAAAAAATAAAACAAAATTGAAAAATAAATAAAAGTACACTGCTAAAAAAATAAATCATGTGATAATTCACTAAATATTAAATACCAGCAATTAACTACTTAGTAGTTTGTAGATATAAAATAGAGCAGACTTGATCTTAAATAAACAAGTTAAATTGATACTTTTTGAAAATTTTATTTAATTAAATATGTCAAATCTTATACGTCTAAAATAGTATTTTAAAGTTTTACGGGTCAATTGATTTATACTGTGTATATTATGAGAGTTGTTATAGTATCCACAAGAATATCGTACCAAATTAGGTGAGTTATTAACATTTTGTTGATTGATGATGTTACCATTTTGATAATTAATTGAATATAATTAATTAAAGTAAATTTATGATAATTTACCTCGTCACTAATACTCTTAAAAAATGAATATAAGAGTTAGGGGTGTCAATATAGGTTTTGACATGTGGGTCGACCCGCGACACGACACGAAAATTCGTGTTCGGGTTGATCTGCAAAAAAATTCGTGTCGTGTTCATGTTGATGTATTCTTGTTCGTGTCGATCCGTATTTATTTTAAATTATTTTATTTTTAATTTTTTATTATTATTATTTTAATTTTTTTTAATATCGATCCATTTTTTAAAAAAAATTGTCAATTACCATTTTGACCCTATTATGCGTGTTATTCGTGTCGTGTCAGTGTTGAAGATTTTGACCCAAATAAAAATTTGTGTCGTGTTAGTGTTGATGTATTTGTATCGTGTCAAATTCGTGTCGTGTCGACCCGTTTGACACCCTTAATAGAAGTAATCCTCTCTTGACATATATATATATATATATATAAAGCATTAAATATATATTACCATTAAGCTATTGGTTTATTGAATGCCTAAATTTGTTGATTTATTTAAAAGTAAACATGTTGATATATTTAACAGAATTAATAAAAAAAAATTAATAAATTTTGACGTGCAACTTATGAAGGTGAAGAATATGTTGCGGTGGCAGTGGATGGTGTACGTAATCATACATTTTAAAAAATCGAAATGCAGATATGTCGGCAAACCTAGGATGAAATCAAGACCAAATGTACCTTAGCTAGGATGGAAGAGCACTCACCAAACTGTCACTCTTTCACAAATTTTTTAACCAAATGTTACGTGAATAGTATTTTTTATCAGACTGTTACACAATGTAATTCGCTACGAATGGTAGCGAATTACGTTTGCCAATAATTTCGTGACACATAATCATATTGTGTACCAAATTTGTTACCACTAATAGCGAATTACCTCCGGTCAGTTTTTTTATGCGAAAATGTGTCACGTGTCACAAAATTATTGACGAACGTAATTTGCTATCAGTTATAACGAATTACGTCACGTAACAATCTAGTAAAAAATATTGTTCATATGATATTAGGATAATTTTTTTTTTTAAAGAATGACACTTTGGTTGATCTTCCAGATCTAACGGAGGGGCTAAAATCATGTTGGGGATAATTAATATGACTTAAAATAATCCACAAGCCCATCAATGTCCTCGAACATCTTTTTTCCGGAACCTGAATCCTCTTGGGTAAAGCCCAATGTCCTCGTGTTGTGGATTTGTACTTCTTATGTGTAAGTTAATATAATGAGACGTTTGATACAAGAGAAATTTTTTTATCTGAAAAATAATTATTATCGGGATGTAGTTGAAAATATATTTTACTGGAATATTACGACAAAGTTGTTTGGTAAGTGTAAATTTTTCTTGGATTATTTGATTAAGTTTACTGAATCTGTGTTTGGTTGATAATGAAATATTACTGTCGGAACGTGGGATTATTTTACAAAAAATAACCCCACTTCTATTTTTTGTATTCAAACATGTATTTATACGTTGAAATAGGCATCTGGGTCAGGGTTTTCTTCAGCCACTGTAGTTAGAAGAAATCTTTTCTCCTAAGGTTGGGTTCCATGGTTTTTCAAAAGAGTTCTGTCATCATATTTGAAAGGAGTGGGAAGAATAGGACGCAGTTTTGAAGACATTGTATTGGGCTTCGTCGGCAGAGACGCCATAATTGGACACACACTAATTCAGGCTACCGTCGAACATTGTTCTCTTAGTTTTAGATTTCACAAAGCAAAGACGAAGCTACTCTTTCGGAAGTGAGATTGATAAAGTACAGTCCATTGTTCTCTTGGTAGCAATCTCACGGGTAATTTGGTAACAAAGTTCGCGCTTCTTTTTTCTTTTCCCCGGGAAACCCAAAATGGCAACAAATCTGTGGAATTTTTATCTTGGAGGTTGGATGCTATTTTACACAGGCCAAACAAATCTGGGATAAAAACTTTGTGGGAATATTTTTTTATATGCTGATACCAAACACAGCATTTTGAGAAACCCAATGTCATTTTTCGAGACAATTCAAAACATTCCTGCTACCAAATAGGCCCTAAAGAAAAATATTATATTTACAAATTCTGTTTATAAATTTTTGTATTTTCAGAAATAGACTCGATTAAGAATATATTTTTGAAAATATGTAATGTAGTTTATAAAAATTTATAAATATAACGTGTCCTAATATAAATGTGCCATGATATTTCATTGGAGATGCCAAAACTAAAGAGTATACTCGCCTTTGCCCATCCTCAAATTTCATCAACTACTTCTTTGGTACCTTTTAAGTGTGTAACCAAGGGATCAACATAAGGGTCCCCAACCTAAGCAATAATGAAATGGAAAAATTAAAAAATCAGGGGAGTAACTAACCTCATCTAAATCGTCGAAAGTGTCCTCTCCAATTTTTTGTCTTCCCAAATCGAATGATGTCCTTATGTTGTTTCCCACCTGCAACTGTATCCTTGTGGGCATATACTTCATCATGAATTGTAAGAGTTAAAGTAAGATACGAAGGAAATAGAAGGAAATATTACCAAATTCCAAATTCCAAGATTGTCACACCAAGAACCCACACCGACTTTAAGAACTAGAATTGCAATAGAAGGAAATATAACTAAGGAACCAGAAGGGAAGGCCTCATGTTGATATTGCACGTTGAGAGATAAAATTTGGGTATAGAATGGCAAAGGCCCTGTGTACCATCAGTATGCATCTACCACAAAATTACATAACTTGGTTGGAAGTGATCACATCCAAACCAATATTACCCATTGAATAGCTCCACTAACTCATTAAGATACTTTTCAGGCAGCTTAATAGTAACTTCAATGATTTTCTCCTCTTCTTCCTTCTGTATAAGGAGCCATTGCACATTCTCAAATTTAGACAAAGGCTTCTCCTACAGCCACTTCACCCTAGCAAACTGATGGGTAGAATTTATTGTGATGTCTTCATCAGCACTAGGACGAGTTGACACCACAGCATGGTAAAAAATGTGGCTACGAACATGTTTCCTAATGCCAGGCTCACAACTTATCTCAACAGCTACCTAAAATAAAATAACCATAGGATAAAAAAAAAAAAAGGCTGCCTCTTAATGATTATAAACAAAGTTTCACATACATACCATGTTCCTAGCACATTTAAGTACTTCCAAAAATCTGATAATATCATCCTTGTCAGTTTGTGGGTCCTTTCCATTATTTTGGGAGCTTCAAACTTTCTTGCAAATCCAAGGGACTGCTCCATTTCCAAGTTTATAATCTATCAATTGACTCTCTTCATCTATACTATTTCCATCGAGCAGAGGAGCACCAGTACTCTCCTCTGATATGATATCTACAAGAAAACAATAAAAACAACTCATCTTACAAAAAAAGAACCAAGTAATTATGAAGTTTTGAACTATTTCCACAGTAGACCTGCATCCTCTCTGGAAGATCAAGCTCCCTAATCTGGTCATCTTTCTTTGTCATATATTTCTCACAAAGAAAACTAGGCTCAATTTCATATTCAAGTCTAGTCTCTCTATATTCATTCAATTCTAGGTTTTGCTTTTGAGTCAGAAGCAACTCTTTGACATTGCCAAATACTTCTTGAGCTTCACGTGCCTACATAGAATTGCAGAAAATAGGATTCTTAATAATAAAGAAAAATATACATTTGAAATACCTCAAAGGAGCTCCATTCTCATCAACTTACTCATCCACAATGAAATTGACCATTTCATCATCTTCTCCAATGTTAGCATCCCCCTCCTCTTCAGCAATGTTTTCAAGTGGAGCTCCTGTAATTCATGGAAGGCAAAGTAAGCATGCGTCTGATTTATTGGTGCAATTTTAGCATACAAATTACTTTTGTCATGCAAAATAGAACGGTTAGAATTCATGATGCTGTCTAAAATGCCAAAAACTACAGACACCCCCAAATAAACAAGATTAATAATTCCTTCCCCTCACTTTTTTTAACTCACAAATAAACAAGCTTCTTTTTAGGAGTGTAAATAGGCTAAGCTAGGCTTTCACTTAAATAGGTCAGGTTTGTGTACAAAACCTTATGCATGGCCTGACCTATTAGCTTGCGTAGGCTCCAAATTACATGTCTGGCATGACCTATATTTTAAAAATAAAAACTTTAACCTTGGCTTGTTAGCCTGTTTAAGCCTATTAAACATTCAATAATTAAAAGATAACCAAAATAAAATTATTTTATTATTAAAATAATAATTTTATTTATTTTATTTAAAATAAATAATATAATATAGGCCGCCCTTTAAGCTTATAGGCCCGACATGTACAAAAAAGTCTATGACCTACTTCCTAAATAGGTCTTTTTAAAAGTCTAAACATATTTAACTATTTGTAATAGGTCAAGTCCGACCTAATATAGATTAGGCTATAGCCCCTGTAGGCCAGCCTAGTCCGTTAACATCCATACTTCCTTTCCTTTTCCTCTTAAAACTAACTCCCAAACAAACTCTATAGAAATCGGCTCAGATTTTTCAGGTAATCACTCTAAACAAATACAAATATTAATCGATCACGTAATCGCAAACAATGCTTGTGTGTTCACCATTCACTGGAATCCGAAATTAGAATGCTAGGATTGTATTTATTAATTTTTTTTTTTTTTTTTGGATAAATGATAGATATCATCTATAGTACATAATCTTCTTCGAGCTGTGAACATTCACATCATTATAAGAGTTAGTTTTATGAAATTTTTCGCATACACGACTATTTATAATAGTTTCAAAGATAATGTTATATTTACAAATTACATTATGTCTGACCGACAATACACTCTTGAATAGAATATTATCAGTCAGACATAACGTAGTTTGTAAAAAAAAATTGTCAAATATAACTTTATTTTAAAACACAACTAATAATATCTATTTAAATCTCCCTTTGTTTGTAGGAATACATCTTTGATCTGGATTATAATATTGGCCCAAGAATTATTGGAAGCCCCGTGACTAAAAAAGTAAAAAGGCAAAGCCTCAACGGTTATGTTACCCCTCAAATTCGAAAGAAATATAATGTCAAACTTAACGTGTAAGAAATGTGTAGGATACGCAAACACACCATCTTGCATATATACATGCAAGCAGGTCAGAGCTCGTTATCCCCTCTCTTCGTCAATGTCGAAATGACATATTATTTTTTAAAATATTATATTTTGCATCAACACTTTTATTTTAAAGTGAGGCAAAAAAATTTAAATAATGCATTTTAATTAAATAATTACGTATTAATTACAGTTTTAGGAATAATTACGGATCTATTGTATAATGTGACATTTTTTTTGGGCGTCACATGAGACGCCCCATTAAGGCATCTCACCTAAGGGGAAGACGCCTAAATGCGGCGTCTCTTATGCGGCGTTGACAAGTGTCACTTTTTTTTTTCAAAAAAAAATTAATTTAATCATAAAAATTCTAATGGTCAAAACTTTTGACTCGAGTATCTAAATTAGGTAATTCTTTTTTTGATTCCACATAACTTTTCGAGATCTACGCAATGCTATCTCATTTGACATATTTTATTTCCTACAAACACAATTTTAATTTGCAAGAAAGGTATTATAAGAGCGGTTAAACCCAGAATTTGTGGATTTGTGATTTAATATAAAAAAATAAATAAAATTTTGATTTGTGATTTAAATTTTTTTATAATAATTTTTTTATTATAACAAAAATTTGGTATGTGATTTAAATTCAAAATAAAAATAAAAAATATTATTAATAAGGAAAACAAAATAAAGATTTGATTTGTGATTTAAACTAAAAAATCAATTTGAAAAATATGTAGAAATAAAAGAAATAATTAAATAAATATTCTAAATTTCTAAGCAAGAAGGATATTATTTTTAAAATTAATGATTAATGCTATAAGTTTCTGGGTTATTATTCGTGGTCTGAAATTAATGATGCCTTATGAACGTTTTTCAAAAATAAAATTCCTTAAATTAGGCGTGATTGCCTCTTGATTGAAACCCAATTTAGACGTTATTGGTGATGTGTTAGGTTTTGACACGTGTCACATTTTTAAACTCAGAAGCCTCTGAGTTCTGCGTTTGTGATTCAATTAATACAAAAAATAAATCAAGATTTGATGTGTGATTTAAATTAAAAAAAATAAATTTTTTTATTTTTAGTATAAAAAATTTGGTTTGTGATTTAAATTAAAAGTAACAATTATTATTAATAAGGAAAACAAAATAAAGGTTTGGTTTGTGATTTAAACTCAAAAATCAATTTGAAAAATCTGTATTAATTAAGGAAATAATTAAATAAATATTCTAAATATCTAAGGAAGAAGGATTACCTGATTTAAATTTAAATTATGTTGGTGAGAAATAAAATATATCATATGAGATGTCATTGCGTCGATCTCAAAAAGTTATGTGGAATCAAAATAAGAATTACCTGATTTGGATACTCGAGTCAAAAGTTATGGCCATTAGAAATTTTATGATTAAATTAAAAAAAAAATTGGAAGAAAAAGTGACACGTGTCAACACCTCACGAGAGACGCCCCATTTGGGCGTCTTCCCCTTAGGGTGAGACGTCTCAATGGGGCGTCACAGTATGCAATAGATCCGTAATTTTTTCCAAAACTTCAATAAATACGTAATTATTTAATTAAAAAACATTATTTTAATTTTTTTGCCTTTAAAATGATAATATAGGAATTCACTTATTATCACTTTTAATTTTTTTAATATTTTCATATAATATTATTTCTTAAATTTTTTAAAATTCTCTTTTTCAATAATTTTCAAACTATCATCCACTCACCTTATTTAAAAATAATTATACAGAAAAAGAAAAAAAGGAGCTAATTTATACATTAATTAAGAGTGGATTAATTTTTATTTCAATCCAAAAGCTTAAGGTGTTGGGTAAGGGCCTTTTTAATGGTTTATATTATTCTCTATCACACACTCTCAGACAAGAGCTCTTTGGAATTGAAGTGTGGATATTGCACAGGCCTAATACTTTTGGTTTTACCTTGTGTTTGTTTTAATTTTAGTCGAAAGTAAGGGACGGTGATGATCGAACTCGTAACCTTGTGCACACAAAAAGGTCTTGAAAAAAGCTTATTTCTCTGAGACAACAAAGTGGATGCAAACGCCAAGCAGCCAAATACACCCAGGTGAATAAGAATTGGTGCATTTTGATATAACATTTGATAAGGTGACTTCTGATGTAACAAGCGAGTGGGATGACAATTGATAAGTAGAACAGGATGCTTTACTGCATAGCTCCAAAGAGTTTATGGCAACTGAGCTTCAAAAGCAAGGCTTCGATCAGGTGACATTCATTATCTGTTGGTGTTTCCTCTCCACCAAATCATTTTGTTTTGGAATCTCAACACAACTGGTTTGGTGAATTATCCTTCTTTGAGCATAGAAATCTGGCATTAAGAATTCATTCCCATTATCTGAACGGAGACACTTCAGAAAAACATTGAATTGAGTTTGAATATAAGCTCCGAATTCTTGTAAATGTTTACGAGTTTCACCTTTAAAGGTCATAAACTTTACCTAAGTGAACCGTGTGAAATCATCAACCAATGTTAGAAAATATCTATAACCATGAATTGAAGGGACCGAGAATGCCCCCAAATATCAGCATGCAGAATTTCAAATGCTTTATTCGTTTGTGAACAACTAGAAGGAAAGGGGAGTCACCTTTGTTTAGTTAGGTGACATACTACATCACAGGGTTTGATGTGTACATCAGAAACAAAAGGAAATTGGTTAGATACATGTCTTAATACAGTTTCTTATACATGTCGTAACCTAAGGTGTCATAACAAGGAGCTATCTTTATTACATTGAAAAGAAGCACTAATTTTATTTGTCTGCAGTTTATTTATATGCAATTCTGTACTCAAACCAGCATATATATATGATGAATAAGCCATTACTCCTCTTAGTTGTACCAATCGTCTTCAATGTAATTTTCTGTTTAATCAAACAATATGAAGTATTAATAACATTTCAAATCATCGAGTAACTTTGTCACATAAACCTAATTAACTCAATATTTTGGCACAAGCAAGACAGTATTTAATAATGTAAGGGAGGAAGGGACGTTTACAACACCAGAATAGGATGCAATAACAGTAGAGCCATTTGGTAAGGTAACAGAGATGGGTTTAATCTTTCTGATGGACGAAAAGATTGAACGCATGTGTGTAATATGGTTTGTAGCCCCCGTATCTAGAAACCATTGAATAAAATTATTATACCCGAAGAGATCATTGGCTTCTGATCTGTCATAGTTGTCTGGGCCATATTGGTGGCATGGGCAGATCCTGGCTGCTGCATGAAGCTCAAGAACTCTTTGTATTTCTCTTTAGAGATGGTTACTTGTGAGTCAGAAACATCCCTGCAATCACCGAAAGAAGTTACATTATCGTCTTGTTCTTGGATTGCGTTGTTTGCATTATGTCCTTGCTAGTTGCTATCTGTTCTTGGAACGATAGCCTTAGGCAAAACCATGCTTAAAGTAGCATGTATCCACCGTATGATTGTTCTTTTTGCAATAAGTGCAGTATTTGTTGCCTACATTTTGTCCTCGGCCAATGCTTGATCTTCCTCTTCTCCCTCTGTATGGACTACCACGGCCTCGAGAACCTTCAGAGGAACTTGCAAAGACTTTGGTTTCATTCATGTTGCTGTGGATTTCTGCTTGAAATTGTCGTTCTTGTTGAACGAACAAGGAAAAGGCTTTAAATTGTTGATGTTGGGAAAGGGACTCATCAACATGATTTGGAAACGGACATGGCTGCATTGGTCACCAAGTCCACTTAAGAACCTTATTAGCTGATCGTTTTCTTTATACTCACGCATCTGAGGCAATGCACCACATGTGCAAGCTGGAAGTACTGGACTCAAGTTATTTAGTTCATCCCACAACGATTTTAAGCTTGTGAAGTAGTCAGTCACCGACTTGTCTCCTTGATTCAACTGATATGTGTCCTCTTGTAAGATTGAGAGAAACGATCGCGTAGATCGTTCCGCACTTTATATGCCTTATCGATCCAGAATATCGATTATACAATTGAGTCATCTATGGAGCGATGGAGCCTTGAAAGCACCGTTGTATTGCATCTCTCCCACCTGGAGTACCTGGGATCATCTTCTAAAGGAGGACTTATGCGGGGAAAAAATTAATTTATTGCTTTTTTTAAAAAAAAAAATACGAATAAGTAGTGATTTTAAAATTAATTATGGAAATATAGCAGTGAAACACGCCCCATAGGGATGTGACCGGTTGGAGAGAGACACGCCTCATCTGGGCGTGTTTCACTAGGTGCTGCCACGTGGCACAAAAGTCAACAGTTTGACCGTAAAACTTTGAAAGTCCATAACTTTTGACTCGGGTATCCGAATTAGGTAATTTTTTTTATTCCACATAACTTTTCGAGATCTACGTAATGACACCTCATTTGGCATATTTTGTCTCTCACAAAAAAAAATTGAATTTACAATAATGATACCATAAGAACGTTTAAACTCAAATTAATAAGCAGAAAATCACTGTTATGATTAGAAACATTCATAATAAAGATCGTTATGATTACGGTAAGTTATGATAAGGTTAATTATGTATGTTATTGAGATATATATTAAAAATTTGAATGAAGAATTTTATGACATTTATAATTTTATTCGGTTAACATCTGTCGGTGACAGAATATCGAATAATTTATATTAAAAAGTTAAGTGAGTGCTTTTCGTTTTATTTTGATTTTTAAGTTTTTGTTCATGATTATAAAAATGTTAGATTATTTTTAGTAATAATTATAAAGTAACAAAGTCATGTCATTTTTAATAATTATGGTATCATTGTTGTAAATTCAACTTTTTTTGTGAGAGACAAAATATGTCAAATGAGGTGTCATTACGTAGATCTCGAAAAAATATGTGGAATCAAAAAAAATTACCTAATTCGAATACCCGAGTCAAAAGTTAGGGACTTCCATAGTTTTACGGTCAAATTATTGACATTTGTAACACGTGGCATCACCCGGTGAAACACGTCTAGATGAGGCGTGTGTCTCTCCTCAACCACGCCCAGATTGAGCGTGTCTCTCTCCTCGGTCACGCCCAGATGAGGCATGTCTCTCTCCAAATTGGTCACGCCCCATATGGGCGTGACTCACGCTTAGATCACGCCCCACATGGGCGTGTTTCTCTTTATTGAAACACGCTCACATTTGACTGCTATATTTTGACTGCTATGCTGCCATTTACGAACGGCAATTTATTCTTGGATATCAAAGCAACGCTCATCGCTCGTGACCATGCATGATAGTTCTTCCCGTTTAGTAACGGTGAAACAAGAATTAAAGATGGAGACTCGCTCGGATGGAGGAAGTATGGATCTGACATCTGATTTTGTTGATTTTGCTGATTTTGATGATTTTGTTCAGCCATAATTTCGATAAGAAAAACAAGAAGGTTTCGAAGAAGACAGGATTTGAGCGGAATTTGGATGAACCAGGGCTCTCAATTGAGCTCTGATACCATCTCATAATTTTGGAAAGCTTTCATTAATGAATCTTGAGAACTTACATGAGTGTTCTTCAATGTTTATATACATACACTGACATAAAAGAGAACGAAGCCAAAGAGGCGAGAAAAATAGTTAGCAGCTCTAACTAACAACTAACTAATCAAAACTCACTAACAAACTTTATCTCTAGGGCTGCATCTGACGTGGCAGCTGATGTGGCTTCCTGTTGTACTTCTTTTGAATTGGCTTTCTCTTTTATTTTTGGATTAGAATATGTCAATAATTTCTTAGTTATTTTTTCCTGAGCAATGAGATGCGTCATATTTAATAAAAATTATAAAATTATAAAATTAATTATACATATATTTGTTAATTTTAAATATTTTTCCCTTTTAATCTATACATTTTATATTATATTTAAACTAATTGCACATTTTATTTGTAAGTTGATTTTTTTCAATTTTTATTTTAATTTATATTTTGATTAAATTTCAAAAGTACAATGCACGAAATGTTTATTAATTTTATATAAATTTAAAATGCATTGAGCAACAAATTTCCTTCGTGGCATACTTTTCAACAAGGTAACATAAAGCTCATTATTTTGCTGTTGAGACTTTAAAAAAAATCAGTGATTCAAATCATGAAATACAATTAATAGAGGAATTTCAGGGTAAGGTATTCTAAACTCATTAGTAAAAACTAGAATTATAAAAAAAAAAAAAATTATCTTTACCACAATTTCAGTTTCCAATCATGGCCGCACTTGAATAGTCCTAATTCCTAAATCTATTTCCCCAGATCCCTAGGTTGCCTCGTTGCTTTTGTCTGCTGGCCCATTAAAAAGTTAAAGCGTTAAATCCATACGCCATGAACAAAAGCTCGTAAAAGGTACTCCCTTTTTTCTTCTCCCATGAAGGAAATATAGTAAATAGAAACAAAGGCAATTTGGAAAATATTCTTCAATCAATCAACTAAAGGAATGAAACATGCACAGAATGTTTTTTTGGGGGATAATGTGCCAGGACAAAGTGCGTCGTTTTGCTTTATATAATTTGGTTTGTTCCTATGTCAGTGGGGTCCAAGTCTATAACGGAACTATATATACCCACTACTACTAGGTCCAAATATGACATGTGAGGATTAAATTGAGGTCTTTTTCTTTTCACTTACTCAATTCTCTCATTATCAACTGAACTACTATCATTTAGTAACTATCGTGCATTGTTAGCTTCTCTTTTCCTAGGGCATATGGTGTGTGCTTGCCTTAAACTCGTTTTTATGACGTGTGAATGTTGGTTGTGACCATGGTAATTAAAATCAGAATTATATCTAAAATCAAAAAGAGGATAAAAAATTGTAAAACGTAAAATTCCAACGTAAAAAAATCATAAAATTCGTAAAATCGTTTGAAATTTTGATGAAATCGTTTTCATTAAAAGTAAAGCAACAAGTGGTGCCAAAAGTAAGGCTCCAATTTGTCTCCATATATATCAGCACTTGAATTACTACATAAATTAGAGTCCAACCATAATGGAATAGATTGAGAGAAAAACTTGACATGGACATGTGGTCGGATTAACCGAGCCCAAATTTCTTGAACCTACGAATAGTCTCTAATTGCATGAGCACAGTCCTCCATATGCATATTACATCTGGGACAATAAGCTGATGATGCAAGATGTTTGATCTTCCAATTTAGTGTTATTTTATATTTTTATAAAAACGTCAGTTATTCATGATTTAGATGCATTTTGAATGAAATCTATTAGTTAAGTTTTTTGTATTAAAAGTATATATTTTTCTCTCTAATAGAGTTAAATCTTAGTAAAAGGGGGAAAATTAGACTTAAAAGAAATTATGCAACAAAATATGGGTTAAAATGATTTTTTTTTCCTTTTTTAATAAAAGAGAGTACAAAATTTGGTATTCCCGTAATACTAAAAAAAATTTCGCACAAGAAAAGGTAATTGTGTGGAACAAAGAAGATTTTGTCCTACTCTAGAAATGCATAGATTCAGCCCCTAAATTGAGCCTTAATGGCCAACCCAAAACAATCCCTTAGGGATAATAAATGAAAATTAAGATATAAATGTTGATGTCGACACGATGCTAACAAATAGAAGAAGGAAAACATGCCAATTTGAAAATAATGTGTTTACACACACATATACATGAATTTTTTTTTGGGTTCTGGTAATTTTATTCTCTTTAATTATAGTCCAAATAAAAACTAATAATTTTAATCTAAATAAATATAAAAGTTGCAATTTTATAACAGTTTGGTTAAGATATAATACATGTTTTATTTTTCACTAAGTTACCCTCAAATGGAAGTGTAGCCAAATATTAATGGATTTGTTTGGCTGCAACATTGGTTTTGATATCACTATTATGCCGTAAAAAAAACTTATGGCAAGGAGATTATCGATGAGTTAAGCGAAAATCAATCATCTATTAATGAATTTATTACCACATCTTAAAGGTTAGTAAAAGTTTAATGGGTTTCATACCAATGATGATAACTCATGGATACCATCAATGAGTTAAGTGACAATCAATCATTTATTTTAGCCTAAAATACTTAGTAAAACAAAAACAGCAAAGGCCTACAAAAACCTACTAAAAAAATAGATCATAGGCATATAGCATATTTTTACATGACCTGTTCTATAAACATATAAAATGGTTATATCATATTATTTATTTTGAATAAAAAATTAAAATAATCTTAAATAATACAATATTATTGTTTTATTATTTTTTAAATTATTGAGAGGTTTAGGTAGACTAACAAGCTAAATTCAAAATATTCTACATAAGTTTGACCATTTTAATTTAAAGTTTAAACTATTTACACCGCTACGGCTTAAGACATTGAGTTTGTCCATAATTAATAATCTCACATCCTTCAAGCTTGAATTTTCAGCAATAAAAATAAAAAAATATCTTAGATTAACGAAAACATCTAGGATAGTAAAAAATGAAAACTCCATTCCCTTAGAAGAAAATTAGAAATGCACAGAAGTATAGAAGAGCTTGGAGGAGAGCATTGTCAATCATAAACATACATTAAAATAATGAAAAAAAAAAAAACAAATATGATAAATTACCAAAGTGTCATATTTGAAATATAATTAGACTTCAAACGAGTACAGATCAAACATATGGTAAAGCGGGACGTGTTTCTTTTGTTTTTCTTTTAAGAGACGGAAGAATAATAAAGTATAAGAAATTAAAGTATGAGTTTTATAATTTTCATTTTACATGAGAATGGAAATATCATGTCATAGAGATAAAAAACATGTGGAACTCATATATTAAAAAAAATTATATGTGAAATCCATACTAGCACAAAAATCAATGGATATGTTGGAAAATTCCAACTCTCATATTGAGAATTATAAAGCTATAACTGTATAAGCATTCACTAAGATTGATTATGCAAAACTGGGCTAATCCGACTTCTTGTGCTGCACAATTCATATTGCATTGTAATTGATTGTACATAAAAGGGGGGATCATTAGAGAATCAGAGTGCCCGAAAAGTCAACAGGTGGGCCTGCTTTACATTGGAGTGAGGCCAAACTTTTATAGTGCAAATCATATTATAATTATGTATTTTGAAAAATATATAATTATGAAATTAAAAAAAATTATATTTAATTTTGTTATAAAGTTATCGGTTGATGTGGAAAAAAAAAATTAATATTATAATTTTGTTATTCTGATTACATCATTGCACTTGTACTAAAGAAATTCTCGCATTGAGGCAGTGTTCTCATGGGCGCAAGATAGCGGAAAGACCAAGCAGTCAAACTGAAGCACCTCCTTGTGTTACGCGTCAAGAACCTTTTGGTAAATATTTTACATTTATTAGTGGCATGTCATTCCATATCTTCTCTTGCAACGGCTACTTTGTGGAGGAAAGAGCTATGAGTTATTGCATGGGGCCCAATCTGAGTTATTGCATGGGGCCCAATCTCTATGAACATTTTGAATAAGGAAACAACTTTTGTTCACACCTTTGTTGCACTTTCAAAAAAGAAAAAAGAAAACAAGAAAAAAAAAATGATGTTAACTCATAACATTAAAGCAATATGGAAATGGGATAATGAAAATAATGTAAAGTACTGATAACATTAATGATAAATATAGGATTAATAAATATATACTTATAAGTTAAAACGGTTGTTAAATCATTTATTTTATTTTTTAAAATAAACAAAATGTTACCTAATTAACTAAAATAGGGTTTGGATACAAGTCCTACCAACTTTACATGTATCGGTAGATATATCATGCTTCACGTTCCAATTCCAACGGGAGAAAACAGCCTTTTCTTATGAACTGCTTTGTGTTGATGATCAGTTGTACTTGCACCTCTGATTCCGGTTGAACTACTTGAATATTTAAAGCAGCAATTCACAAGCGTATTATAGTTTTTCATAGTAATTAAGTATAAAAATCATTATGTTAAGGGAGCTTTTTTATTTCTTTCGTCACCTTGAATGATTGATTGATAATTGTTGGGCAGAAAGCTTATTTTGTCATAGTAAATCAACTATTGTAATGTAAAGCCTGTTATTGCCTAAGAATTGCAAACAATTTTTCTGTCCAGATTACGGTTAAAGCACCATTTTAAAATTTTTAGACAAAAGAATTGTCCGTTTAAAGTTCATTGGATAAGTTTTTCCAAAGTAATGCAGTCAAACATGTCACCTATGCTGACGGGACTAGTCCCGTCACTGATACTGACGGAACTCGTGTCACGTCAGCGCCACGTAGGCAGTCCAATTACCGTAAATCTTCGGAAGACCATAACTTGTGACTCGGGTATTCAAATCAGATGTTTTTTTTTTATTTCATATAACTTTTCGAGATCTACGCAATGATACCTCATTTGACATATTTTATCTCCCACAAACATAGTTTGAATTTGTAACAATTGTATCACAATCACAAGAGTGTTTATTCATAAGACTATTTTTATGGGAGATAAAATATATCAAATGAGGTGTCATTACGTAGATCTGGAAAAGTTATATGAAATCAAAAAAAAAATCATCTGATTTGGATACCCGAGTCACAAGTTATGGCCTTCCGAAGCTTTACGGTAATTGGACTGCCTACGTGGCGCTGACGTGGCACGAGTCCCGTCAGTATCAGTGACTGGACTAGTCTCGTCAGCATAACTGACATGTTTGACTGCATTACTTTGAAAAAACTTATCTAATCAGCTTTAACCAGATAATTCTTTTGTCCAAAAACTTTAAAACGGTGCTTTAGCCCCAGATTAGCTAATAATACTGTCCTAATTAGCAGGTATATATTCAACAAGATTGTTTTCGAGTGTATAGCTTGTATAACAATCACATGGCTAGTGATATAAATAGCAATTACCTCTGAAAATGGGCAAAGCCTCTCACTAAGGAATGGTTCAAAAAATTTATTTAATAAGGAATAAGCCGAACGAACTTTGTGCCTCTGTCTGGTCCACAAGGACAATGACAAAAAGAAATGCATGTGTCGTACAAAGAAGATAAGAAAACGATTTCTACACTCAACCGGAAAAAAAAAAACGATTTCTACTTTGGATGAGGATTTTTTGCGGTTGTTTGTGATCCAAACCCATAAAGTTAATGTTATAAAAATCGAATTGATCCGGCTGGATTCACAAGAAAATTGATGAATCGATTATATAATTGGTCCGATTTTTATATTAGATCGGTCATGTAATGAAATTAGTGTGATCTGGCCGATTTTTATAAAAATTAGTGATTCGGCACGATTCATAAAAAAAAAATTGGTTTGCTCTAATCAATAGATGTTTTTCTTTTTTTCACTTTCACACAAATAGTTTGTTTTCTTTTGAAATATCTGAGTGATTTGTTACTTATTGACTTATATAGGTTTTGTACTTACAACACTAATATTATTTTGTTTATGCAATATGTAAGGAATTTTGATTTGATTTATAGTTAGAGATATTGTCTATTGAACCTGAAACATCAGTATCATAAGTATTATATATTTAATTGATCTTTTGTTAGACAATGATGTATAATTTATTGTTTTTCATATTAAAATATTTGGAATTGATATATTTTTTTACAGGTATTTGAGTATATTTATAATATTTTGATATAAATTATAGATTTACATATACTTACATTATATGGTTGAACCGGACAATAACTAGTTTGGCTTTAATAACATTGCATGAAACATTTTATTTAGGGACAAGATATACTTACCACCAAAAAAGTTTACCACTCTTACAATCAATTTAATCACTGTTGATTTATGTCAATTCAACGGTTATAATCTATTGGAAATTAATAATTAATTAATAAATGTGACATAATAAATTCTATATATTTCTAATAGATTATAACCGTTAGATTGACGGAAATCAACGGTGATTAAATTGGTTGTAAGAGTGGTAAACTTTTTTAGTGATTAGTGGATCCATTCCCTTTTGTTATATGATAAACAACGTAACTTTAAAAATAATTTTCTAAAGCCCGATTAATTTGTTAAAAAAATGTACTTTGTTTGTTTTTTAAAAATAATACAAGCATTAAAAAATCACTAAAATAATAGTACAAAATTTAAAATTCTTATTATCCACTAAGTTAGATTATAAAATTTTGTTCAAAATAAAAAAAATAATAACCCTTCTTTATTTTTCTCAACTATATTACGTGCACAATAATACTTAACATAAATGGTATTGCAATAAATTTTTTGTTATTATGTGTACGAAGAAAAAAAATCATGGTATTATAATTAGTATTTATGCGCATTAAATAATGGTATCATAAATAATTTTAATCTTGGACATTGTTCATATAACTATTGTCAGCCGGTCAGAGGAAGTCTGTGGCGGGGACCACCACCAATGAATTAAGCTAGGCCAACTATACTAAGTGGGTGCGACATCATATCTCAATCCAAAACTTTAAGGCATTGGGTTCATGGATCTATTTACTTATATTCATTTCACTTAGCCTCCTATTACCAATCAATGTGAGACTCATCACACTTGGATACTCCAACAATTGGTATTTGAGTCCATCCCGACTCTGATACCACTGTCAGGCAGGTCCAAAGGAAAGTCCGTGGCAGAGAGATCACCACCAATGGGCTAAGCCAGGCCAACCACACTAAGTGATGTCACAACCCAAAATCTTAAAGCATTAGGTTTATGAGTCCTTTCATTTATATGCATTTCATTTAATTCATTACAAACCAATATGAAACTCATCACACTTGAATATCCTCACAAATACACTATCTGTCATTCTAAAAAGAGTTGGAGAGAATTCTCATCCTTTGAACTTAAAATCAAGGCAGGGGACAAAGGGGTAGAAAATCCACAAACCAGGCCATTGCATATTATAGTATCTCTTTCTCTATTATTCCACATTAAAGACTGTAGTGTTTGGTGTAAAAAATATTAATTTCCAAAAGCATGCACTTGGAAGGACTCTCATAATTGAAATGATGACTACTCCGTAGCATATAAGACGATAAAAGAACCAGCATGCTGAGTGAAAATAATTAAGTATTATAAGTTTGTGGATTTAGATTCAATTTTAGGATTTTTTTTTTCATTGGTTCATGATCCGATTTAAATTAATTTGAGCACGGTCCGATTCATATAGGGATGATTATTCCAGAATTATTTTTTCTATTCTTATAACTCAAACTCAAGATATTTGATTAAAATAAATAAATTTCTTATCACTTAAACCAAAGATTCATGCGTATAGAAAAGAAATTGTTGGATGGGTCTTCTCCGTACCTTGTTTTTAAAAATCATTTCCATAATTATAAAGAAAGAGATACTCCTAGAAATATAAAAGATGATACATTTAAAAGGAATGACTACTGGTGTTATGCTTCGTATGTTGTATCACATAAATACATGGATGATGATTTATTATCATACTTTTAGATTTTGTATAGATAAAACTACGAATTAATATTTTATTGTAAGAGATAAATTTATTTCTTACATAAATATAAAAATATAAGAACATGTGGGTCAATGTGAGAAAAAATACAAAATAAAAAAATATGAATTTCACACACTTTTATATATAAAAGTTAATTATATAAAGATTCCATAATTAGATAAAGCTACTTTAGTTTTGAAAAAAAAAGACAAATCAATTCTTAAATTTTTAAAAGTGTGATGTTTGTTTGTTTTTATATTTGTTTTTAATTTTAAGAAGTTACAAAAAAAATCTTGGGTAACCCATCACATCAAAGTCAAAGGGATTGGTAACAAGGAGAGAGATACTATTTTCTTTGAAAGTTAATAAAGAGAATAATTCTCTCATTAATCATTTTTCAACCATACAAAGAGAGTTAACTCTCATGATTGCACGAAATTGGATTAGAAAATGACTCATAAAAGATCATTTATAAGCTGAATAGGTAAAGATTTAATCTTAACACACTATTACTTAAACTAACATACTAACTTGAGTATTAAAGGTAATTTCAATTTATTACTCCCACATACGCGGAACAGTAACATTAACATGATCGACCTATGTACGATGACATTATGGTTTATAAACAAATTAATGGTTTTAAGACACATTAAATAGAAAATGAAAATAGAATAACATATAATTTATTTGTAGATATCAAATATATATCGTCCCACATAATCATGTTAGATAATTCACGAAAAGATCTTTCTCGAAGCAAATGGAGGAGGAGCTAGCTAAGTCCAAAACTCGAAACTGAAAATCTCGAACACAACACCGTCAGAAAATTGAGATGCGGAACCGTGGAAGTGGGAAAAAGTGAAGCCGAGGCTGAGATTTTGGTTAGAAAAATAATAGTTTTACTCCAAATTTTGTATGGATTCAATGTGTATTTTTGTAAAGGACAGAAAATTGTATTCTTTTAGCAATTATAATTATAGTAATATATAATTATATATAAAAGGACAAAAAAAATCCCCCACTTTGTATACTATTTTTGCATTTTTACATATTTGTTTTAAAATAAATTAGTTTTTTCATATATAAATATCATTACTCATAAATTAAATAAAAAGTGTAAGAAAAGATTAATTAAAGCTAAGAGAAGAAGAAAAATGAATAACAAACGTCTGTGTGGGACCCCTTTCAAACCTGTGAGGCTGTGACAGAGACGACAGTTTCATACGTCCGTTTTTTAGCTTCCCCTCCTCCTCTTTGCTTATTTAAACTCCTCTCTCTCTCTTACTCAATAGTTTTTGGTCTTTACTTTTATTTTTTTCAAGAGTTAGAAATATAATTTTTTATTTCTTGCTGCTGAGGAGACTATGAATGTAATATTTAATATACTTTATAAAGTTGGAAGCTCTGTATTTTTGTGGTTTTTGTGAATTCTTAAGCTAAGCTGAATCTTATCTTTCACACCTTTCAATCTCAAAACAATGGAAGAAGAATCTAGGGTTTGAGAGCACCAATTCCATCAAGGTCGGTGCTTTGGTGCTTTTACTATTAATTTTTTCACTGCCATTTCTCTCCCGAGCAGAGGCAGATATGTTCCAATCTCTGCTTGCTCTATTCTCATAGCTGGGTCTCACTCATTTTCAAAAAATTAGCCCTTTCATGAACTGAAATTTTGAAACTTGAATCAGAAATCATCTATTCCTCGGTTCTTTGGCTGGTGAAAATTGGGGTTCTTCTCTATTTAGGTCTTTCTATCTTAATCTGCCGCATGTGGCTGAATGTGTAATTTATTTGTTATATAAATGTACATTTTTCTTTTTCTTTTGTAGTATTCTGGTGTTCTTGGCTTAGGTTTGCGTTGGGGAATTAGTTTTTTTTATTCTTTTTGTCTTTCGTTTTTGGATAGATAGAGACTAATATGGAGGAGGTTGAAGAAGCTAACAGAGCAGCTGTTGAAAGCTGTCATAGAGTTCTAAGTATGTTGTCTCAGCCTCAGGATCAAGTTCAGTATAGGAACTTAATGGTGGAGACTGGAGAGGCTGAAGTGAGGTTTAAGAAAGTTGTTTCCCTGCTCAGTGATGGTTTGGGTCATGCAAGAGTGAGGAAACTCAAAAAACTCCAAATCCCTTTTTCGAAAAGTATCCTCTTGGAAAATCCAAATTGCAGAATCAGACATCAATCAAAAAATCTGCAGTTTCCTCAAACTATTTTTCCTGACAATTCAGTTCAGGAATTGGGTTCAACTGTCAGAAATTCACTCTGTCTGGGAAACCCGTCTTTGGAATTGAGCTCCAATGGGAAAAGTCCTCTTCACCTTAACCAACAATCGTCATCAATTCACTACCACATCCTTCAGCAGCAACAACAAAGGTTATTACTGCATCAGCAGCAGATGAAACATCAAGCAGAAATGATGTTCCGAAAGAATAATAGTGTCGTAAATCTGAATTTTGATAGCTCTAACTGCACACCTTCAATGTCATCTACTAGGTCTTTCATTTCTTCCTTGAGCATAGATGGAAGTGTGGCTAATTTGGATGGAAGTGCCTTTCATTTAATAGGAGCTTCACACTCCTCAGATCAGAATTCCCAACAGCACAAGAGAAAATGTTCTGCCAGAGGTGATGAGGGTAGCGTGAAATGTGGGAGCAGTGCTACTGCTAGATGCCATTGCTCAAAGAAGAGGTCAGATTCCCTTCCTCAACATATTTGAATTCACTTTTCTTCTATGTTCTGGTATTGTAGTGGCCTACATTAATCCTCTTTGTTCTCAAAGATCTAATATTCATTTTAATATGCCATTAACTACTCTGTGCGTCCTCCACAGGAAAAATAGAGTGAAAAGATCAATTAAGGTGCCTGCTATTAGCAACAAACTTGCAGATATCCCTCCAGATGATTATTCATGGAGGAAGTACGGACAGAAGCCAATTAAGGGGTCACCTCACCCTAGGTATGTTCAAGTTCTGCTTTCTGAAAATTGACTGATTTAAGTGGCAGTATGACTGTGCAGAAATAATTTTCAAAAGTTTCAGCACTCTTTGGTTAGTTTTGATTATTGTGCAGTTCAGTTTGCATTTATGATTTTATAGCAGTAAAAGTGACCATGATGTACCTGCCCATAATATCTTGTGGTGCATGTGGTGGTGGTTTTGCTTCAATTGAAGTTGCTATTGCATACCTCTGTGCTTGTGTAATTTGTTCTAAGGAGGTATTCTGGTAGATCAGAACATTACAGACTTGAGTAATTGAAATGGTCCAAGATTTTGCTTCTACAATGTTCACTAGTTTCTTCATCTTTTGGAACAATTATTGTATTCACAGATCTATATGATGGCTTTTTGTAGATTAATTACAAGACTTTTTTCATGGCTCTTCTGTCTCTGAAAAGTGAAAACATGAATGAGAAATTAAAATCTGGCATTTTTGAAGTGTGTACGTAAAACACCTTTCTGTAGGTAACTCTGATTTGTTTTGTGCTTTATTATATGAAATTATAACGATCAGTTGATAGGTGTAGGTGGACAATCACAAATGTCTTTATCACTCTACTTGACATCAACAGAGATTTCCTTTTTAATGTGCTACATTTTAGTTTAATCTCTGAATGTGAACCGTAGGTTTTATTTTGAGGAAATTGACCGTAATTGCTCTTTTTTCAGGGGATACTATAAGTGCAGCAGCTTGAGAGGCTGCCCTGCTAGGAAGCATGTGGAGAGGTGCTTGGAAGAGCCTAACATGCTAGTTGTTACCTATGAAGGCGACCACAACCACCCAAAATTACCAACACAATCCGCAAATGCATGAACTACATGGAGAGCTTAACCAAGATCAAGCCCCATTGTTCATTTTATCAAAACCTCTGGTTATCTTGAGATGCTTCTGTACATAATTTAAGTGGTGCAAGCAGGGTTGTTCTTGGCGCAGTTTTTTGGCTTTTGGTTTGTTGGTTAATGAGCCATTTAGTTAGAGAGCGGGGAAGAGGATCGGTGATAAAATGAAGTCTGTAAAATTGGTAGTTCGATTCGCATGAACTATTTCGTCTTTCTTAAGCATGTTAAAAACATTTTAGGGTTTTCTAAATGAATGAAAATGCCTTTGAAAATGATAACCTTATCTGTTGAACCACTTCTCATGCATGAAATCTCCTGGAATCTTAAGATACAAGAATCTTGAGTTTAAAGGTTGGATAATGCACAAGATTTTTACTTTAGTTGACTAAATTAAATCTATTAAAAGCTTAAAGTTGTTTAAATTTTTTAGAAGGATTATATCGAATCCTATTGTAATAAAGCTCTTTAAATTTATCATCAAGCACGGTGATAAGGGGTTGTACTAATTCAAGCAATGATCAGTCATGTTAAAAAATTTATACGAAGAGTTACGAGTTCAACTATTCAATAAACAAGTGAAGAAATTAAAAAAAAAAAAATCTACCAAAAAAAAAAAAAAACTTTCAATTTGTTTCTCCCTGCCGTCAAGATTCTAGCACATAGTTGTGGAGGTATGTCATTTGCCAAACAAATGAATCTAGGCAGTGTATATCCCTTACAAAATATAATAATAAAAAAATGGTTTTATGTGGTTGTTATTGTTGAGGTGTAGTCCCACATTGTTTTGAAAAATATTAACTAAGTATTATATAAATGAAAGGACTCATGCACCATTAGCTTTAAGATTTTGAGTTTGATCATGGTGTTCTGAGCCCACTTACCATTGTTTCTTTCTTGGTTCATAGTTAGCGGTCTCACCCCACCACGAGCTCTCCCTACAGGCCCAACATGTGATATTAGAGCCAATGGTGGGATTGGTCGGCATGTGGTGATCGAGAATGAGTGTAGTCTTATATTTTTTGAAAAAGGATTAAGTGAGCATCATATAAAAACTCATGCACATAATGCCTTAACAGGCCAAATCAAAAAAATGCAATGGCCCAGTGGCGGAGCCATGTATTAGCTGGGTGTGGCCTCGGTCCGGACTAAATTTTAACAAATTATACTTATTATATATAATTAATTATAATTTGGCCTGAGTTAAAATTATAATTCGGCCCAGACTACAATTTATAATTTGGCCCTATCTAAAAATAATTTTGGTGAAAGATTCGGGTAAGTTGTATTAGGTTATGTGTTCAATTTTCATTTGTATAAAAAAATAAAATATGTTCTTAGTAAAATTAAAAAATATTTAATAAAATTATAACTCTTCTTGATGCTACCTGTTCAGGTGCTCTATATTTAATATAATTTGAATATATTATAATATGAACTAATTAAAATTACGAAAAATAAATACACATATAATTTTTTGGCCGGGCTCAAATTCGAGCCCAGCTCCGCCAGTGCAATGGCCCCTCTTGGATGTCATGCCAATGATAATGGAAAGCTAACAAGGCAGCAAATTTGGTAACAACCATTATGTCGTTTTACGTGATCAACTTTGTAAGTTGAATCTGATTTGTACCATCAAGCTACGGACTTACCATATTGAGGAGCCCATCGATTGATAGACGTAATAATTAAGCTACGCTTTTGAACAAGATGATCTAAAAGGCACAACAGTTCTAGATTTGCACTGGCTCCATGCAACGCTTCATTCAATTTGTTGTTACTCATTATAGAAGTGTCTATTGGTTTGTGGAAATTACTCGACAGAGCATGTGAGCTATAAGGGGACCAATATGGGCAAATCATACTCGATCGTAGTTTTCCTGGGTCCAATACCAACCGTTCTCAATATTATCAGACAACAAATTATGTGCCTGCCTTCCATGATAACTATTTGCTTCTACAATCTGTTACTGCATTCAACAATTTTATATTTGTGATGGAAGGGAAATAATATGCTTGGGTTTGTGGGTTCACAAAACATTTAAGATAAAGAACAAATAGTTAAGTTTCTCATGCCTTCTTTTCTTATCCATTTGTGATGCGATTTTATAAATAATATCAATTAGTATTTTGTGCATCATAGGTATTTTTTAATTCAGATAAAATATTAAAAAATATATAATTTAAAAGAGAAAAAATATTTAAAGATATATGCATAATTAATTCAAGTAAAATAATTATTTCAAATAAAATTAATTTAAAATTAAAAAAAAAAAGTTAAATTACATATTATTCTTTAAAAGAAGGTAGGTATATTTAGAGATCTAATCATTTAGAAAATATATACTCTAATTTAGTATATAATAGAAGATGTATTTTTAGGTACACTGAAACATTTTATTATTATAAAAAATTATACTCTAATTTAATGTATAAGAGCAGATAAATGTGATTGTTTATATGGACAAACTAATGATGCAGTTAAAGAACACGTTGGTCAAAAAAAAAAAAAAAACACGTTGGAAATTTATCCGGAGGTATGGTGGTTATATTTTGCCTCTTTTCTCCAACTAACTCTTAAAATTAGCTAGAACATCAACTGTTGTTACATTAAGATCTTCACAATTATTATATAAAATTCTTTAATTCACCTTATAGAGGAATTTGTTATTTTTGAAACTATTTATTAATAATAATTATTATTATTATTTAAATTAATTAATTTATTGTCAATTCACCATAATTAATGATCGAGTTTTTGCTTCAGTTTTGAATTTAGTAGGCCTCCCATTAACCGGTGATTGGTAGGTATTACTTCAATCAGCAACACAATAACAGTAAGCAAAAATAGAAGAATGACATCAATGTTTTTAAAACAGAACGATAGTCCTCCTTCGAGGGGAGGTGCCTCCTTAACCACAAGGGTTTTCTAAAAACGTCTGATGCCTTCATTTGCTCCAGAAGGGATATTTTATACACACAACGCAAAACAGAAAAGTAAAATAACTAAACGGTTGAGGCACAGCAGCATGGATTGCCCTTACACCTTTTGCAACAGAATACTTCACCCCTATCTAACAGAATCCTCACACACTCGACCCCTTTCCCTGAGTCACATGGTAACTAATTAATTGATCAAATAGTCTCTCATCCATTTGGGTTTGGTCTTGCACCTTTTAGACCATTTAACCTTTGGGCTGATATGTTCTAATGCCAACTCATCTTCTGGTTCCTCATCTGTCTGGGCCTCCTCCCTTGTTAGTTGGCCTTGGTTCATATCATCCCCTTTTTCTTCGACAAACACCTTTCCCTCAAGGTGTAGCTTGGGATAATCATGTAAAACACGTGTGAGATTCTCCCAGGAAGCGTCATCCGGATAAAGAACAGCCCACTGAATAAGAGCTTGCACATTATTGGGATCCCCATCCTCTTTAACATCAAACACAGCAAGTGGTTGTATTATCGGTTGGTGGAGATGAGCAAAAGGAGGTAATTCCAGTGGCACATCAGTGGAGTTATGGAAGAAGGGCTTGAGCAGGGAAGAGTGGAACACAAGATGAATCCGGGACCCTTTGGGAAGAGCCAACTCAAAAGCTACCTCACCAATGCATTTGATTATAGGAAAAGGTCCATAGTACCTCTTTGCCAGTTTGTGAGAGGTGCGCAAGGCCACTGACTGCTGTCTATAGGGTCGAAGCTTGACCAACACTAAATCGCCTAATTTAAATGAATGATCCAGCCTCTTTTTATCAGCGGATTGTTTCATAGAATTCTGAGCCTTCGACAACTTAGTTTTGATTGAAGTCAACATAGCATCTCTGTCCAGCAGTGTAGCGTCCACAACCTGAACATTACTAGTGCCTGCTATATAAGTTGGAACATTGGGAGGCTCGCGGCCAAAGACCACCTGAAAAAGAGTAAGGCCCGTAGCTGAATGGGTTGAGGTGTTGTAACACCACTCCGCCCAATGCAGATAACGGCCCCATTGCTTCGGTTGGTGGTGAACGTAGGCCCTCAGATACTGTTGTAAAATTATATTCATCACCTCTATTTGCCCTTCACTTTGTGGGTGGTAAGCGGATGACATGCGGAGCTTCGTACCACTAAGACAAAAAAGCTCCTGCCAGAAATGGCTCATAAATACAGGGTCTCTGTCGGAAATGATGCTTTTAAGCATTCCATGTAAACGGGAGATCAAGTGTGCAAATAAATCTGCTACCTTTGCTGCAGTAAAATGAGTTTGGAGCATGCCAAAATGAGCAGCCTTGGAAAACCGATCGACGACAACCAAGATGACAGTGAAGGTTTGGAATGAAGGTAGCCCTGTTATGAAATCTAGCGAGATGTCTTCCCACACCTGTGTAGGAATAGGGATCGGCTGTAATAAACCAAGTGGTTTGGCTGTGGTGGATTTAATCTGCTGACAAACTACACAGTTTTTGACAAACTCTATCTTGTCATTTCTCATACCATCCCAGAAAAAAAATTCATGAAGACGAGTATAAGACTTGAGCACCCCAAAATGGCCGCCAAGTGGAGTTGTATGGAATTCTTCTAATAATAGTCTCTTGAAGGAAGAATTAAAACTCACCACAATCTTGTCATGGTGAAGTAAAAGACCCTGCTGCAGTGAATATCCCGGTTGTGAAAGGGGATCAGCTTCCAAGTCCTTCAGTATTTTTTGAATAGCCGAATCGTGGGCATAGTCGGCTATGAGCTTAGGGAGGAAGTCAAATTGGGGAACAGTAAGGGTAAGCACTTGAGGAGTGGAGGTGTGAACCCGGGAAAGTGCATCCGCCGTGCGGTTGTCACGGCCTGGCTTGTAAACGATGTCATAATCGTACCCTAATAATTTGGAAAGATAGTGCTGCTGATCCGGGGTTTGAATGACCTGTGTCTTCAACTCCTTCAAACTCCTCTGATCGGTGTGGATGGTGAATTTATGCCCCAGTAGATAGTGTCTCCATTTTTTAACAGCTTCCACAATGGCATGGAGTTCACGGACGTAGGTGGAAGAAGAGATCAATTTAGCACAGAAATTCTTGCTAAAATAACATATAGGGTGGCCACCTTGTAATAGGACTGCTCCTAACCCATCTCCTGAAGCATCTGTCTCCAATGTGAAAGGAATACTGAAGTCGGGTAAAGATAGAACAGGGGACTAAGTCATAGCCTTCTTGAGGCTCTCAAAAGCTTGGTGGGCAGAAGAACTCCACTGGAACGCATCTTTTTTAAGCATGTCTGTCAGTGGAGCAGCAATTGAAGCATACCCTTGAACAAACTGACGATAGAATCCTGTCAATCCCAAGAAGCCGCGGAGTTGTTTAATGGTGGTGGGTGTGGGCCAGGCTAACATTGCATTGATTTTCTCTGGGTCAGGTCCTACTCCCTGGTCTGAGATAATATGGCCCAAGTATTCCAAGGTCGATTGTGCAAATGTGCATTTGGAACGCTTCAAGAAGAATTGGTGAGCCAGTAAGCATTGAAACGTTTCCTCCAAGTGTCTGGTATGATCTGAAATAGACTTACTGTATACCAATATATCATCAAAAAAACAATAACAAAACGGCGTAAATAAGGCTTGAATAACACATTCATTGTAGATTGAAAGGTAGCAGGGGCGTTACACAAGCCAAAAGGCATGACCAAGTATTCAAAAAGACCTTCGTGGGTGCGAAAAGCCGTTTTCTGAATATCACCAGGTGCCATACGTATTTGATGGTAACCTGAGTGAAGGTCCATCATTGGAGAAACATGAAGCTCGTCGATCAGCTTGTCAATGGTTGGGATTGGGAATCGGTCTTTCTGTGTCAGGGTGTTAAGAGCCCTGTAATCAGTACAGAAGCGCCAGGACCCATCTTTCTTCCTGACCAGGAGCACCGGTGAAGAGAAAGGACTGGAACTCGGTCGAATAATACCCACAGCAAGCATCCCAGCCATCAGTCTTTCGATTTCCCTTTTCTGAAAATAAGGGTAGCAGTATGGTCGTACCTTCACAGGATCTGAACCATGAGGTAAAGGGATGTGGTGATCAGTGGGGCGAGGTGGAGGGAGACCCGAAGGTATGTCGAACAAGGGCTCGAACTTAGCCAGCAGAGATTGAATCGCAGAAGGATATATGGATGTTGAGGGAGAAGGGATGGGAGACACGACAGCTTGGAGGTGGTACAATTCGGCAACAGTACGTGTCGAGAACAACCGCTTCAGTTGTGTGGCATTGAGCTCTTGGGCATGTGCAGAAGGGACGCGTTGGACCTGGACCAACTTGCCATCTTTAATGAACTTCATGGTGAGGACTTCATAGTCCGTTAGGACTAGGCCGAGGGTTTTGAGCCATTGGACTCCTAACACCAGATCAGCCCCACAAATAGGAAGAAGGTACAAATCGACCAAGAATTGATGCTCCCCAATATATATCTGGACCTGCTTACAAATAGAAGAGCAATTTAATTCATCCTCATTACCAACTAAAACCTGGAAACCTTGGGCCTGATGCACTACTAAGCCCAAGTATTTGGCAATACGGCCCTTGATAAAATTGTGGGTGCTCCCACTGTCAATTAATAAAGATAATTGGGCTTTGCCCAAACGGCCCTGAACCCTTAGAGTCTGAGGGACAGAATGACCTAGTAGGGCGTGGAAACTTATCTGGGCTGCGTCGACTTCGGCCCACACGTTGCGTCAGGTTGGACATCAGGGCTGGAGGAAGAATGGTCCACCATCAGTTGCTCGAGATCGTCGTCCCCAAAAGCTTCATCTGGTGATGCAATCAAAGACAGGAACTGACGTTTGCATTTGTTAGTGGGATGATACTTATCGTCACAGTTGTAGCAGAGGCCCTTGTCGCGCCGGATCTGGAGCTCTTATGGTGAGAGCCATTTGATGGCCAGTTTGGTGAAGGATTTAGGTGGTACTGGCGTGCCATTATTGAAGGTGGAAGTAACGATTGAGGAACGAGGGTTACCAAAAGTTGAGGAATGTGAACCAGTGTAGGGTTTGGAGCGAAATTGCGTGCGTTGATCATTGATTTTGTCCTCTTGTAAACGAGCCAGACCAATTTCCTGAGCAAGGGACATGGGTTGAAGGGCCTGAACCTCTCGACGAATCTCGGATTTAAGACCTGAGATAAAACAGCTCAAGAGGTAGGGGTGGGAAGGCCAACACATCGATTGGCGAGAGCTTCAAATTGGGCCTGGTATTCGCGAACGGTGGCTGTCTGGAGCAGTTTCATCAAGTCACTGCATTGGTCTTCATACTGTGACGGAGCAAAGCGGAGCTCTAATGCTTGGAGTAGCTGAGGCCAGTTGGTGATTTGACCATTGGCATGCATCCACTGGTACCAGTTCAATGCCTCTCCCTCCATGTAGAAGGAAGCAATACGTGGCCGTTGTTCTTCCGGTGTACCGTGAAATTCAAAAAATTGGGTGATCTTAAAGATCCAACCCAGTGCATTGGAGCCGTCGAAGCAAGGAACCTCTAGTTTGAGAGTAGCGGTCTTGATTTCGGCTGGGGTTGAGGGTGGTTGTGGTCCCAAAGAGGAACTTGTCGTGACAGTGGTGGGGGCTCGAGTTTCGAGTGCGGAAACCTTGTGGAGTATGGCTTGCATGTCTTGCTAGAACGTCAGTTGGGACTGCAAGAGCTGGGCTAAAGTGTTTTCAATGGAATCTTGTTTGGAAGGAGGAATAACCATGGTGATGGTTACTCAATGAAAGCGCCAATTGTTTCGGACCTTGAGGTCACAACCCCAAAAGCTAGCTCAAATGGTGGGAGTACCCAGGGCCTTTTAAACCCCACATTAGTTGTATAGGCAACCAATGTGGGACTTGTAACAATGCCACCCCCTTTAAGGGCCGACGTCCACGGCGGCTTTCACTCTATCGACACTGACCCGACGGTAGCCTTTTCCCCCTTTGGGCGGCTTCACTCACCTATCAGTATTCAGTGCCCAAAGGCACCTTAATCCAGCCTATAGGTAGCCCTTTCCGTGATCTCAACTCTCAATGAAAGCACCAATGATAGGTATTACTTCAATCATCAACACAATAACAGTAAGCAAAAACAGAAGAATGACAACAATGTTTTTAAAACAGAATGATAATCCTTCTTCGAGGGGAGGTGCCTCCTTAACCACAAGGGTTTTCTAATAACGTCTGATGCCTTCATTTGCTCCATAAGGGGTATTTTATACACACAATGCAAAACAGAAAAGTAAAATAACTAAACGGTTGAGGCACATCAGCATGGATTGCCCTTACACCTTTTGCAACAGAATACTTCACCCCTCTCTAACAGAATCCTCACACACTCGACCCCTTTCCCTGAGTCACGTGGTATCTAATTAATTGATCAAATAGTCTCTCATCCATTTGGGTTTGGTCTTGCACCTTTTAGACCATTTAACCTTTGGGCTGATATGTTCTAATGCCAACTCATCTTCTGGTTCCTCATCTGTCTGGGCCTCCTCCCTTGTTAGTTGGGCTTGGTTCATATCAGTGATATATTATTCCCTCAAAAGAACTTCTTTATTAGCTCAAATCTTTGATTATGTATGGGGCCACTACCTCACAAATCACAATGAATACAGTTCACAACTATAACTAGAAGAGTTGACAGACCAATCGCATATTTGAAAGACTACTCTATGCCTTATTCTAATGGTCCATTCGTTGATTACGGAGAATTGGTAGCACAACCCAATTGATGTTATTTTAATTCTGTTATTTCATTACTGTTATTTTAATTTTTTATTTTATTTTAACTTTCATGTAGTAGGTGGTTGAACTTTTTATATTAGGGTGAGCAGACTCTTTAATATTGTTGGGTATAACTCATACTTTACATATTGATGAGAATTCTTATTGGCAAAGTCAACATAAAGACAATGTCATATTATAATTTTCTTTTACTTAGTAGTTTGGGTTTGGATTAATGAATAGTTATTGTTATAATTTTTTAAATTCTATTTATATTTCTTTGTAAATCAAGTGATCACTTGTAAGTTGTAACGAGTGTAGTGATGTGAATATAATATAAACAAGCTGGATGTAGTCTACATTGGATGAATCAAGATAAATTACTGTGCCAAATCTCTCTTCCCTTTCTTTTCATTATTCGAATTGTGTGTTTTGAATTTCCAACATAAACTACAATATATCGTATTTACTTTGTATCTGTATGTTCTCAATTTCCAATATGCTAATGTAGTTCTGGATCATTAGTTCTAATATCAGTAGCACCACTATACCATAAAAAACTCTATCTCAATAATCACTTTCTTAATTTAAAATAACTAATTATGCATGAAGATAATTTTACCACCGCGTTTTTTAATATACATTGAAGCAAATAATTGAGAGCCTTATTTGCTCGCATGTTATGATTTATTCTTTGTGAATGAAAATAAGCATAATTCATTTACAATATACTCTTCATGAATATTTAAGAACATCAATAAATGTGACTATCATGTGGAGAATATCATAAAAGAGACTAGAGTATTATATGAAAAGAGTATTCTGTTTATTATTATGTTAAGTAATTTAAAATAGGAATTAATATTTCTCTTATTGTAAGAGATAATTTTATATCATCTACACACATAAAAATATATGGGACTTATATGAGTCCATGTGAAGATAAAAGAAAGAAAAAAGAAATATGTATCTATAAAAATATAAAAGATAAAATCATTTCATAAGACATTAATGAATATATTTTTATATATACATAAAAGATAAAATCATTTCATAAGAAATATTAATGTCTTTAGAATAATAAGAATAAAAGGAACATCATCTACAACAAAACAAACCGTGCATGCCAAATAAATATTAGTAACCGCTAACCAGATAATTGATGTATTCAAGTTATTAAAATTGAGATTTTATGTATAATTAAAAGGGTGCTAAAAAATCATAAAATATAAAATCGTAAGGTAAAAAAAATCGTAAAAAATTATAAAAATGTAAAAGCGTTTGAAAAATTAATAAAATTATTTTGATGGAAAAAATTATTAAAACTTACAATCATAGTGATAAATCAAAATTTTAAGGCTAAAATATTAGTTACTCCCTTGAAATTTGATCATGTTTCAAATTATCCCCTTGTACTTTTAATTGTTATACTTTATAATTGTTTCAAATCAACAATCCTGTTAAAAATTTTACAAACTCTGTTAAACCTTCTCACATGCTCTTAAGTCCCAAATCTCAAAAATTTCTTCTCTCTTTTTTTCTACATTCTTCCATCTCTTATTACAATTTTCTTTGGATCTTTATGGATAGGACTAAAAAGTGTTACATTATTCAGATTATGGAAAGACTGAAATGACCCTTGAACGATCAATCAGCCTTTTCAATCCATAAACAAAGGAGGAAGATGAAGTTAGCAGCTTCCCAAGGGATAAATTTTTAGTCGTAGTTCATACTATACCCACTTAAATTATAACACATCGACTTAGGTGACATTAGAAATAAATAAGTTGTTAAGAAAATGAGTATAATTACACTTAGGTGAGTTCATATACTGTTATTTAAGTGGGTGCAGTGACTAAAAATTTATTCCCTTCTATTGCAATCCTTGAATTTCAAAAGATAAACAATCGAACCCACCAGATGTTGCTTATGTTGCACCGACACCAATACGGGACACGGAATATAACACGACACATTAATTTTAAAAAATATTAAATTTTGACATATTAGGACACGTTTTGATATTATATAATATTTTTAATTTATATAGTGTATATTATATTTAGTATTCAATAATTTAACAAAAAATAAAGCTAAACTTATAATACCCATCAATTTTGCAAAGAAATATAAGATATCTCAAATGTTTATATTAAACTCAATAAAATCGTAATCTAACGAATTTAATAGTTGAAACTCAAAATGCAATACAACGTAATCTTTAAAAAAAAATTTAGTCTTTGCAACAAGTATTGAAGTGTCGATTAGAGTCAGAAAGTGTCGAACACGACACGTCCGAATTTTTAAAATGTCGGTGTTTTATAAGTTATTGCTGGAGAGGATTCATAAAGTTTGCTTTTTCACCTAATTCTTCAAATGAATCCACTAGGTTTTGAAGCCTTGCCACAAATTCAATCAGAAGCGATGTAAGTGTCGTTAGAGATAGTGCACTAGAACTTTCAAAAGTTTTTGATTCTTCCTCTTTTGCCGCTTCATCCTCTTTATGGACAATAGGAGTAGGCCAAGATATCTGTTTCCTGAACATGTTTTCAGAGGAAACAGCTGCAAGCAAAGCAATTTTTACAAAGAAAATTATAATAAGAGATGGGAGAAGTAGAAGAAAAGAGAGATTTTTTTTTTTGAGATTTGGAGTTTAGTGTATAGGAGGAGATTTAAGTAGAGTTTATAAAAATTTTAACAGAATTATTGATTTGAAATAATTATAAAATACAGAGGATTAATTGAAATAATTAAAAATATAAGAAAATTATTTAACATATAATCAAAGTTCAAGATGATAACTTATATTTTAGTCAAATTTTAATAACGAAAGAGTTGATCTCACGGAGACAGGTTCAGTTTAACTGTTCAGCGTTTGTAGAGAACAACCGCCAAAAAGGAAGACGCGCAGCCACAACACGGGTCTCAAGCAACGCATTAAAATCGAGATTTTATGTAAAATTAAAAAAGAGATTAAAAAATCAAAAAACATACATAAAAAAATATAAAAACATAAATCAATTGAAATATTAATAGAATAATAATAAATCAAAATTTTAATTAGCAAGTCTTAACTCTGTGGCCTTTGGGCGCCGCACCACCGCCTACATTAAAATTTAAAACCACGCATCACTTTCTCTCCGTTTTCTATTTTAAATTTTAAATCCTTGGTTTATACCTTTACTTTACTTCCTCTTGAAAACACCGAATTGAAAAAATCTTCTTGGATACGTCATCTTAAAGGTTAACTCTAAAGGTAGGAGTGTCCAAGACCTTATAAATTTCACATTAGTTACACATAAACCAATGTGAGATGGCTTTTTGACCCTTATAACCCTTTATTAATAATTAATTATCAAATTGACCTTCATTATAAACTATTTCAAAAATTTAACCCCCTCAAGAAACATAACATCAATCTGCCCATGTTTGACCGTTGACCAGCAAGCCTACCCAGGTACACCCCTCCCTACTCGGGTTGAATACCCGGGTAGGGAGGGGTGTACCCGGGTATTATTCTTAGCACCTGAAAAATTGTTTGAATGATTTACCCGGGTAGGTAAGGGTGTACCCCGGGTAAATCTCCATTACACCCCACAGTTGGAAAATTGTTCTTGGCCCTTGTTTTTGCCCACCCCACTTTGGCACATTCTACTCTTCTTAGTCTTCCATCCACTTTGGTCGTCTCTTCACTTTCTTTGACCAGAAACAGTTGTACACCAACATTTCTCCTCTTGCAGCTTTGATTGGTCAAGCTTCTGAGCAGCAGAAGAAGGAAAGATACGAGATAATGATTTACTATGACATGAACATGACACCGTAACTTCCGAAAGAAACTCAGTCACATAGGACAATGTTCCACCAGAAGCACATTACAGGTTAGCATGATATACTACCAATGATGCAATAGTAGCACCATCTCAACTGGCAATTCAAAAGCTTTATGTTTTTAGAAGGAAAAAAATCTGCATCTAAATCCCTATTCTTAGTCTGGCCAAATTAAATCAGTGAACTTTTTATGACTATTGAGTCAAGTCAAATGTGGAGCAAGCATGTCAATTTGTCTCTGCGAAGAAGAAAGTAGGAACAACACCTATAACCATATAAACAACGCATATTTGAATGTGTTGGAGATTTACCCATGTACATCTTTATCTACCCTGGTAAATAATTCAAACAATTTTTCAGGTGCCAAGAACAATACCTGGGTACACCCCTCCATATCCAGGTATTTTTTGAATACCCGGGTAGAGAGGAGTGTACCCGGGTAAAGCTTGCTGGTCAACGGTCAAACAAGAGCAGATTGGTGTTATGTTTTTTGAGGGGGTTAAATTTTTGAAATAGTTTATAATGAAGGTCAATTTGATAATTAATTATTAACAAAGGGTTATAAGGGTCAAAAAGCCAATGTGAGACTATATATCTCAACACGCTCCCTCACACAAGAGCCTATTGGGCTTGAAAAGTGGACAATGCAACAGGCCAGCCTACCTGTGCTAAGATACCATGTAAAGAATCATGTGATACATCACTCCAAAAGCTAGCTCTAAAGGTGAGAGTACCCAAAACCTTATAAACTCCACATTAATTACACATACAACCAATATGGGACTATATATCTCAACATTGCCATGCCACGGTGAGCATTAGCAACATCAATAAGAGAACCAGTCAACAAATTGAAAAAATAAAAACCGTTTTTATTATTTTCTGAATTTTCCTCCATTAAGATCTTCTAAGCCGGGATTTACAAGCAGATATTGTTCTCCCTAGTAATATTGTTGACTTATGCATTTAAGCATAAACTGAGTGATTTTCACATCAACATTACAAAAATCAAGAGCCAATAAGAAAACAGAAATCACATATCAGATGTACGTGTTAAAATAAATTCCGAGGGAGAGTCTAAGGGTTACTTCCACTTGCAATAATGAAAATTCTTCTCCAAACCTATAAACTAAACTGTACAAAGCAACAAGTGCACAAAGTAGCATCCAAAATTCACAAAAAAAAAAAAAAATCACAAAAAAATCTTAGTCGCCGTCGACGCGACATCCTACGCCGGCGGCTTCAGAAGAGCGGCGCTGGCTCGTTAAGATCGAACAAGAATGGCTTCTTCTCTTCTTCCTCCTCGTTGTTGACCACAATATTCTCCAATATGTAACCCTTGTACTCCGACCTCACCGGAGCTGCTACATCCGTCACGAAGTACCCCGGAGGAACCCAAAACACGTTCCCGGCGGCGGGGGCAGCGACCTCCGCGGGTGGCAGTCGAATAGGGGGAGCAACGACGTAGGCGAAGTTGGTCTTGGCCTTGGGCCCACGGAGGCTCCTGGCGGCGTTGTCGTAGGCCCTGGCGGCTTCCTCGGCTGTGTCAAAGGTGCCAAGCCACTTGCGGGTCTTCCTCCAAGGATCACGGATCTCGGCGGCGAAACGGCCCCATGGACGCTTCCGCACTCCCCTGAAATGCGCCTCCTTGGGCAGAGGACCGCCGCAGCTCACGGGTTTCGACGACGGCGGAGAGTCCTTCCGAATCGGAAGCGCGTCAATAGGCATGAGTGTAGAAGAGCAGAGTCACACACACACACACAAAAAGAGAGATAAAGAGATAGAGAGAGATAGAGAGAGAAAAGTTAATGTTAAAGTGTTTCTTTGTGGGATTTGGATATAAATAGAGGTGGGGACAGTCTGGGTTTACGCCGACAGGTTTGCGTTACAGTGGCATTTTTTATTTTTTACCTTCTGTTTCCTAAATGTGGAATCATATTCCATTTCTTTTCTTTTCTTTTCCATCTTCTTTTAATTTCACATTTCATTTTCATGATATAAAACTTCGGGAGAGTGTCATGTTACATTGTTACGTGAGGTATTTTGTATCATTCTATAGACACAAAAAAAATATTGATTCTGTTATCAAAAAAAAAAAAAAAATATTGATTCCACTAAAAAAATAAAAAATAAAAATCATAAAAATGTGAATCTTACATTTTTATGTTTATAACATGATACAAAATGTATGATTTGTATCATGTCTTACATTTCCCTAAAACTTTTAACTTCTTTATAATAATATTTTGTTTTAAATTAATGGTTATTGAATAAAAATAGGGGTTTACATCACTTATGTAATTACTACATCCAAAATAAATTTGCAGCACATACAATAAACATGTGGGGACCACCAATTTTATTTTCTCTATCCTCATCTCACTTTCTCTCTCTTGTTTACTGTCTAAATTGCAAATTTATTTTGGTGCAGCAACTTAAGAGATATAAACCCTGTACAATTTAATGTTTTTATATTAAATGTAGATAAGTTATTTATATTCGTTCAAAAAATGATATCATTTTGGGTTGAGAAGTTAAAAAATTATAATAAAAAAGACTAATATAATCATAAAATAAATTATAACTACAAAAATACCTTAATTTTCGTCTCAAAACGACATCATTTTAGATTCAATATAAATAATACTATGTTATTTTTAACTAATAATTTGAAAAGTGATTATCAAAACTTTTATAGTATATTTCTCAAGGATTAGTATTTTTTATATTGTAGGAGATAAAATTATATTTCAACACATTTAAAAATATATGAAGTCATATAAAAAAAATTAATCTCACATATTTTTTTATAAATATAAAAAATAAAATTATCTCCAATAATATAACTCCCTTTCTTAATCTTGAAATGTAGTATTTCTAAGATTACGGAGAAGAATTAAACAAAACAAAAAATGGTAAAGTGTGTGTCATTTTAAAGGATATAAAGTTGTGTTATTTTATGAGATAGATAAAGGAGGAGAAAGAGTTGACAAAAAAAAAGTGTGAGTCCCACCTCTTTAAGATAGTGAAAGAATATAAATTGTGTCATTTAAAAAGATCAACATTTTTCAAAAAAAAAATGCCTTATTGGCTTCTGGGAGTGTAAAAGTGATTGTTATGACAAGATGTCCATACTTTCTCCTGTCACCCTAAATTTTAGGCTTTTGCAAAATTTTTGACTTTTTTACAGAAAAGGGGACAGTGATCAAAATGTCACGCTTTGGCAAAAAAATTATCAGAATATCACGCGAACAGTAAAATTTTCCAAACTGCCACGCGGCATAATTCGCTACACAGTGTAGCGAATTATGTATGTAAGTAATTCGCTACACAGTGTAGCGAAATATGCCACGTCAGAATGCACAGAACCAAAAAGTGTCATGTGTCAGAATTGTTGAAATTCGCTACATAAGGTAGCGAATTTCAACAATTTTGACACGTGGCACTTTTTGGTTTTGACGTGGCATATTTCGCTACACTGTGTAGCGAATTACTTGCATGCATAATTGGCTACACTGTGTAACGAATTATGCCGCGTGGCAGTTTGGCAAAATTTACTGTTCGCGTGACAGTCTGATAATTTTTTTGTCCAAACATGACAAAATGGTCACTGTTCCTAAGAAAAGTTAGACAGGAGATGCAAATTTTGTCAAAAATCTAGCTCCCGTAATTAAAAAAATGTGTTAAATAGATATTAAATAACTATTTAAATATTAAACTAATAAATTTTTTCTACAATAACATATCTGAAATGTGGGAAAATTTCATACATCCAACTAACATTTATATTTAGTAGAATTTTCGAAAAAATAATTTTTTTTTAAAATTTTTAATTTTCAAATATTATCGTAAACTGAATGTAAATATTATATTTTCAAAAATAGAGATTCCCGGATAAAAAAAAAAAAGAATTCTACCAAACACCCCCTAAATTTCATATCTCCATGCCCGATGATTTCAAACCTCAATAATAGCAGCATATGCACTATACCTAGGAAGCAAAGCATACCAGATACCATCAGTAAAAAGAAAAAAAAATAACAAAAGCAAACACACACGATTTTTTTTCTTTTTAAACAGTATTTTACAAAATTCGCTTATTAAAACTTTAAAAATATATTTATCAGTTTTGTTTTTGGATCATTTAGTTTAGTATCTGTGAAATTTAGATTTGGAAAATTAAAGGAGATAATAAAATTGAATCTGCATAAGTGCTTAATTTAATTCAATTTTGGATGGAAATTGGAATAATTTTTTCAGTTGAACCAACGATTTTTTCTTCTTCTATTTTTGACTTATTAACCGTGTCTCAAAACAGAATATATTCTCAACTTTTTTCTCTTTTAGTAGTATAGATTTTGCATTAATTAAATTTAACTCGTGTTAAAAATTAAAATTATGAAAGAACAAGTACTTCCAAAACAACCACAAGGAACAAAGCTCTCATTTCTTCTTTGGTGATGATTAAAATAAGAGATTAATTTTTCTCATATTATAAAAAATAAAATTATTTTTTATACACATATAGAAATTATATGAAAATTATGTGAAGAGAGTAAAAAAAATATATTAATTTCATATACTTTTATATATAAATAAGAGATAAAATGTTATAAAAAAAAGAGAGATAAAATTATTTTTAAAACTAATACCTTAAAAGAAAAGCAAGAAGGACACCGTTTGCACAAAGGAGTTAAATAGAGGGTGAGAATGTTATAAAAAAAAAAAAAAAAAATAGAGGGTGAGAATGAAGGCAATATGGGCAACACATGATGTATAAGGAAATAGTTGTCTTAGGTCACATAAGACAACTATCTCATGTTGAATATTTATAGAATTTTGTGCTTATTTTTTTTTCTTTTATATTTTCTTAAAAATTGTAAGTCCCACAACTTTGTTTCACTTATATAAGATACTTATCTTATGTGACATAAGATTAATAACTCTCATAATGGAATAATGATCAAAATGTCACTCTTCATCAAGTTTTTTACTCAAATATTATGCGAATAGTATTATTTTCCAATATGACTTGTAAGCAAGTTTGCTGGACACGATAATGAACTCAATTTAATGATGTGTCATATTTTTGGTGGACACCAAATTCGTTACTTAAGATAGCGAACTTGGTTGCAAGCACAAATGGAGGTTAAAAATTGAGAGCAGGCACAAATATCAAATTGCAACTAAGTTTGCTATTTTAGGTAACGAATTTGATGTCCACAAAAAATGTGATATATCAGTAAACTGAGTTCGTTACAGTACTCAAAAAACTTACTCACGTGTCATATTAAAAAATAATACTGTTCGCATTTAAATAAAAAACTCGATGAATAATAATATTTTCATCACTTTTCCGAGAATCATTCAAAGCTTGCAAGTAAAGAGAAAGAAGAGGATTGATTTGATTTGATGGGTGTAAGAGAGGATAGAAGTAAAATTCAGGATTGGCATGATGAAATGATGAGGTGGGTACGCCGTACGCCTGATATGGAAGTGTCACCGTTCCCTTGCTTTATTGCGGTCTTACCAAAACAAAACAACTCTTTAATGCCTCACTCTGACTCAAGAAATCTGAATGCAAGCCAAACGGTAGCTGCTATGCCTAATGCTATCCCCTTCCTCTATTGCGTCAGGGCCGTTTGGTACGACCATTTTTTCAAAAATATTGAGAAATTAAATTTTTTTAAATTTTAAATTTTTAAATATTATCGTAAACTGAATGTAAAATTTATATTTTTAAAAATTGAGATTTTTAAACAAAAAATTTTTCTCTTCTACCAAACACCTCCTAAAACTCAAAATTTTCAGCCCCACCAAAACTCTATTGATATCCCTATCGGTAAGCTTGGGATGCATTAATTAAGAGGGAAAGCTAACAACAACAACAACAAAAAAAAGTGATGACCGTAGCATTAGAATTCAAGCTTTAATAAGCCTCTAAAACTTGTCTTAATCAATAAACCGTTTCAAATGCTGACTGAGATTAGGGAAAAATCTAATATACTCCGGCCCAATTAATATTTAGTGAGACAGTAGATGAAAATAAAATTATAAAATATATATTTTAAAGAATATATATTTATAATATTAAAATTATTTTTGTTCACTCTTCATAAAATATAGGATGTTGATGTGTCATATTCGAATTACTAGAGTGCAATGATATACGAATACTTCAAAAACTCTGAAGTGTTATGTTCACATTTTTCAAGATTTCGACACTCTAACACACATTGCAGAAATTTTAAAATAAAAATCAAATATTGTGTTGCATTATGTTTTTAGTTTCAATTATTAGATTTATTGAATTATGATTATAATTTTATTGAATTTAATATAAAATTTAAAATATTTTATGTTTTTTATAAAATTGATAGGTATTATAAATTTAATTTTTTTTATTATTATTAAATATTAGATATAATATATATTATATAATTTAAAATATTATTTAATATCAAAATATATCTTATCGAAATATAATATTTTTAAAATAAATACGACCAAATGTCACATCCCATGTCTTATGTTAGTAACAGTACAACATAGGTGGAATAGCGCTAGAGTACTTAAGATTTGATCACTAGGTTAGACCTAGCTGTGAAATCAACCCCTAAAACACACCATTTAATTCCTCGATAACTTCCAAACCTTGGGTCTACAAATTAAATTCTAGTAAGACTTCTATTAGCGAACGACATTGATTACGAAGACATTATTAAGCGGAGATGCCTGTTTGTTTAGGCTACCGCGCGACGTGACGTTTGCGGGCATGATAAAGGATTTAATATTTTTTATATTATAGAAGATAAAATTATTTATTATATATATATATACACATAAGATAAGATTCTTTGACACCAGTATTAAATTTTAAATTTGATAACTCATCTAAGAGCCATTAGATCAAAAAAGATCAACGACTCTGATTTCTAAGCATGTGATACCATTGATCTTTTTTGATCTAACGACTCTCAGATAAGGTGTCAAATTTTAAATTTGACATCGATGTAAAAAGATATTATATATGTATATATATATATATAAAGGTAGGATCCTTTGATATCTATGTCAAATTTCAAATTTGACACTCCATTTGAGAGTCATTACATCAAAAAAAGATCAATGAATCTGATTTGTAAACATGTGAGATCATTTATCTTTTTTAATCTAACGACTTTAGGTGAGGTAGTTTGAAGTTTGACACTGGTATCAAAGGATCATATCTCATATATAATAATTATGTATGATCTATATAGGATCGTGTGAAGAGAAAAGAGAAAAAACATATCAGTCTCATGCTTTTTAAGAAAAAACTATTCTCATGTTATATAAAATAACATTTTCTTTTTACACACCTTTCGATACCTGTGCCACTTTTTATTTTATTTTTATTTTTTCAGGTGGTGGAGCCAACAAGTTTGTCTCTATGACATAAGATCAGTGGCGTAGCCACATACCTTCTAGGTGTGTGCCCTCGGCTCGAGCTAAATTTTAACAAATTATAATTATTATATATAATTATATAATTAATCATAATTTAGTCCGAGTTAAAATTATAATTTGACCCGAGCTACAATTTATAATTTGGCCTTGTCTAAAACTTAAAATATTTTTGGTATGAGATTTATGTAAGTTGTATTAGGTTATGTGTTCAATTTTTACTTGTATAAATTTTTTTCAATAAAATTAAAAAACTTTAATAAAATTATAATTCTTCTTGGTACTGTCTGCTCAGGTGCTCTGTATTTGATATAATTTAAATGGAGAGGGTTATATTTACAAATTTTTTGTTTACAAACTATACTATGTACTCCCATAAAAGTTACATTATGTACTTCAGGAAGTATATAATATAATTTGTAAAAAAATTTAAAAAATATTTGTAAATGAATTGTTTTCCAATTTAAATATATTATGATATGAACTAATTAAAATTAAGAAAATTAAATACACATATAATTTTTTGGCCCGGGCTCAAATTTGAGCCCGGCTCCGCCACTCTATAAGATAACTTATCTCCTTTAATATGAGATTAATAAAATCTTACTTTTTTATTTGCATAAAAAAACAATTTTATCTTATATAATATGAAAGATATTAAACTCTTAGAAAAATCTTGTTTACTTTAAAACTCTACTTGATTTTTTTAAGGATTTCCCTATTTTATTTGAATGAAACTAATTTTTTTCGTAACTTATTCTCTGCCTAGATATCGAACAAAAGACTTTTTACCTAACACCTGAAAGAATTTAAATTGAATTAGTCAAATAATTAATTAACTGTGAAAAAATTAAAAACAAAATAGCCCAGGCATTTTCTGTACATGGCTAAATTGTATTTTTTTTTAATTATTTCAATTGGTTCATCGCTTAACAATTAATTTTATTCGAGACAGGTTCTGAAATCTTACTATATAGAAAGGAGAACCAAACTTTGGAAAGTTTGCTGACGTGTCGCTCTCTCCTTCATTCTTAGCTTTGCGTTCACACTGGAGGATAGTTTGAAAAGTTACTTCTTTTAGAAAAAAAATTATTTTGTAAAAAAAAAATTCTAAAAAGGAGGGAGAGTCTCTAAAATTATAAAATACTTTGTGGTAGACAACTGTATTAAAGACCCTCGAAATTCGAAATTTAAATTTGAAATAGGTAGGAAGAATAATTCAAAATATATAGTCGAGGACACAAGTATTAATGATCCACTACTTTCTGCATGAGTAGGTGAAAAAGTATTAATATCTCATTACTTTTTGCATTGGCAGGTGGAAAAGTATTTAAATTCAAAATTTAAACTTAAAGGTGGGAAAAGAGGTCATCATTAATATCACACTACTTTCTGCATAGATAATTGTTAAATTACATATTATTGTACAATAAAGGATCAAACAAAAATATAATGATCGTGATACGGGGCTTTAGGTTCAGAAAATGACATCTCTAACTATAAATCAAATGAAATTTTTTTGCGTAGTGCATAATTGAGATAACATTAGTGTTGTAGGTACATAAACTATGTAAGTCAATAAGCAAAAAATATATTTAAATATGTCCATTATGATTTTTTTTTGAAAAAAAATTTGAAACTTTTTTTTTGGACCGGGCCGGGTCACCAGTTTTCATGAAAACCGGCCGGGTCAGACCGGGTCGAACCGGTTCTGATGCATGGCCGGTTCGTTGCTTGAGCCGGACCGGTTATATGATCGGTTTACCGGTTCACGGGTCGACCCGGCCGGGTCGGTTCGGGTTTAATAACACTGTTATTGTAGAGTAAAGCTGACGGGATGATTTGGAATCACTAGAATATGTATTTCTTTACTTTCTCATAGGAAGGTATGACATTCTTCTCTATCTTTTTTTCTTCTACAAATATTTTTTTCCATAACACAATATTGTGATATGCTTTTTTTTAACTATTGTATGTATGCGTTTTGTAGGGTGGAAGAATCTGTGTTATTGTCAAGTTGTTCTTCTATTAGATGAACATGTAATTTTTTTTATTTTTTTTTGCAGCTCTGTTGTAAAGCAAAGTCGACAAAAGGATTTGGAATATCACAAGCCTGAGTGTCCTTTGTGGGAGCGATATGTAGATCAAGTACAAACTTTCTTGGCAAATAATCGATCTCCTCAAAATGTTGAAAAAAGATTTCATGGATATTTTTTTATAATTTTTTCTCATTTTATGCTTATGTTTCAAGGTTATCAATGAGGAAAACGCGAAAAATGCATATTGGTGAAAAATTAAAAGATCAAGGCTTTATAATAGTGAAAGCAAACAATCTACCACAAAACCAACATCATCAATGAAATTAAGGTTAAGGAGAAGAAGAATAACGGTTTGTGAGTATATTAGATGGAAGAAGAAGATATGAGTTACTCTCTTTTAGTTTTTCAATTTTGATTTTTTTTATTTGTTATTTCAATTGCATATGTTTCGAATCAAAGACCCCAAAGTGAGCCTTGATTTTTATTCTCGTGTTTTGGGCATGTTCATTCGAAAAGCCACCTAGGCATGCCTTCTCAAACCATGGAATCTTTTGTAGCTTCTGATTGTACACCTAAATTATACGAGATTCATTACATTTATTTTACTAATAATAATTGCTAATCTCTTTCATTATATTTTTTTTTATAAGTTTAATAAGATTAAAACTAAAATGATACGTTTTTAATTTTTTTAGAGTCATTTATAATATGTTCCTCTTGTCTTACACTACAATTCGAGTTGTTTACTTTGTTATGTTAGTCAATTATTGTTAATGTAGATAGCACCCCATTTATGGTATATGTTACTTACAAACATATTTTTATGGTATATGTTACCTACAAATAGATTTTAAAGCACGCACAGTCATAACTTTCTTGGAGATGTAACTCATAGCGAGTGCTATATTAGCACTCATTACGTAAATTAATGATGTAACATGTTTAATTTGAAAAATAAGAGGGGGCATTTTATTATTATGTTTATTGGGATTACTTAATTTTTTTGGTCTAAAAAAGAACAAAAATGCAGCAATTATACCATTACACGTTCTGCATTGGTAATTGCAGCAACTATATCACTATACGTTATGCATTTATTAAATTATTTTTTGAAAAAAGATTTTTTAATATTCCTTTTCTAAAATAATCAGTATATAGATAGTTTCTGAGAAGTGATTAGTTGTTATCTAAGTGACGTGACCTTTAGCTTTTCCATGACAAGCGCACCATCTTCGATACAAATATAATTAAACCCTCCAATATTCTATAAATTTTCAAATTGGTGTGTTATTCTTCTCACTCTGTAGAGAATCTCGAAAACCAAGTTCCATAATTAAACATTAATTCTTCACAAAAAATTGGCGGTGGAGACGTGATTTTCATTGGCAAGATGAGCGGTGACTTATTGTTTGAAGAAGCTTAAGTGGGAAATTGTTATACCTATTAGTAAAATTTTCAATGTATATATTATGTCTATTGAGCTTAATTATTATATCAATTAGTAAACTTTTCAAATTTGAAATTGAAATAATTTGATAGGTGTGAAGTGAAAATAATTTGAAGTTGGTATAGTGGAAAAATAATTTAACATCTTTTAGTATGAGACAACTGTATTAAATTTCCATTATTTACTACATGGAAATTGTTAACCCTCGTTATAAAAAACATTGAATACTTTTTTTCATATTTATCGAAAAGCTAAAAGACCTAAAGAAAATAGTTCAACATTAATTAGTGGCAGACTTGTGCATTAATATCCCACTTCTTTTTTATTAATTAAAAGAAAAAATATTATAAAATTATAAAAATATGCTTTAAAATAAAGGAAATTAAAATCTTAACCAAAAATAATGATACAAAAAGGAAAAAAAATTAGTACGAGAAACTTTTTAAAAATTACTTAAGATAAATATTTTAAATGTATATATATATATATATATATATATATATATATATATATATATATATATATATATATATATATATATATATAGGATCTTTTTGACACCAGTGTCAAACTTTGAAATTTGACACAAAATCCTAATCCTTGATTTTCGCCAATCAACGATTATCATTATTGGGAATCAAACTTATTAATTAATTATTAATTCTCAATAAATGATAACCGTTAATTGGCGATTTGGTGTCAAATTTCAAATTTTGATTTGGTGTCAAATTTCAAATATATATATATATATATATATATATATATATATATATATATATATATATATATATATATATATATATATATATATAATACAAATTAAAAGAGAAAAAAATTATTTTTTTAAAGTATGTATAATTAATTCTATTATCATGTTGAATTTTAAATTTTAAAATAAAATATATTAGAAAGAAATAAACTTTCATTCTTTTGATGTAAGAGTGTAATTAACACAATTTTCTATGTCGTGAATGATTACCTAGAAATCAATGTTATTAAAATCGAGATTTTAAGTAAAATCGGAAGGGGATTAAAAAATTGTAAAACGTAAAATCGTAATATAAAAAAATTGTAAAAACGTAAAAGCGTTTGGAATATTGATAAAATCGTTTTGATGAAAAAAAATCATAAAAACATAAAATCGTAGTGTTAAATCGAGATTTTAATAACTATGCTAGAAGCTATTACTTGGAGAATGTGTACAAACCTCTATGCATGTTTTCCTTTATTTTTTGCATAGAAAATTGTTAAGCCTATTAATTTATTATTATGTCTATTGAGAGGAAAAATATTTAATACTTAAAATT